>NC_040904.2:24223388-24535888 GCF_004126475.2 Phyllostomus discolor | reverse complement strand
TTGGTAAATTCTTGGTTGAAACCTCTTGTCTATTTGGTGCCACGTTCAAAGCAAAGCGCAGAGAACTCATTTGTAAAATGACAGTCTAATTGTATACGTAAAGCTGCGTTATTTCCCAGGGCAGCCATTTAAATGTATCAGGATGACTCAACTGGTTAGCTGTGTTTGGATATTTTAAACTGAATATGCTTATAAAACTTTTACAACAAAACAATTAGTCAGCCTGAGTATTTCAGTCTTTTTTTTTTCTGTCGTGTCAGCACGTTTCCTTGTGTGTGATTTAGAATCACGCTGAGCCCCATGTCACAGCTGCTCCTGTCTGATGGCCCCTGGAGTCATCACAGGTATGTGGTACCCAGGCGGAGATGGAGTTTCAGGCATGAGGGGCTAACAAATGCATTTATGTAAAGCACAGGCCCCACCAAACAAACTAGATTATCGAAGAAAAATCTTGAGTGTAAATGCAATAAAAGACTTTATTTTGGGCTGCCTGTTATAATTCCATATTGACACATTCCCCCCGATTAGAAGACTGGTATATTTCCGTGCCAGCAAGAATGTATTTTTAAAGCCAGTCTCGGTTTCCGACGGTGAAATACTGAATATATTACTTTCACACATACAAAACCGTACCTGTATCATGACACCTTGACCAAAATTCTCATCTCTTATTTAGTTATTTTTTAATGGAATAATCAATATGAAACCATTTGGGTTGCTGTCAGACTAGCTGCCCGTGTAGAAAATTCCCTTTCCTTCTCACACATAAGAGCCAGAGTTCTGCTGCGGCCATTAGTATATAGTGCAGGTCTGTCTGTTTCTAGAAGCTCCCGTGGATGTTGGTTGGTTGGTGGGTGGGTGGGAGGGTGGGCAGGGGTGGTGTGTTATGTAAATGTTATGTCTTTTTCCTTCTTTTAAAGTGAGATTCAAAAATGCATAATGGGGACAGACTTACAAAATAATACACTGCATAGCGTTATGAATATTTCAAAGAATTATTTCTTTATTTTGTGCATAGCTCAGAGTGCTGACATTTGATTTATAGCTGCATGGATGTACCTGGGGTTGCTAAGGTTACCCAATTTCATTCACCCATAGATATTTGAGATCTACATAATGCCATCACATCCTCCACTGCATTTCAAAGTGATGTTGATAAATGGTGCCTTCCTTAGATGATATTTCCATTTAGATGTGATATATCTCATGATTTCTGTCTTTTAAAATATTGTGGTTGATGAAATTTTACATTATGTGCATATACAGAAAGCAGGGATACATATTTTTTCAGTTTTAAAGGTTCAAAAAACTATAAAGTGTGGGTTCCCCCTCCCTCCCCTGCACCTATTCCCATATGTGGAGGCTTCCTGGGACTAATATTGTGTTCTTTTTTTTTTCTCCAAAGAAAAAAAACTTCACATTATTGTTTGTCTTATGTTTAGAAATATTACAAAAGACTGGCTAGTCACCTGCAATTGTTTTTACGATGTTTTATATTTTTGCAACAAAGGCTTAAGTTTTTCTAAAAAATGAAAACATCTTTGGAGATTTTGATAACAAACCTAGGGAAGTTATTTTTTTCCCAAAATATCTTTTTAGAAGTAACACTTATAAGATTCTCTCTCTGTGTATACATATATATACACACTGACATGTACTTGCATGCATATATAATTTATGATATGCATTCTGTTATTGCTTACAATGGCCACTGACCTTTTAGCTTGTAATGTATCCCAGTCCTAGAAAGAAGTCTTGTGCAGGGCCTCCTCACTTCAGAGGAATAACTGACCAGACTTATGGAAGAAGACAATCCCAAAACTCCAAATGTCTATAAATTTTTTGTGAGCACAGACCTGGCTCCATGGGCAATAAAGTTTCTTGTGCGGAGAGATGAACACATTCAAAGAGCCATAAGCCCCACCTGATGAAGGACTAATGTGGAGAGTGCATGCTTTTGTTACTCCCTAACCAGCTGGGTGGAGTTCTGAAAAACTGGTTTTATTACTTTCCCCCATCTCAGTGAGAAAATGGTAACGAAAAGGCCGGGATGATGAAATGCAGGAAGGATTTCCAGGGAGCCATGGTTAAAGCCTTTGGACCATGTTCTTTGGAAGGAAAGAGAGGCAGGCTGGTGGGGAGTAAAGCGAAGGGGAGTGAAAGGGGGTGGGGCCAGGAGATGGTCGGGAGGAGACCCTGGATGGGGAAAAGCCACTGGGGAGGGGTTGCAGAGGGGTGCAGGGCCCAGACAGTGGAGAGTGACAAGGAAGGGCACTTTCCGATGGGCTGAGGAGAGGCTGCAGTGGGTGACAGGGTCAGCCAGGCCTATCGAGTTGCTGTGTCATGAAGATTACAACATGGCGGCCTGCAACTGTAGGGTGTTAGGAATATTTTGTATTAGCTGAAACATTTAAACATTACGAGATTTCACAGAGAAATTCTGAGTTTTGGATTATTCTGCAAAATCAGAAGATCTGATAACACTGAGCCTGCATTCCCTGAGGCAGCCGGGAAATGTCTGGCCCCTTTACCAGACTGCGCCTCGCCAGGTTGCCACGGTCCCTCCCACCCCCCAAGCCCAACTCCGTACATTTAAATGTATCAGGATGACTCGACTGCTTGGCTCCTGTGCTCATGTGACCTTAAATTCTTTGTTCTGCTCTATGCCTGACACCTGGCAGATAGTAGATGATCCATGAATATTTGTAGAATGAAAGGAAAACAACGTCTTGTACCATGTGCATTTGGGTCTGTTCTCCATGGAGACTGCGAGATGTTTTAGGGTAAGGTGTGCCTTATTCATCTTTGTACTTTCAAGGCTGACACAGCACAGTAAATATTTAACACTCATTCAGTATTGCACACATGTTGTGACGCGAGCAGTTGCTCTCCTTGTAGGGGGAAAGAATCACACCACCGAGAGATGGAAGACCCTGGCTCTGCTAAGCTGGTGGCTGTGATGAGTCAGTGAGAGCAGGCCACCCAGGCCAGGACGCCAGATGGGTTGCTGGCCTCCTAGCACAGAGCCTGCTCCTCTAAATAGGCTAATCATCCCTTTTGGTTTCTAGCTCCCAGGTGCCAGAGAAAGGCTTCTGGAAGCCCTACCCTTTGATCTCTTTGGTTGCTCCTCCTGCCTTGGTCTCATTTCTCTAGCCCTACTTGACCTGTCTCCGGACCTCTTCTGTTTTCCTTTTAAATTATGAATCACTGTTTACCCTTGAGTTGTCCCTTTCCGAGATCTGAGTATTTACCTCTTCATTTTCCTGTGTAGCCCTCTCCAAAGTGATGACGCCCAATTTGTGGCTTTCCTGTCACATGCGTGGCTAGAATTTAAGGTGGAGAAGAGGTAGTTATGGTGCAGAGTGGAGAAAGAGAAGTAGCTGAAATTGTGAATTCTCCTTTAGTTTTCTATTCATAATTCACAAACAAAAACACCAGACAATAATACCACTTGGGGGTAAATCCATAGCATGGCTCATGCACCAGACTTCTCGGGTTTGTGTTCTGATTCTGCCTCCTATTGGTTCTGTGACCTTGGAAAACCATTTAATCTCTCTGGCCTCAGTATCCTCATTCGTAAAAATGACAATAATAACAAATGCTTACTTATAGTGCTGTTGTGAAGACTGGATGAGAAAATAGAAAATACAGGGCTTAGAACAGTGGTGGCATGTGGTGAATGTTCAGTAAATGCCAGCTACTACTGTCTTAGTTACTTGTTCATCCTCACACCCAAGCCCCTCAGGTAGTTCCCTGACTACCAAATCACCAGTTACAGTTTTTTCCCCACATATTTTAGGAGCTTTGGGCAGAGAATATTGTATATTCTCTGAAGAGAAAGTACAATAATTAAGTTAGACTGAAGAAGAAGAATGAAAGATAGCTATGCATCTATAATACTTCCATTCAAAGGGTTGTCCAGGCATTAGTTGTGATGTATCATGGTTTTCTAGAAGTCTCTTCAATGCTGTTTTAAATACAGGTTCAGAGTCCTTAATCTGTAATCCAGAAATCCAAAATGCTCTGAAAATTAATTTTTTTCTCCATAATCTTTGGCAAAAAGATCTGGCCTGCAATTGTTGGTCAAATCTTCCTTGAGCTGACAAAAAGTTAATTTCATTTTTTTTATCTCACTTAGGGTGAGTATACTATATTTTCTGCAAAAATATTACATATTTGATTATGGAATGTCCAAAACACTCTGGGTGTTACATGATATATAATATATACACTAAGTTATCTTTCTAAAATTTGAAAAATTCTGAATTCCAAAGCAATCTGTGTCCAAGGGTTTCTTGGCCTGTATAAACCTATCTGCACTCTTGTTTGAGTCAGAAGTTCACCATTTTTACTTACCTTTGGTCCACCCATCCTTCTCCTATCCCAAGCACAGGGCTCTGGATCTCCCACTCACTTAGTCAATATTTACTGGATGATTACTCAGTGTCAGACGCCATTCTGGCTCTCGGGTACAGCAAAGAACAGTGTGGTCTCTGTTTTCATGGAGTTTAGACTCTACCTGAAGAAGATGGTTAATAAAAAAAGTAAGAGCCTCTCGAGGTTTTGAAGAAGATAAAATGCAATCACGGGTGTGCAGTTAATCAGTCTGGTGTCAGAGTGTGAGTGTGTGTGTGTGTTGGAAGTCACTTAGGCTGGTTAAGACCTCTCTAAGGGGTAACATTTGGACAGAAACCTGAATAATTAGAGCAAATCAGTCACGCAATGAGCTGCGTAAGAGTGTTTCAGGAAGAGCAAATAGTAACTGTAAAATCCCCAAGGCCAGAATGAGTTTGACAGGTTCCAGAAGCGGAAAGAAGACATAAGTGTTTGGGGCAACACTGAGCCATGAAAGAAAAAGGTACAAGAGATGGTCAGACGTGATTTCATAGATCTGTGGGGCACAAAAAGGAATTTGGATTTTATTCTATATGTAATGGGGTCTGATAGAGCAAGGAAAAAAGAAAGTTGACATAATGATTTTATTTTTTCAAAAGCTCACTGGGTTGAATGGTTACTATATATAAGTGTTGTCAATATTTGCTGAATGAATAATTTAGTTATACAATAACGTGTTGCATCCAATGCATATATTATGTGCAGATAACAGAGCCCCAAATAACAGTGACTTAAGTGAGATAGTGTATTTCTCTTCTGCATAGGAGTGTAGAGGTAGGTAATCCAGGCCTAGATGAAAAATTCAGAGTACAGCCCCCTTTCAGCTTCTTGTCTACTATCTCTAGGTTAAGCCATTATCCTTAAGGTCCAAAATAGCAGTGAGAGCTCTAGCTATTGCATCAATATTTTAGGCAGTATACTAGCTGAAGTAGGAAAGAACCTATGTGAATTGTCTTTCAAGGAAGATTCTTGGAAGCTGACACATGACATCTCTGCTTACAACTCATTGGCTAGAACTTAGTCACATGGCCACACTTAACTGCAAGGAAGGCTGGGAAATGCAGTCTTTATTCTGCTCAGCTAGGTGAGCTAAAACTCAGGAGTTTTACTCCTGTAGAAGAGGGAGGACAGATACTGAGGGCCCATTTAGAAATCTCTCTGGCATATAATTTCCTTAAATCTGGAAGTGGGTTAGAGACCTGCTAGACCCATCCCTGTGGTACCATTTATACAAGTTCTGATTGTTACAGGTGCTTTAACTGAGCTCCAGACAGATGACACGGAGCACCAACAGTCACATGGAGAGTCACCAACTCCTCTGAGGGAGGGCTAACTCCTGAGGTCTTCTCAGCAGGAGCCAGGCTGTTCCACTAACAGTTGTGAAGACCTCCCTCCCCACATCCTCCCACACAACAAACAACGGCCAGTAGGATTGGGTAGAATGGAATGGGTGGATTTGAGTGTTTTTAAAAATTGCTAACCTGAACAGCCTAGGAAGTACTGATCTGAAAGGTTACTATTAAACAAGCTCATCTATTAATTCCCCAAAGGAGGATTTTTGAGGTCATGCTTGGCAAGTACTAGGTTTAGACTGGGGGGTGAGGCTTTAACAGGTAGGGTCTTCCAGCTCCCAGAATCAGTTTTCATTTCTCACTTTTCTTTCTTGTTTTTAAAAATATTCATGCCCTGATGAGCCACGAATTCCCCAGAGCAGAATGGAGATGACCCCATGGAGTACTGGGCTGTGTTGATGGGAATTGCTTTTACCTTTTGGAAAGAGAATGGGCCACAAAGGATCAATTTTTTTGCTGTTGTATCCCTTTCAAGTGGAACTGCATTGGACAATGAGTGGATTAAAAAAAAATCCTGTGGCCTGGTGTGCCTCAGATGCTTTTGCCAATTTTAACACCATTCTCCAAGTTATATAAAACTAAAGAATAAATGCCCAAGCCTTCTGTATGGCCAGCAGTTTACTTCCCAGGCAGGGATCACATTTGTAACAAATCTCCTCAGAGATGTATTTTGTAAGTGAAGTGAAGAAATCATTAGCAAAGCAATATTTGAAGAAGCAGACTGGCCCAGTTCTGAAAGCAACTCTATTTTAACCTTTAAAAGATATCATTTTACTTACCAGCCTGCTTATTACAATTACACAGTGTTTTCCTTGGCCCCTGGCTCCATTAAACATATGTTTTATAGCAAGTTCTCAATTACATTATCCTGACAGGCTGGCTCATAAGGGCATGTTATAAAGTAGAGAGACTGCAAAGCAGTAAACTGGCCCTCATTAAGTTTATAGTTTTATTACCTTGTTTAGGACACTTTTTCTTCCCTTCCTCTCACCAGCTTTCTTTTCATGACATTTAATTTACAAGAAGCAAGGGGACACTCTTGTCCTTATGGCCGGTGAACTCACTTGCAAGAGGCATGTGCGGGATCTGCATTCAGCTGCCGGGCCCATCCCACCTCCCCAACTCTCCCTCTTAACATAAAATCTTCATCCTTCCTCAGACGTAATGTTGCAGGGCAGTATTCTTTTGGTGTTAAATGTGAGTGGACTGTGCATTTTGGTCTAAAACTAGTTGCTCTTAGATGGATAGGAGATCTTCAGTAAGCCTGGAAAACACACTTAGATCAATGATGTTTAACCAATGATGAGCATCACCGCGTCCGGAGAGCCATGCTCGCTGACCTGGGTTTGGTGGTCCTTCACAGTGGCCTGCAGCCAGCCTCTTGGAAAGGTGTGACCAGGTTCTCTCACCATGGCACTTAGGTCAGCCGAACTATTTTAATTTACAGGACATTACACGTGCATAAATATATTTGTATCTCCATACCCCGACAAGGGAATTCAATCAGCTTAAATTTATGTAAAATGTGTTATCGTTATTGGACCAGGTAGGAGTATTGTGTGAAGATGCATGAACGTCATCTGGCCACTGCTAATTATAGGCATGTAAAAAATGGCTGGTGGTTGCTTCTGAACCCAGACAGAATCTGTGGATGTTGATTATGAAGAGCTATTATATATTGATAGGTTAGGATTTATTACTGAAAGTATAAACTGATTGCTCCAGATTGGATGGTAGTCGGACACTGGGGAATCAGTCTTGGAGCTGTTAGACCAGGGTAATCTATCAGGAGGAGGGGAGTGTATTCTATCAATTAAGGAACAAGCAATTCTACTGATTTGCTATTGGCAGACTAATAGAGGTAATGGGTTTTCCTAGACAGTCCAGGTACTGTACAGCCGAGTTGGGGAAAACAGTGACATGAGACAAATAGAAGAGCAGTTCATTAAACTTGAATGACGGCTGTGCTGGGGTGAGAGAGCTGCAGGACCCTGGGCCCTGGCAGGTCCTGCGTGGGTCTCTCAGGCAGGGAGAGGCGGCTGAGCCAACAAGAGCATGGATGCCTTTTGCCATTGATGTACATGGCAAACTGATATTCATGGATACTCACAGGAACCTTTTGGTGTCAAAGTGTCTTAGTGGTGTGTATCTTTAAGCTACTGCCACATCAACACTGCATTGAAAACAGCCTTGAAATCTTAATGGCTTAAACAACGAATGCTTACTTTTCTTGCTCATGGGTCTGCGGGTCATCTGAGGTTTAGATGGTGATTGTGGCTCAGGCTGCGGGCAGGTTTGGCTCCATCTCATATGTGTCACTCTAGTGCCCAGGTGGGCAGGGCAGCGGCCAGTCAGAGCATGTTCTTCTCATGGCTTTGGGAGCTGCACAGAGGCCCCTGTCAATCTCTGCCATCCCATTGGTCAGAGGAAGTCACATGGTCCAGCCCAAGTCCAGGAGCAGGGAAGCATACTCAGCTGGTGCGTAAAATTTTAATCCAGGAGAATGAGGAAATGCGATCAACAATCTAATCCCTCGCCTACTGCCTTCTTTGTCAGGCACTTCCTGCAGCTAACATGGGGGTTGGATCCCTTTTCCCTGCTCCTCCGTAGCCCCACCGCTGGCCAGGGCAGTGCCACTGCTAGTCCCCTTGTCTCCAGAAGCAGAGTGCATTGTTTAACCTTATTCCTCCTCAGGTGGCTGGAGAGTTGGTATAGATTGCAGCATATAAACCAACATGGCTTGTAAGTCGAACCCAATTTTATAATGAAAATTTTGCACTGCCGCCACGTTTTACTGTGTGTCACCCCAGGGAGTCCCTTTGCTTCCAGGAAGCTTTGAAGGCTTGGGGTTTGTTTTCTGCATGCACCTTGATGTTTCAAGTCTCTCATTCTCTTCTTAGGCTGGATTGTCCTCTTGTCAGCTGCCTTTTTGTTTTTTGGCCTGGGCATCTTCTATTTATTCAGCAGGCCCATAAGCAGAGGCTGACAAACCAAAGGCAATGAAGATAGAGCTGCAACCCATCTGAAGTGGAAAAGACAGGGAAGCCAACGCAGGGGACCTGGCTTTGGTCCTTGTCATCTCTTGCTGGTATGATCACATCCCTGCCACATGGTCCCCTGCCTCCCTTTCCCATTCATCCTTTTCCCTGCTGCCAGAAGGACTCTATTAAAAATGCAAATCTGGCCACATGAGTCCCCTGCCTCCCATCACCTCCAGATATATATAAGCTCCTGACAAGCACACAAGGTCTTTCCTGCCCTTCCCACCTCCTCGGCTTCATCTCCTGCTGCTCCTTGACTAACATCGAACGCCTGGAGGCTTTGGATGGTTTGGGGTTTGTCCTTTGCACACACCTTGCTGTTTCCAGTCCCTCAGCCTCTTTCTTCTCAGGCTGGATTGTCCTCTAGTCAGCTGCTTCTTTTTTATTTTTGTTTACTTTTGGCCTGGGTATCTTCTATTTCTTCTGTGGTTTTCAGGTCTGGTGCTGTCTCCTCAAAGTGGGGCTGAGCGTGCCTCCTTCAGGATCCCATAACACCTTGTGTATGCTTCAGTGATTTCAAGTAGTATCTTTCCCCGTTCTGCCTGTCTTGTCAGGCTATAAACCATTTAAAGACAGGGGCCCCTTTGACTCATCTTATTTCCAGAGTCCAGCATAGTGCCTGTTGCTTGGAAGATGGCCAGTAAATATTTGCTGGGCTGATCTGATGTGACTGTGCAGTTTCTTTGTCTCTCTCTCTGATTTACCAGCCCTCAATGGAGAGAAGTCAGCCTGAGGTTGAGGTTTTCTTTTGGAGCCTAAAATTGGTACATTTGTCATTGTGCACTTAACCAAAAAAGAAAAAAAAAGTCAACTTTGATGTTTTGGTGGCTACGTTTGAAGTTGAAAGGTTGACGTATGCATCATGATATAAAGTAGAGATCTTTTCAAATGATTTGCTTCAACCTTACCAATAAAACAAATGAACTGTGTTCATGGGCTTTTAACATGCTGTTTTCTCTTTGACACTAAAATGAAATAAATGTGCAAAGGCACAAAAACAGTATGTATCCTCAGTTGGATAAAGGCTCACCTTTATCTCCCTCTAACCCTCTTATTTTCACAATACTAAAGAAATATTAAAAATGGTAGGGGCTGGTGAATTTTTAGAAAAGCTATCACTTCCCATCCCTTTGCTCTAGGATAACCTTGACCTCCTCTCCCTCTGACCTCAACAAATACTCCCCAGAACGGGCTTCCTTCTGCTTTCTGAAGCCCACAGTCGAAGGCTAGACAATAGAAAAGCTTCTGCTACGTGGTCTTTTTCTTGGAATTCAGTCCCCTGGGGCTAATGCAGGCTGCATCTAATCATTGATCAATGTCTCTGTGGGGAAAGCTCCCACCAGAAATGGTCTTGGGGAACCCTGGTCTGCCTCTCCCACCCCCAAACAAGTGGAACTATGAGCAGAGGCACAGCCAGCTTCTAACGTCAGGTAGGTGGGCCTGGGTGGCGAGGTAAGGTGTACCATGTGGTGGTGTAGAGCAAGCACAAGAAAGCATCCACCCACATCCTCTTTACTATGTTCCTTTCATACTGTTTCATCTCAAGATCACAGTCAATAAGCACCATGGCCACCTATTACCTAAAAATTGTCGAAAAGGTACCACTTTTAGAGAATGAGGTCAATGGAAATCAGTGATTCCTTTGCTCCCCTTCAGATTTGCTAAGGGACTGAGAGATCGGGCTTTGGGTATGCATTTGTGTGAGTGTGATTGTGTGGGTCTTGTGTGAGTGTGAGAGTGTTTGTGAGTATGTGTTTATAGGAAGTATATGTGAGTTTGTGTGTTTATAAGCATGTGTTATGTGAGTGGTGTGTGGGTATGAGTGTATGTGACTGTGTGTATGTGAGTGTGTATATGTCTGTCTGTTTGGAGACAGTGTCTTGAGAAGAACCTCCCTCCCTCCACCTCCGGTTGCTTTCCTGACACAATGCTCCGCAGTGGTCACACAACCTGACTTCAACTCCCTCAAGAGCACCATCACCCCCATCATCCAAATGAATCTATATTCCAAGTACAAACGACATGCGTTTGACTTCCACTCCCAACTGAGTGTGCAGTCTCTGGTTCCTCTCATGGAGGCATGCTAGGACTGCCTCTGGTCTTGTAATGAGTTATTAGTTACAGGGACCAGCAAGAGAGAGAGTGTCAAGGTGCAAGTCCTAGAAAGCTCCTTTAAAGAGTGAGGAGGCTTGAAATAGAAGGTAGGGTGTAAGGCTTGGGGGAAGTCTCTGGGCACAAGAGGTGGTAGCTATAATTTTTTATAAATGCCTTGTAGCCTCAATGGGGTGGGGAAGAGGGGGGTGTCCTTAAAGGCACTGATGAGAGTCAGATACCCTTGTTACCCATGTTTCTAAATGATATTTCTCAGCAATATCATTTTCCCTCCTATGTTCTTATGCAATGTGACCCTTGTTATTTGTCTGTTTATCCTCCCCTTGAATCTGGGCTGACCTGTGACCTAGTTTGACCAAAGTAATGTGGCAAAAGTGACACCACATTACTTTTGAGGCAGGGCCTTAAGAAATCTGCATTTTATACCTTCACCTGCTGCAGCCCAGCTTCCATGTTGTGAGAAGCTTGAGTCTTGTGAAGAGGCCCGTGTGAAGGAATGGGGTGCTCAGCTAACTGCTCAGGGTGAGCTTCCAGCTGATATCCAGCACCAACTACTGACCATGTGAGCCAGCCGCCTTCATGGTACAGCCTTTGTGAGTCTCTGTAGCCACAACAAATGCCACCTGGAGCAGAAGAATAGCCCAGCTGAGCCCAGTCAACCTACAAAATTACGATCACTCATTTTTGGAGTGGTTAAACACATACTTAATTTACCAGGTGAGTTATTGCTATAGATTGAGCTGGGTAGAGAACAGGTTTTCTTCACAATTGCCAGAACATGAACAAGATGTCAATTATGCAGAAAGCAAATGATAGGACCAGGTACATTTCATTCATGTTTTTCTTTATGCAGAAGCAGTCTTCAAATCTCTAACTTTCATGTGACACAGAATAGTTAAAGGAAAATGTTAACGGTGATTAGTTTTTAGTAATGGCTGCTTATCTATATTAAACATTTCTACAATGAACATTTATTATCTCTGTAACAAGATAAAATATTATTAAAAATAGTTAATGAGATTCTTATTTAACTTTTCTGCAAATGAAATGGTACTGTAAGGCATGTCGCACCTCATACTGTGAGGAAGGCAGGAGAATTTTTTTCCTGAGAGCATTTGCTTTTACTTAATTATTAGAAAGTGATAATGAGGATCTCATTTGCCTGGTTTTCAATGCTCAAAACTTCTTTTTACTTAGAGTGAATAGATTTAAATTATATTTTATCAGCTTGAAGTGTGAACTCCTCCTTTTGAATCAGTCGTAGTTAAGTTAGATCATAGGTTTAGATGGTTCCACGAGAACAGCCCTTGGGCTGGCAGGGTGCAAGGCACAGACATTATCTTCTTTCTGCTTTTAGCCATTACTAGCAACACCTTGTATCGGCAGATGCCAGCATGTGTGCTTCTTCTCTCCTCCTGAAAGTATGCCTTTTCCAGCCACTGGCTGGTATATTGGGCCAGTTAGCCTGTTCTGGTTAATGGGATGGCCCATTAAGACTTCCTTGTATCCCCATCCCTTCAAGTACCTTGGAAGTCACATGATGAAGCATCACCAGATGGAAAGGGGGTCTCTGAATAATTTAGTGGAGCACACCCACCTCAGTAATCTGCTGTGGACTGTGACTTGAGCATGAAATAGATCTTTGTTATGTTAACCACTGAGATTTTCTTGTTATAATAGTCAGCATTTCCCAATTAATATATATTTACCATGTAAAGTGCTTTACATTTACAATATGTTTTCATAGACATTATCTCACTTGATACCCACATCAGCTCTGTGATCAAGGAAGAATGAGCGTTGTCCCCATTTTACAGATCAGAAAATATAGAGAACATTCTTTGCTCAAACAATGGTCTCTGGTTAGGAATGGCAGAACATGAACTTGCTTTCAAGTTTAATTCTTTTTTGTCTTTCCCCTACTGCCTTTCTCTAACTTAAGTCTTGTTTCCTATGTGAATTTCATTTGGACTCCAGTTTCTGGAGCTAAACATCACAGAGCAGTGCTTTACCCTCCTCTTTTCCAATAAAGGAAGTCAAACTAAAGCAATTCCTTTTTGTAAAGTCCAGGTAAATTTGGCAAACATTTCCATGTGCTCTCCAAGTAGGTCAAACAGTAAAATGGATTGTTTCTGCTAGCATTTCACAAAATTTGGCCTGGTAACCCTAATCCTGAGAGATGGCTAGTATGAAAAACGTTCCTGATAACTTTTGTTCAATTCTGGATGGCATATCCATTTTTGCAGATCAACAATATATATTGGCATGCAAAGACTCTGAGAAGTTCTTCAGTTAAAGCATCTATATATTCACATCTAAACATTCTGTTTCACAGAACATAGTATCGATAACTCTGGTTTAGATATTTACTTCCCTCAATATAGGAAACAGGATTAAAAATATTTTGCATTTCTCTTTTGTTTCATGACTGAATTATATTATCAGTTTCTCCATTCCTTTCATTTTTCTTCATTATTTTCTAGCTAAATTATTTCAACCAAGTTTCTATGTTCTCTCTCCCCTTTCTCCCCTCCTCCCCCCTTTTATTCTCCTAGTTCTCTTTCCTCTGCTGCTTTGTCATTGCTATCTTTGTCTTCTAAAATTCTTAGCTCTTATCTCTGTTTGTCTGGCTGCTATAACAAAATATCATGGAATAGGTCACTTATAAACCACAGAAATGTATTTCTCACAGTTCTGGAGGCTGGAAGTCTGAGATCAGGGTGCCAGCCTGGTTGGTTGAGGGCCCTCTTCCATGGTGTGATGACTTCTTGTGTCCTCACGTGAAGGAAAGGTCTAGGGAGCTCTGTTGGGGTACACACACATGGAGTAGCTCCCTACTCTGGTTGACCAGAGAATGCTGCAGACAAACAAAATCTGAATTTTAGTAACCATTTGACAAAATGTATTCCATTATCCTTGGACACAAGACAGATAAATGTAGGTTAAATGGGTCATGGTGACTGACAGACTGTGGGGGAGGTAGGGATGGCGACGTTTAGCCCCACCTGATCCAACAGTTTTAGCAGGGATTGGATGAGCATATTAACAGTGGGATGATTGGATTTATGAATGATGTGAAGATGGAAGAGCTGAATAAGTATACTAGATGCCAGCACCAGGATTCTTTAAAATCTCAGACAAGACTGAATTTAACAAGACATCATTTAACAGGGATAAATTTAGAGTTACACTTTTAAATCCAGAAAGTCAACTGTGTAACTATAGTATCAGATGACATGACTGAGTGGAACCAAATTTTAAAAAATCCTGGGGTTTCTAATTTGATTGTACATTCAGTATATAATCTTGTGGCTTCCATTTTAAAATGGCAAAGTAAAACATTTTAACCCTCAAAACTTCAAAGAAAAAAAGCAAAAAAACACAGAGGGAAAAAACCCTCTTTATTCAATGAAACCAAAGAAAAACGACACAACCCAAGCCACAAAGCAAGAAGCACAAATGGCAAAAGCTGTGGCTTCCAGGCTCAGATGTGGGAGCTAGCTAAGAGTAGAAATGTGGACCCTCGGATTTTTCTTAGGTTACAATCTAGGATTAATGTGCCATAAATCTGATGACTGTGGACAATGATGCTTCTGGGGGCAAAGACAGGTCAAGGGAGAGGCTGAAAGGCCTCTAGAGAGACCTCACCACACCCACTGAAAGGTGGGGAAGGTAGATTTGAAGGAGGAACCATGCTGGCATGCTATTTCCACTGTCTATTGTGGTATAGTTCAGGGAGATTGAGAACGCTGGAGGTGATGGGTGAAGGGTGAAGGGTGAAAGAAGGCAAGAGAGGATGCCAGTAATTTCCAGATCAGAAACCAAGAGCTTATCACCTAATGGTTTTATTGTGAATCTCACTGGTTAGTTGAAGCCTGAAACAAGAGAGGAGGAGGGCCCCAGGATAGCAGAAATAATTGACTGGGTGAACTTTGCTGAACACAAAGTTTATTATCAGTTTGTTGAAGGCAACCGTGGTATTATTTACTTCCTCCTCTGATGGAATTAGATATCCATGCTCTTCCATGACTCTTAGTGGCACAGTATATTTCTCATTTGTTGACTTTAGCTTTGGTCATGTGACTTGATTTGGCCAATGGAATATTAGCAAATATGATGCAAAATGAGGCTTGAAATATGCTTTCTTAGTTTGGCTTGCCCTCTAGTGCTCTTATGATGGTCATATGAAGAGCATGTCCTTGGTAGATTCTTCCTTTTCACCTGGTTGTAGAGTGAGATGGAGAAGATACTAACCGTGTGGGAAGCATGGATCCAACCCCAGCTGAAGCAGAGGTTTTCCAACCAACTCACCAACTCAAAAATAAATGTTTTGTAAGACACTGAGTTTTGGAGTGGTTTATTAAACATCTTTAATGCTGTGATAGCCAAGTGATACAACCACAAAGTTAAGTAAGGACTCTGAATTCCCTAGTTTCTTCTTCTGTCTTACACTAAACTGATATTCTTGAGCAGGCAGTGACTCCTTTGAAATATAAGCAGAAAAATGGGAAGTGTGTGAAAATTTGGTAAAGATAATAAATACAAAAAGATAAACAAAAGAAAGATGAAGAATATACATTCACATGAGGCATCATTCACAGAAAATAACAAAAGATTTTAAGTATGTCTCTATACTTCAAAGAAGTTATATACAGTATGATCTCTTTAAAAAAATAAGTTCTGAGAATTGATACAGGGATTAAAAAAAGAGATTGTGAGTCCATCAATAATGGAAGAAGATAAAAAGAAAACTAGTAACACAAATAAAAATAGAAAAATTTATAAGTCGAAAATTATATGATACATAACTTAAAATGAAATTGACCATAAGCTAACACTATGTATAGGTTTGAGGAAATAAACTACAAAGGAAGTAAGTATGAAATCAGTTCTAGAGAAAATGACAGATAGAAATTCAATCAAGGAACAAAGGAAGTTATATATATATATATATACACACACACAATTGGTATTCCTAAAAGAGAGGAAAAAATGGAACAGAAAATGTATTTAAAGACATTATAGAAGAAAACTTTCTAACTAAAGAAGAGGATAAATCAATAAATCAAAGAGCACAGTATGTTCCAGGAAAAATCAATGCTGAGCATTCTGTACCAGAAACTTACAGTAAATTTACCACAATTCAGGGGTAAATTTAGGAAGAATGAGGCTTAAAAAAAAAGAAATATACAAAATGCATCAAGTAAGGACTGCCTAGGTGATGTCTAGTAGTTCTGCTAAATCCTTGGCTTTATTTTTGAGCTTTGGAGATTAAATTGTCATGTAATAAAATATAAGCCCTTTGGCTTTATTTGGCTTATATCTAATAAAATACAATCAAAGTCCCTTTGGAAGTTGTAAAAACAATTTTAGTGATTATTTGTAAAAATGCATGTGGAAAAATAAAAAAGTATTTGAAAAGGAAGTGTATGAGGATAACTTAGCCTACTAGATATTGAAATACAAAATTAT
Organism: Phyllostomus discolor; assembly: GCF_004126475.2. Classification (NCBI taxonomy): domain Eukaryota; kingdom Metazoa; phylum Chordata; class Mammalia; order Chiroptera; family Phyllostomidae; genus Phyllostomus; species Phyllostomus discolor. The sequence continues at coordinate 24,519,516 of NC_040904.2, read as the reverse complement.
AGTACTCAAAATAGTGAGATACTGGTGCCAGAAAAGGTGAACAGAACTCCTGTAAAAAAAGAGAAACTTGGAATACCATCCCTACTCTTAACTGCCTAAAGATAGACTAGTCATCCTTCAAATTTTAGTTTAAAAAGTCATCTGTCCTGGAAAGTCTTTCTTCCTTCCCTATATTTTCATTGTGCCTTGTACACATATTTGTATTTGCTTTAGTCATCTGCCTAGGCTGCAAAATTCCCAAGGGAAGGAACTATGGTTTTTAACTTACCTCACCAATGCACGTATTAGTTCAATGCCTGACACATGGTAGATACCCAACATTTATTAAATAAGTGAGAGAAGAAGCAGGTGATGGAAGAAAATAACCTTGAATTATAGAGACCTACTTAGAAAGTATGAGTGGAATTAATAACCTTAAAGTTCCAATTTTACATAAATTTTCCAGCTAATGACAGTTTCTGAAGGGAAAAAAGATCAAACAATGAGCTATTTATTAAGTGCTGGATTATCTGTTGGAAACCTAGCACCATTTCCCCATTTCGGTGTGCTTTCCTGAACTGCAGGAGTTGGAAGCCTGAGCACTGCTCTCCCCAGAATCACTGCAGCAGGGCTCCAGGTTATGGGTTCACCAAAGTGAGGTATGAGATTTGTAAAACGGAAGATATGCAGAACCCACTATTGCTCCTGTGGCGGAGTAGGTCATCCTTAGGCTTTGGCAGATGACAGACATGAACATCTACCATTGGCTTGCAGACACCTCCTGTAAATCAACCAATTTGGGGTTGTAGGTTGATATTTTTGGTGGCAGTTTCCTGCATTTTGCACTTTCTGATTTCTGTATATCACTAGTTTAGTAAGCCTCTAATTCTCTACATTAAATCCTTTTCTGCTTGAAACACCCAGAGTGATTTCTTTTCACAACTGAATTCTGACTGATATGTTACAGAATCAAATAGATAACATGTCTTGGTGCATGTTAACTTATGGAAGCCTTCAGTTAAAGCCTTCATAAAATATTTTTATGTAGGCTACAGTAGATACTTGATGTTTTTTTCTTTAGCTACCCAGCAGACATTTCCCCTATGAGTAGCACTATGACTTCCTTTTGAGGAATAAACATTATTCTCCAAAATTGCATGCAATTTTGTTAGGATGATAAATTAGGGATCCTGTTCTTATAATTTGTAAGCTAAACTTCCTTCCTTCCAGATTTTCCCTCCCACCACCTTGTATAGACCTGTTATGGACATATGATCTAAGCTTAGCAATCAGCAGTTGTATTTTCTCTTTGGACTTGAAACCTTGAAGAGAATGACTAATGACCTAATGCATTTCTTTGGAACTGCCCCTGTAAGGCTACCTAGCCTATTCTTTTTGCCAAGACAGTTTAGAACTTCTTGATTCCTGCACGATTTTAGTTGTTATGCAGCCTTCTTTTGGTTCCTGTGAGCGTTTCCATATCATCACAATAATATCCATTTTTTCTTGTTATCCAAAGACAGACCCTGTTGTTCACAATCAAAGGACTCTGATAGATGCATAATCTGATATGGACATTTAAATTTTGTTTCTAGAACACTGAACATTCTGGAAAAGCACATCTTTATTTTATCAGTGACAGGGATAAAACATTTATTTATTCATGATCATATTCTTCCTTCCTATCCCATGCTTATACTATTGGTAAAGTGTTAGCCAAGTTAGTGATCTAAATTAGATTTGAACCTAGTAATCTAAATTTAATAAAATGTGCTGTCACTGCTATTAGAAATGGCAAGGGATTTCTCGAAGTACAGGAGAATGTATTTTATCTTCACAATTAGCGGTCTCACTATTAGTGAGATCCTGATCCTGATAATTAATGTCTGGTCATGCCACAGGTGAATTACAAATGACCCATTTCACACACAGGGATAAATGAATAGTCCCACTATAAACCCATTACAAATGCACAGGCTGCAGAGAGTATAGGTTAATAAAGTGTCCAATACGTAAATTAAGATACTGGCCATAAATTATCATGTTCTGTCAACATCACATTTGTTAAGCACAGTACAGCAAAGAAGAATTTTAGATTGAATTAGTGCTATGGCTGAATTAATAAGAGGGAAGAAAGAGGGTGAGAGAGAGAGAGAGTAGTGGTCCTGACCAAGGGAAGTTATCTCAGTGAGTTAATGTTGTGTAGTTATATAAAGTGTATTCATCAGCATGTGTTAGGTTATGCTGCTGTAACAAAACCCTTGAATTTCATCAACCCAAAACAATGAAGGTTTATTTCTCTCATATGCTACATATCCATTTCCAGTTAGCAAGATGGTTGTCCACATTCCTGGATGACAGAGCAATCATCTGGAGTATTGCCTGTTATCACAGCAGACAGAACATGAAATCTCTGGGGAATGATTCCAGGAATTAAATGCACAACTCAGATGTGGCATATGTCCATTCTGCTTGGCAGTTATTGGTCAGAACTAGTCAATGGCTCCACTCAACACAAAGGGACCAGGAAGTACAGTCCTCCCATGGGCTCAGAAATTAGGTCAAAACATTTAATAGAAATATTAATGATTATAGCTCACTTTGAAAGGAAATAGCTGGTATCTTCATTTGAAATGACTTGAGAAATTTCTGGGTGGAATCTTAATGTTTCAGAATTTTAACTCCTGGCAACAAGAAGCTTAACTTAGAACTTACAGTTCTCAGTAGGTAAGTTTTGAGGAGGCTCTTTTTACAAATTTTCCTTTCTGTGTCCTTATATCATCATTCCAAAATATCTTAACATTTTTCCTCCCCAAATATCTTTACTCCTTTTCCTGCAGAGTCCTAAAAATGAAGGCCAATAGCCTTAGGTGGTGGAACTCAGCATCTTTATATTTTGGAGGGTGGGGGGTGGGGGAGTAATGAAGTAACTATTTAAAAGCTTCTTATGAATATTAAACAGAAATCTAATAACAAATAGTCCTGTGTCTTCTTTAGGTTTCTGGTCACATAAGCAGTATTTACACTTTTTTTTCAACATGGAATGCTTTAGATCATTTGAATAACACAGGTCTCTGGTTTTATTTTTACCCACGCATCCCTCCATGCCACTTTAATTTTATTTATTTTTACCCCCAGGAAGAAAAATGTTGACAAATGCTAAGGTACTCCTCTGGTTACTAGGCTGTAGATGGCTGTTAGCAAAAAGCCACTTGAAAAGAGCTGTTGGTACCTTTCCTTGAAACTACAGCCATAGAGAGGTTTGCATGACGGTATTACATTTCAGTCGTGGTTTTTCTGAGTGTGAGAGCAAACCAGCTTGCCGAAGTTGTTGTTAAAGTTCATGAAAGGTGTGGTGCCGCTTGTTAGACTCCTAGACCGGAGTAAGCGTTAAGAAATATACTGGATTTTAACCTGAAAGTCTGTATACTTAAGATATAGAGTACATTACAGACTAGGGTAATAAACAGAATAATTCATGACTCCCTGAGGGGGTTGGGCTTTTTTTCCAGGGGGCAAATGAACAGGAACAGAATGCTTCTCAAGCCCTTGAGGGAAGAATGTATTGTGTAGCTAATTCTCCTGGGTGCAACTACTACTTTAGTCAATGGGAAATTGTATTTTTTTTATTCAACATCTGTTTTATCACTTTCCCCCCTTAATCATCTCTTTTTCAACATTGCAGGCCATTTAGTCATATCCCAAGCATGGAAAAACAATTGCTGGCGATCAATGATTTGTATGCTCTCTGTCGTGATCAGCAGAGAGAAATTAATAATAAACTAGTTCACAGAGGCATTAGGACATTGTTCCAACTGGTTACCGGGTGCTTAGAGAGTGCAGATGCATCACTGTGTAGCCAAAAGCGAGCTTTTGATATTTTGAAACCTTTTAAAGTGTACACAAGGCAACACTTTCTATGGATTTGCTGGAAAACTTCCAGCATTATGCTTTGGGATGAAGGGTGTAAGTGGGTACAGAGTAATGGTCATTTTCATGATAGTGACCCTTGACGTAACATTTCATACCAGGTACCCTCCTAAAATGCTTTTCTTCTACCATTTTTATTTTCGTGAGGAATATTTTGCTTTCCCAACTGACAGATGAGAAAACTGATACTTAAAAGCATTAGGTGACTTGTCTCAAGTCATGCAGCTAGTATATAACTGATTTTTGAATTCTTGTCTGTGTGCCTCTAAAGCTGCTTCTTCCCCTCTGTCATTTTGTGTTGCTCTGGAATCTCCAATACACAGTGTTGCGTATGATCTCTAGGTTCCTGGAAACAGACAAAATAATTAAGCACACACTGTTCAGTCTTTCGGTTCATAAGTCACTTATTATTTTATTATTTTAGACACTGTTACCAGGGAGTGCCTGGATTTCAGTCAGGATTCTAAAACTTGCTCTACTCACCAGTGGTTGGCTTGGTGACCAAAGCAAGTCATCAGCCATTCTGGAGGGGACCTTCAGTGTTTTCACCCAAAAGTGGCACTTAACAATGATTGTCATCTGCTTCCCATGCAAATGCAATTGAGGGGAAGTTCATGAAAATATTTAAGAGGAAATTGCTACATAACCAAGAGGCACTCAATTTACAAATATTGATTTGTTGCAGCAGAGAAGTAGTGGCTAATTAGAAATATCAGAATGATCTTCTATCTTATGTTAATTCAGAGCCAGCCAACCAGCAACAAACCAACAGACATCAGCAGCTCCCTACAGAGGAAAGAAGATAATTTTGAGTGGCTCTCTCCTGTGATTCTGGCTCACTCTACATCAACATCTTTCACTGCTCAGGCTAATTTCACCATCCACTTTCTGTTTTCTCTTTCAACATCATCTGTTGTCTTAGGTCATTTTGGACTCTGGGTACCTTATGAGCACTTTGGGCTGTAGCTATATCTAAGTGGGTAAAATGATCAGCTTTGTCCCTGCCTTGCTATTTTTGCTGGTGGAAAATGGAATCTTCTAGCAATTTCTAGACTTCCCAAATAGCAGTGATGTTTAGTTCTTCGTGTGTTGAGTAAACTTCTCTCAGAGAAGATGTTTCTCACTTCTCAGTACACTCCAGAAATACTGAACCGCCTTTGGTCCTCTCTCCCCACCAGGCTGCTGGTGACCTCTGTGTCTATACTCAAGCTCTTTCCCTTGCCTAGAAGGCCCTCTCTTTCCCTGGCTCACTCCAGATTACTCCTCTGGATTTAGTTCAGGCAGCACTTCTCCCAGGAAGTTCTTCTTGATCTCCTGCCTCCTCTGTGTCCCTATGGCTCTCTGAGCCTAAGTGCCCCGTATCTATTACCAGAGCACATTGAAATAACCTGTTCACATTCTTTATCCTTCTGACTAAACTGTGTGTCCCCTCAAAGAAGATAACATTATCTTTCTCATCCTATATCCTTCATGCCTACTAGAATACATGACAGATAGTGCTAAAAATGTTTGTCAAACAAATGAACTTCTTCATGTAATTTTATATATTGAAATTAGAAAAAAATTTAACAAAGGTTTTGGGTGCTCACCTGTCCAGCCAGTGAAAAGATTTCCGCAAAGGCAGTTCTTTTCAGTGATTTCTCTCCCCCATCAAACCTCACTGCTCCTCCCCTGCCCACCCTGCTGAAGAAAGGGTTGTTGTAAATCTCTTCATGATTCAGGAACAGATAGAAGAACAGAATACTGAGTTTACCTAATTAAAAAATCATATAATCACAGAACTCTATCTAGGTTGAGTCTAAAATTAGGCATTCCTTAAAACTGAACAAATGGGACCTAAAGCTAAGACTTTATTATGGGATGGAAGATGAGAAGCAGGAAGTCTCCAAGACCTCAACATAGTCTTCCTGATACAGATCCTCAGGGAAGTTCCAGCAGTCCAGATCCCATAGTTTATCTTTGTGCTACAAATTAGAACCGTCCGGGGCCGTCCAACCTGCGGCCCATGGGCCACATGCAGCTCAGAAGAGCTATGAATGTGGTCCAACAGAAAATCATACATTTACTTAAAACATTATGAGGTGTTTTTGTGTGTGATTACATGTCACAATGTATTTTATGTGTGGATCAAGACAACTCTTCTTCTTCCAGAGATGCCAAAAGGTTGGATACCCTTTTGGGTATCCTGGAAACCCAACCCCTATGTTTATACATCCTATGTACTTCTAAATGTACCAATATTTTCTTTCTTTTATACTTGGGTTCATAAGTTCTTTGTCGGGTTTCGTTGGGTTTAAGATCACATTCAGGTAGTAAAAAAAAAACAAATTAAAATTATTATTTGAACAAGTAAGTCCCCAAGTCTCTTTCTGGCTGGCCTACATTGTTAGTTGAAATAAAAGTGTTGGGTGGCAAGAAGAGCTGGACTGAAATGGCTTATAACTTTGACTCCTCACCATGGGCCGTGTCCAGAAAGGCACAGCCTAAATTTTCTACAGGAGACATTCATCCCTCCCTCTTCTTGCTCTTTGAGTTTTGCTGCTTGTCTGTGCTAAAGCTGCCTGCCTCCTCCCTTCTCCAAAACCATATTTCACACTTGAGTACGCTTTCTTCTCTGCTTTTAAAATTTTTGGTAATCAGATGATGATTTTATAGTCCTGATTTATGTTTTAGAAGTTACTTTTCATAAATATCCCAAATGAGATCTATTTGGCCCCTGCTGCAGACCAGATGCTGGTCAGATCTGGCAGAGCTATTGATTTAATCCTGTACATTTTCATAATTGGTAGGAATCAGTTTTCCCTTTTATTCTAACATTACAGATTTGTAACAATATGTGAAACAGGCTCCATGCTTTCCCTCTTTGCTTTCATGTATGGTATGGCCTTAATAAACATTTAGTAGTTTCCTGCGAGAGCGTCACATACATCAGGATGCTAGGCTTTCATTTTATTTTCTGTTTTTAGTAACCGAATTGGGTTAATAGGAGAGATTATTAAAAAAAAGGGGGGAGGGTATCAGGAAACAAGAATGTATTTTTTTCTTCTTGAGTCTTTGCATTCTTGGTATGCATCTGACTTTCCTCTCATCTTTGAAATTCTCTTTAAGATTCCATTCTCCTGGGAAGCTCATCATGAGCCTTATTAAGAATCTCCTAGGTTATTCAGGCAAAACCAACTTGCTCTTAATTTTAAAACAGACAATTTCAACTCTCAAGTCCACTTTGACCTAGAAGACTTGGTAATAAGTGCGGAGATCAACTCTTCTGACCAATTTTATTCTGGGTGTCGGACCAAGCCATAAACTGGCAAAGAGAAGACCTAGACTGAACCTTTGCTCTACCACTCACTTGTTGCATGGACTTGGACAAATATCTGAATGGCTTTGAGTCTGTTTTCTCATCTATAAAATGAAAATCATAATTCTTATCTCTGAGTTATTCTGAAGATTAAAATGAGACAGTTCATATGTATGGCTGTGCCTAATCCAGTATTTATTTCATGGGCATTCAAAAATATTGATTTCTTTCCATGTCATTTGTCTCCTGTAGCAATACTGTGCCCTTCCTCAATGGGGACAATGTTGGCTTAACACGTTGTTGATAATGCCTGCTGAGTAAGAGGGATCACGATGCCATGGAAACACGATCATTTCTAGGAGGGAAAAAGGCGCTTTTTGAAACATGGTGTGCGATGGTTTTCTTTTCCAAATTGCAAAACCTCTGAAGGCTGGTCTGTGAATTGACCTGAAAAGTCACCCTGAAAAGTAAGCTTGGAGCATTAAATAAATACAGACTCTTAGGACTAGAAAGCACTTCAGAGGTGGTTTAGTCAAAAACCCTCATTTTTAGCTGAGAAAATTCAGGGCTGTAGAGGTGAATGGCTTGAACAAGGTTGGTTATATCTGTTAACCAGTTAGGGTACCTAGTTGCAAATAGCAGAATTATTATTAGGCAGTTTAAGCAGTAAAAGAATTTTCTAAATAACAGTAGGTGGTAGATAGAGCCTCCAGAAGGGCCAGATACTCACAGTTGGAGGCTGCACGATCAGGAGAAATTCCCAAATGGCACTGGTGTAGGAGCCATGAGAGCCTCCCAGCACTACTGTCCCTGGGAGCAGGCATTACAGTCACCACATGGGACCCTAGCACAGGCCTGTCCTACCGCCATCTCTGGGTGCCAGATGACTTTCTACCATGCTCCGTCCGCTGTCAGCATGGGTTCCAGATGGAGACTTCTTTCTTCTCATCTCTCTAATTCCCTTTGAAATAGACCTTATTTGACCAAGGGCATCTCATGGTCTGAAGCCTGGGCCTAGCACTAGCGAGTCCAGGAAAGTCTGTTTCTGGCTTCTACCTCAGCAAGGCAGACTTCCTAAGGTAAAATATTCCCCAGCTCAGAATGGTGCTGGGCAGCCCAAATGTGCATTAAATATTCACCACATTAGGAGATCCAAGCTGGGGCCAGGTGGCCATATGATGCTTCTCTACTATTTTGAACTTGTTCTTCACTAGTATAGGGCCAACCCTTATTTCAACTTCGGACTCACACATTTCAGTAAAAGTATTAAGTGGAGGGCTCTGCAGGCCTCTTCTCTGGGCACTACTGAGTATCTTCAGACTTTCAGACAGAGAGTATATTCATGTCTTCAAATTGTATGTGTCTTTCTAGGACATTAAACTGCAAAGAAATTTGGATAAATAACCAATGTATCATACATTGTATGCTTGGGCTATTATACAAAGTGTTCTATGTAATAGCTTTAATACAGCCTGATCCTTGGATTCGTGTGTGTGTGAAAAGTAGGATTTACCCACACAAATTGGTTGTCCTAAAGTGCTCTGCATTTTTGGGAAATCAAGGAGAAAGGAGAAGTCTATAAACTCTGGGCCATCGAATCTGATGTTGATCCAATGTAGGTTACTAAATACATAATTTACTAGCACTTAGGGAAAAGGAAGTGGTCACTATGACCTGCATGCATTTGCAGTGGGAACTTTCTGTTTTCAGACTTATTGGGAATAGCCTCGTGGTCTAGGTCAGATACGGAGCACATGTGTCGCATGGGTTCTACTTCAGTGCTTCAGTGCTTATGACGACTTAAGCTTGAGAGAAAATAGGGATAAAGAGAGAGAAGGAAATATAGAGGAAGGGAGACTGATAAACACTCAGGAGTAATACTGACCTCTCATAGCCATTTGGAATATGTCTAAAAATTTTAGAGCTTTGTTTTAGACAGATGGAGATATCTTCATTCTATAAACATGGCATATTTATTTTATGCCAGGCATAAGGAACTAAACATTTTTTGATACATTAGTATGTACTAGAGACTATGCGAGGTTCTTTACACCACTATCTCATTTTACCATCCCCATCTTCCCAGGTGAAAATCATACATTTTCAGAGATCACATTATACTTTTTTTAAAAAATATATAACACAAGAATATAGCAAACTCAGAAAGGTTAATATCTGCCTAACATGAATTGCAGAACTGTCACTGTGTTTCTGAAAGTTATTTCCTCCTTCTATGTCACACTGCCACTCATGAATCCCACAGAAAGAAGCTTATTTCAATGGGAACCAGGAGAAGGGGCCACACTAAAAATTGAACTTAATCTGGAGCTTGAAGGAAGAGTTAGAGATCACCAAGGAAAAAAAGAGGGGAAAACTATTTGGAGCATAGAGAACATGAGGTATGAAACTGGATCCTCTATTATAGGCTAAAGAGCTAAAGTTCTCTCCTAGGCAATGCGATTAATAAGCAGGCAAAGGATGTGATCACATATTTTAAGATGGTATTTTACCTACTAGTCAAATGTAATAAAAGCAAGGATCAAGGACTTCTGGCCAAGATGGAGGTGTAGGTAGACACACTGTGCCTCCTCGCACAACCAAAAGAAGGAGAACAACAATTTAAAAACAAAAATCAACCAGAACTTACAGAAAACGAACTGTATGGAAGTCCGACAACCAAGGAGTTAAAGAAGAAATATTCATCTAGACCAGTAGGAGGGGCAGAGATGGGCAGCTGGGCTGAGAGGAATTGCAACAAGGCAGAAGCTAAGGAGTGGGGTGAGTAAGGCAGTGGCTGGTGGACCTGGAAGTCCCACATTCACATGCAGATGAACTGGGAGAAACAACTGGGGAGAAGGATGTACCACGCAACCCAGGGCCCCAGCACTGTGAAATAGAGCCTCAAACCACTGATTGAAAACATCTGCAGGGGTTGAGGCATGGGGAGAAACTGCCAGCCTCACAGGAGAGTTGGTTGGAGAGACCCACAGGATTCTAGAATGTACACAAACCCACCCACCTGGGAATCAGCACCAGAGGGCCCAATTTGCTTGTGCATAGCAGAGGAAGTGACTGAAATCTGGTGAAGAGTGGAGCAAGTGCCATTGTTCCCTCTCAGACCCCGCCTCCAAATACAGTGTCACAACCCAGTGGTATGGGTTGCCCCCCCCTTCCGTGAATACCGAAGGCTCCGCCCCTTACTACATAACAGGAACATCAAGACAAAAAAAATGGCCCAAATGAAAGAGCAGATCAAAGTCTCAGAAAAACAACAACTAAGTGATGAAAAATAGCTAACCTATCAGACACACAGTACAAAACACTGGTAATCAGGATGTTCACAGAATTGGTTGAATTTGGTTGCAAATTAGGTGAAAAAATGAAGACTATGCTAAGTGAAATAAAGGAAACTGTACAGGGAACCAATATTGATGGGAAGAAAACTGGGACTCAAATCAACAGTGTGGACCAGAAGGAAGAAAGAAACATTCATTCATAAAAGAATGAAGAAAAAAGATTTCAAAAAAATGAGGAGAGGCTTAGGAACCTCCAGGACACCTTTAAACATTCCAACATCCAAATTATAGGGGTACCAGAAGGGGAAGAGGAAGAGCAACAAGTGGAAAAGTTATTTGAACAAATAGTAAAGGAGAACTTCCCCAATCTGGCAAAGGAAATAAACTTCCAGGAAGTCCAGGAAGCTCAGAGAGTACTGAAGAAGTTGGACCCAAGGAGGAACACACCAAGACACATCATAATTACATTACCCAAGATTAAAATGAAGGAGAGAATCCTAGAAGCAGCAAGAGAAAAGGAGACAGTTACCTACAAAGGAGTGCCCATAAGACTGTCAGCTGATTTCTCAAAAGAGACCTTACGGGCAAGAAGGGGCTGGAAAGAAGTATTCTAAGTCACGAAAGACAAGGACCTACATCCAAGATTGCTTTATCCAGCAAAACTTTCATTTAGAATGAAAGGGCAGATAAAGTGCTTCTCAGATAAGGCCAAGTTAAAGGAGTTCATCATCACCAAGCCCTTATTATATGAAATGTTAAAGGGATTTATCTAAGAAAAAGAAGATGAAAAATATGAACAGTAAAATAATAGCAAACTCACAATCATTAACAACCACACCTAAAACAAAAACAAAAGCAAACCAAGCAAACAACTAGAACAGGAACAGAACCACAGAAATGGAGATCACATGGAGGGTTATTGACAGGGGAGTAGGAGGGGGAGAGAGGGGGAAAAGGTATAGACAATAAGTAGCATAGATGGTAGGTAGAAAATAGACAGGGGAAGGTAAGAATAGTATGGGAAATGTAGAAGCCAAAGAACTTGTATGTACGACCCATGGTCATGAACTAAAGGGGGGAATGTGGATGGAAGGGGTTGTGCAGGGAGGAGGGGAGTGAAGGGGGGGAAATGGGACAACTTTAATAGCATAATCAATAAAATATATTTTAAAAAAGCAAGGATCATATCTGGATCATGAATTGGAGATTCCAGACCTCTGATACAAAAACGATATCCCGATGTGCCATTGGCTGGCCTGAGCTCTGCTCTATTTTCCTATGGTGGAAAGCTGCTTTGTCCTACCCCTGCTCCTCAGCCTTCCTCTGCTGCTCTTGAATACTCCTTACAGGGAGCAAGATGCGAGCCGAGGAACAGAACAGAACTCAGGAGAACAGTGAGCTGAGGCCTTCCTAGCATCTTAGCACAATTATTAGTTCATGCATTTTGCAAACATAGTCATAATTTTTAAAAAATCTCCAAGTGCTACATTCTTCTTGGGTTTGATATACTAACATCTCTAAAAATAACAGGATCATTACAGGGGAAAAAGTCAACTTAGCCCGATACCAGCTCTCAGCCAGGACAGCAGGCCCATGAAGTGCAGGCACGATGGCTTTGCACTGTCTGGATCCTTGCAGCTCGTCAAAGTCTGCCCTGCACTGACATTACGCTCCTCTCATCCCTCCTGGGAGCTGGGTCAGCATCTATGTCTGCCTTCCTGTTCTGGGTTGGGAGTATGTGGACTTACCTTTTAAAGGTGTCAGCATTTCACTGACACCTCAGAGGCTTTGTGACAATGTTCCAAGCTTTGTGGGCAATCCATAGACTTACTATGCCTGCTTCTTACTCTATGATTTGTAACTTTTTTTTCCCTTTTGAAAAGTAGAAGGGAGAGATCTAGTAAAACCAATAACACTTTTGGTTGCCTTAGAAAGTAATAAGGCTGCCATAGTGAATCTTCAGAATAGTCTCAGGTTCCTTCACAACAAACTCATTAAAATGACAATTTTTCTGTGACTCAGTTTACAGTACATGTATACTTAGCATACATGTGTTAAAAGATTATTATAAAGTAAAAAGACCAACTGGAGTGCTTGAAGTTGCCTTGACCATTCTGATTCTTGTTAACAGTGCATTTCTTTCATGTAGTTGCCTCAGCTATCATCTCTGAGGGGGCACTGCCATAGCTTATAGGCCACCCTCCCCAGGGTGTCCCTCTCTCCTGGCTGGGCTTGTCTGTGTGCAGGCATGAGCAGGTGTGCTACCCCCTTTCCCCCTCCTGCATCCTGCTCCAGTAGAAAAATGCAGAAAACGAACTTCATGTTCATTCCATTGGGGTGGTTCTTGGTTTCTCACTAAGGAGCGTGGAGCTCAATTCTGAGAACTATGAGCTTCTGGGAGATTTGAAGAAAAATATCTTCCTTGAAGAGATAGTGCTACCACACTAGTTTGGATGAAGTATTTCAGCTGGACCACTTACCAGAAAATACGTGCCCAGTGGCAGAGTGGTGAGTGGCCTTGGCTGGGAGTTAGGGAACTCTGGGCTGTCTAGTTCTACCACTCATGAACTCTGTATTGTGATGATTGTTTTCACTTCTGGCCCTTAATTTCTATGTTTATATTGACAGCACTTAATGTATGTTTGAAATTTTATATGCACATTACTTGAAAAAAGTATCTTATCTGATATGGCAGTAGATGGAATCAGTCTTATCTTCATTTAATATGAAGGATCGAAGCCTTGAGTCTTGGCTGAGATTATGTGATCATTCAAAGGCCAAATAAGAAATCTAAAACCAGGTGGGCTGCTTTTTCCATTGTTACATTTTTCATTCAAAAGTTATTTATTAAGTTTCTGCTGTGCTTATCAGACTCCGAGACAATACTAAGGTGCATCAGGAGTAGCTCCACCCATGAGGCTCTTACACTTAGGAATCACACCAGACTGCCTCTACAAAGTGAGGAGGTGTGCTAAATCAGGGTTTCACAAATTTGCTTGGTCATAAACATCTCATGGGGTGCTTGTAAAAACATACAGGTTCCAGAACCCTACTCCAGGCCTACAGGATCAGATTCTAGAGGGCAAGGTGCCTTGTAGTCTGTAATAAAACCTGAGTCACGCAGTGAGTCTATGACCAGGCAAGTTTGAGAAGCCCTAGACTACATGAGCCCCAAGGTCTCCTGTTTCTCATGGTTTCACTGAATCATTGAGGGGATCTCTACAAACACCATTGCCTGGACCCCATCTATAGAGACTGGGATGTGTAATTGCTCATTCTAATGCGCATCTGGAATTGAGGTCCATTGTTTGTAGTGCCTCATTCAAGGATTCAAGCCTATTTAGGAAGAGTTTCACTCTCTGAGCTCAAGGGGAGCACCCCTACCCCAAATTACCACCAGAATATGGATGTTGAAAGATACTGGTAGTGCTTTCTAAAGTATTGGTATAGTTGGTTCTTATTCTTTAATTCATTAAAAGAAGTTTCTAGAGTACTAGGAACCACTCTATAGATGCTTTTTGGAGTCTTCCAGCTTTTAGATGTTATTTGATCAAGCTATTTGATCTATTTTTAGATTGCATCTGTACAGCAAATCTTCACCACAGCAGATCCTGAAAACCCTCTGTGTACTTCTTAATAGGTATTACTGTCATGGGGATATGGATATTAGGAAAGGTGGTGTTTTGCCTTTCTTTCTTTCCAATCCAGAAGTAGTCCACTAGGGACTGGGAAATTTAATATTTAACTTTAGAGTGTTTTCAGGGTAATTTGTAAACCCAATTCCATCAATAAAATTGCCTGCCCCAGTGACTGCTGCTCTCACCTGTTGACATCCGATCTGCAAGTGACTCCCTGAGGTCACAGAGACCAACCCGCATCTGGCTCAGTGGCCGCCAGGTGCTCCTGGAAGTGGCCTTTCTTGCGGGTAACACATTTGCTCTGGAATGTTAATCGCTTTTCACAGGGCTCAACATTTGGATTGCCGGGCCCCAGCCAGGTACCTGGAAATCACACTGCAGCCCTCGCAGGTTGAAACAGGAAGCAGCAGGTCAGGAGCTCTGAGACACTCTTGGGCTGTTGTTGACATATGGCTATCTGATTGAGTGCCGTTTCCTCCAAGTCCCCAAGGTGCCATGGTTCCCTCTTTCCAGTACCCTGGGAAATGAAGAGAACTGCTCCTCTCCCTCTCATTCTCCTGCTTGTGTGTTCATGGGTAGGTCAGACTGGATCTGACATGACTTGTTCCTTTTTTCTCTCCATCAGCATTAAGTACCATTAGGCTGTAAACCAGTAATGATAGTGGTGATTGTAGGTCCCAAAAGATTTAAAAAATCTTTTCTCCTTCTCCCCTGGCAAGGAACTGAGGCAGCAACACTGAAAAGCCCCCCAGGTAGACTTGTACAACACAAATGCTTGTGGGTTGCTAAGTAAGTAGGCCAGCACATGCTTTTCTGTTCAAGTTAAAGGTTAGGGTGCTATAAACCTTGAAGCTTGTCAAGATTAAGCAGCATTGGGCAGAACGATGTGCTATGAGCACCAGCCTCCAGTTATTGGGTCCAACCACATTTTAGTGAAATGAGATTGCCTCTCTGGAGTTTCATCTGTGGGCCTGTAAGCGAAGCGTGCGTGGCAGATGCTATGATTAAGATTTCATTTCCTGGTTGATGCTACCACAGTGATCACAGCAGCAGTAGGGGAAACTCATATTTGCTGGCAGGGTTAAATAGTGAGTAGTTCTGAGTTTAATACAAAGATTAAAAACAAAAAGAAACCACCACCATCACCACAACAAACACTCACCCGGCTTCATTAAGGACACTGTCTTTCACATTTCTGAAATGAAGCCCTTATGTTAGTGTCTTCCTACCTTGTTTAAAGTCATCCCCACCCACTCATTCATTCTTTCATTCATATATTTATTGAGTTTTAGATGCTGGGGATTCAGGAGTGAATACAACAACGAATTTCTTGCTCTCATGGAGGGAGAAAAACAATTTTAAAAAAAGAAACAAATATGTCAGGTTGTGATAAGCTCTATAAAGAAGACTAAAATCAAAAGGCAGAGAGTGATGGAGGAAGTTATTTTACAAAGGTCAGGGAAGGCTTCTCTGGACAGATGACATTTAGGCAGAGGCCCAAGGGAAGTAAGGGAATGATTCTGTAGCTATGGGGGGAAGAGTGTTTAAGGTAGAGGAAATGATAAGGTAAGAGGAATTAAGGTGGGAGCACACTGGCATATTGAGGAATAGCAAGGTGGCCAGAGTAGCCAGTATGGAGTGGACAGAGGAGGGAGAGTGGGAGAAGGTGTGGTTAGAGAGGAAGAGGATGCACCTTTGGGAGGTTTTGAGCATATGGGTATGACCTTTCTTATGCTTTAAAATGTTTCCTCTCACTGTTGTGTTGGGTTAAAGATAGGAGGTTACGGGTGGAGCTGAAGAGGAAGTTATTGCAATAATCTAGGTGAGAGGTGATGGCAGCCTGGAGTCTGTGATTTGGTGGAAGTGGTAAAGAGGGGTTGGATTCTGGATATATTTCAAAGGTAGAGATGACGTGTTGGCTGATGAATTAGATGTGGGTGCGTGAGAAAGTAAGGAGGCAAGGATGTTGCTGGGTGTTTAGCCTAAACACCTGGCCAAACGTAAATGCCATTTATTGAGATGGGGATGATGTAGAAGAGCAATCATTTTTTGTGTGTATGTTGCCAGTTTTAGACATATTAGGTTTGAGATGTCTGATAAACTTTCATGTAAAGCTGTTGAGTAGGAATTGACGAAAGGAGTCCGGAATTCAAGGAAGAGTTTGAGGCCAGAGGTAGCAACTGGGGACTGCCAGCATAAAGGTGGCTATTTCAAGTCATGGACCAGATAAGGTCACCCAGGGAGTAAGCAAGAAGAGAGAAGTCCAAAACTTTTGCTGCAGGGAGCTCTGACACTTATAGGTGAAGGAGATAAGGAGAAACGAGTAGAGGGGCCTTGGATGTGGTGGGAGAACCAAGAGAGGAAGATGTCTCAGAAGCCAAGAGAAGATGTTCAAGGGGTAGGAGGTGGTTCAGTGCTAAATTTCCATAGAATTTGGCAGTGAAGAGGTCTCTAGTGACTCTAAGAAAGACAGTGTCATTGTAGAGGAGAGGAGGCCTTACTGATGTAGTTTCAAGAGAGCATGAGAAGAAAGTGGAATGAGGAGAAGTGGAGGTAGAGCACATGGACAACTCTTTTCAAGAACTTTTGCTATAAAGCACATGAGACACATTGGGTAGGAAATGAAGGAGTTATGAGGTCAAGGGAGAGTTTCCTTCAACAAATATTGAGCACCTACTACAGGCCAATGACCAGTCCTACACTCATGGTGCCCACAGTGGTAGCGGCAGCCAACCAAGCCCATCAGCCATGAAGATTCAGGATGTAAGTGTCATGAAAGGGGCAGGCCCCAGCAGCTGTGCTGGCCACACTAAGGTGCTAACAGGGTCCATCCCAGCAGGCCAGGGAAGTTTTTCAGAGAAGGTGATGTCTGAGCCAAACCGAGGCGAATGACTAGTGTTCAAGAGGGTATAAGTACTGTTGAGTGACCACATCCACTTAATTTAGCCTGTTGGGGCTTTTGGCTACTGTTAGGTAGTAATTAAAGGCTTACTTATTGGTCAGTGTTACCTTTCTTTTGCTCCATACTGCTAAAGGCTAACTTTATTCTTTACTCAAAAAGCGGCTTCTGCAAGCCTCCCTAGCCTCTCCCTGTGTCACTTCCACTTTATACTTTTCACTTGGCACTTGTTGGAATGATAGACCTGTACTGAGGGCAGTTCCCCTACATACTACCACTCCATGTCCCTACACAGTGGAGCCCTCTCTCTCTGGAACACTTACTTCTTCCTCTCCTCACCTTGTCATTTTCTTCCACTCACCTGGCGAACAAAGGTAAAAACCCTTGTCAAACTTTCTAGCAGCAGATCTGCAGGTATTCATTTATTTTTATTTTTATTATTGTTATTGTTATTGACTCTATTTGTTGAGCATCCATAATTATCAGTTATTTTGCCAAATACATTCCCCTACATTTTACTTTTGTAAGGGCATTCCTTCAAATCCCTGTGTCATTAAGACAGATGAATGGATCAGCTGACTTTTCAGTGAGGCCAAGTGTGGAAACGTCTATTTTTCTCTTTCCCCTCCTCCCCTCTCAACCCTCTTTTCCCAGGCAGGCCATTTGCATAGGGCCCATGAAGCTAGTCTTCACGATGCACCCATTACTTACTCTAAAGTCTCTCTTTCTCCTCCTGCCTTACAGCAAGTCTCCATCTCCTCGGCACCTCGGGACACAGGGTGGTAGGTCGGGGTCCAAAGAGCCAATGGTTACCTGATGTACTGACGACTAGGCAGATTGGCTGTGGGAAATGCAGGCCTGAGCAGAGCTCATACTGGGAAACTGAAGGCAATGGTTGAGAGAGACCAGATGGGAAAACCAAGTCTACAGGACAAGCAGCAGGACTGTAAGTGGAAAGGGAGCAGGTAGGATGCAGCTACTATCCTGGAGGCACTTTCCCAAATTTTGGTGGTGTGTCTGCAGTGCCCCGTTAATGGTTCTGAAGGTGTGTTGGGTATTGAGAGAAAAGCAACTGACGAATTCACCCCCAATAGCATTCTTACTAGTCATTGTGGCTTAATCCTGCTAGTTCTCTTAGGGTGACTATTTAAAAGAGAGTGTCTGAAGAGGAAGAAAGGTTTCACAGCAGTGGAATCTCAAGCACTGGGGTAACAGCCTGTGGAATTGAGATTGGCAGGGTGACTGCCTCAGGATCCCCCAAATCAAACCAGATAGACATTTGCAGTAGTAGCAGATGCATGAGGAGAGTTATGAGGATGGATGTCTTAGTTGAGGTTACTTCTCTGACATTGCTGAGGCCTTGGAAAGGTGCTGGAGTGAGAGCTGGTCCTCCCCCATGCCCAGCATAAAGACACACATACATCATGGTTTCTACCTGCTTAGGATTTGAGTGAAACAGATTGCCTGGTCTCTAGGAGGCCTGGCCACTTGAGTGTGGCTTAGTTTTTTAATTCATTAGATGAAGTTACACCTGGACTCCTGCCTCACAGGGAAGTGACCATCAAATGAAACATGTGGAATTACTTTGTAAATGTAGAGTGGTACACAAACGTGAGGAGTTACTCACCTACTAAACTATGAACTCCTTAAGGAAAGAATCCTGTCTTGTTCCTCATTGTGTTCCAAACCCATTTTATGGTGCCTGGGCATGGAGGGAGACTCCCTGCCATGGGGCCGGCCTGGGTGCATGCAAGGATTGCTGGCTGACCATGGGGGGCAGCCTTGAGCAGGGAATCCTGCCAGGCCTTGGCTGATTGACAATTGCTCACACCTTCTCTTCCCCCTCACCACTGACAGTTCCATGTTTTCCCCATTTAAAACGCCATTTGGGAAATCTGTTCTCTCCAAGAGAATCCATTAAGGTAACTGAACGATAACCTCCTTCCCTCAAAGGCTCGTTATTTAAATCATTGCTCGTTATTAGTAGTCCTATTTCCCCTGGCAGCTGTGAGGTGCGTGACATTTACAGGTTTCTCAAAGCATGCTGGGAATGATCGTGCTAAGGCAGGTGGCTCCCATTGACGAGGCAGCAGTGGGGAATGAGGGAAGGCACTACCCACCATTACATCTAGTGGGTGACAAAGAGAGAGGGTCAGACGTCCGCACTGTGGGCTCTGCCTGAGACAAAGCCTCTTTCTAGGCGCCGCCTGAAAGAAAAAGAAAGCCAGAAGGAACCTGGTTATCGTCCTGTGATGTGGTGAGTCCTGACTGACAAGGCTGGACCAGCCTGGCTTCTTTTGGGTTAAAGTATCAGGAATAAGAGGTCACACGCAAGGTGGGAAGGAGAGAAGCAGAGAAAATCTGTCTGTGGTTTAAAAAAAAAAAAGAAAGAAAGAAAAGTTCCTGCTTTTCTTTCCTGTGCGAGAAAAACTATTTAAACTGGCACAAAATATATTTAAGAAGCATATTCTTAGAGTTGCTTAGAAAAATGCCCTGTATATTCTGGCAGCAGCAAAATGTATCCTTAATAGAATTCATATGGGGCCTTCAATGATCACGATGTTTGGAGAGGAGCCAGATAGTAAGTAATTTAAACATCACAGGAAATTAAATTTTAGAATTCAATTTTGCATAAAGTTTTCTGTAATGAAAATGTCACACATAAATTATGGAGTCTGATTATATTCTTTTTTGACTTTTTAATAAAATAATAGAGGTACTTGACAGTCAAGAACAAATGCATATTTTATGTGAATAGTATTGCGTTCAACCAACGTCCTCTGGAAATAATGGAACAGATGTTAACACTGCTCTATCAGCTATCAGGTGCTCTGTTAAACACAAGTATTTATTAAAAAATGCTAACGGGGTTGTCTTTTAGGGTTATCTAATTGTAGGCTTAAAATGTAGATGGTTAATGTAATTAATTATACATGTAGAATTATATAGTCGGGTTATAATTTATTATATGCATGCTTATATAAATTATATAATATTCTGTTGTAAATTAATTTAATATGGGCACAGGGAATGACTTCTTGAAAATATTAAATAGTTCATAATGTGGTTATAAATCAAAACTAATCTGAATTTCCACTTAATTTTGAATTTTGAGAAGGAGGATGCTTTAACTCACTGTAGGGGACTTTGGGGGTGCTGATTGTGTTTTAGATTAAATCCACAGCCTGTAATTATTTTTAATAATATTCAACTAAAAAACACCTCAAATAAAAAGCCTGAGCACTCTTAATTTGTTTAAGACCAAGCAACATTTTTCTTCAAAGGGTAAAATATAATGAACGTTTATTGAGAAAATTGACCTACTCCATCATAACTCCAGGGCCCGAAAGCAGGTCTTTCTTCAGGCTCACAATGAAGTCTTGCTGAATGCACAGGTCATGGTCCTAGTTTCTTTAGGGGGAGAGAAGTTTTGCCTCTGGATTTTCTGTTAAATATTTTCCTCTTTGAATCCCATTATGACTTTATCTACATGCTTTGTGTTGGGGTGGGGGGCAGGCTGCACATATTTAAAGTTTAAAAGAACACAGCGGAGCTTGCTTTCTTGTAGTGTGGGCTGGGTTGTTTATCCAGGAGCATGTGTCTGTTTGGAAAGTAGGCCATGTCAGCTCACAGTGGAGGGAAGATGAAGAAGACGCCTCGCATGACTTCCAAAGCAGTTTCTTCAGACATGCGCATCTTTCTGTTTATCTGATTGTTAAAGAGAACAATGGCTGGGGTGGTCAGCTTGTTCCAGTTTGCCTGGGACTCTCTGGGTTTTAGAACTCAAAGTCCCATGGCCAGGGAACCCTCTCAGTCCTGGGTGAACTGAAATAGTTGGTCACCCTAACTGTGACTCACAAAACCTTATAAACCGGTACCTTAAAAAGCCATAGGTACAAAAGGATACACTTCCTCTGCAAAGTTGGCATAAAGAGACAGGTGTCGATGTCCATTGAGGCTGGACTTCTGTCCCTTGATTGTTACCATGTGCCAGAGGGCTGGCCCTCACCTTTACACATTCAGTGCTTCGATTTTATAAACTGGCCCACAGTCACTGGATCAGGCTCTAGTGACAGATGGAGGAGGCCTCCTCAGTCACTGATTGGAAGGGAGTTCCTGCTGTTTTGTATGAGACCTTATGAGAGCAAGTGGTGAACTTATGTTGACCCAAGTCACTGAGGTTTTGGGATTGGTCTGTTAGTGCATCTTATGACAATGCAAAAATTGCTGTCTTGAGGTGGGGTGCCTCCATTAGAGAAACCTAAACTGACATGGCATTGCCTTGGTCATCAGGGTGGGCTGTGGGGAAACTAGTACTGGAAGCTGGAAAAATGAAAATCCCTGTTATGCTGTGACAAAATATTTAGGTAAACTGTTGCTTCTAATAACTAGGCAGACAAATCAGTTCTTTAATGAATTTGCAGTGCTATGAGAAAATAATAAAAAACAGGACTTTAGGACTGTGTCATATTACTGGCTATATTTGGCAAGTTATTACAAGAAAGAGATGAGCTAGGGAGATGAGTAGTCACTTTATAAAGCAGATAAGAAAAGGAATGAAAAGAGTTCAAATTGATGCCTTAGAAATTTGGAAGAGCTGACCGTTTCTAAAACCCATACTATAGGAGATGGTATTTAAACTGACTTGAAGAGGAAATATGCCTCAAGACAAACATCCCTCAAGATGTGGCCTTCCCATTGGTGCCTAATAGCCTAATTTCAGTAGCCACCATGAAAATGAGACAGGAGGCATGGAGGCGAGGAAGCAAAGAAGTTGAACAGACCTGAGAACCATGTGCTGAAAGTCCTTTGAGTGTGCCTACTGTCCGATGACATGAGAAGCAAAGAGAGTTTTTAGGGAACTATAGACTGTATTTTGCTGTGTATAATGCACACCCATGTTTTTGGCCCAGAATTTCAGGGGGAAAAAATCTTGTTTTAATTTTTTAATTCAATTTTTTATTCTTTTATATTTTGATACTTGTTTTTTTTTGTATTATAAAGGAATTTTAGCATTTCTTTTTGAACATATGGCACAAGAAATTTTATGTAACAAATAGTTACAAAACACAAGAACAGATACAAAGTATTTCAGGTACTACCCATGTATAATGCATATCCTTATTTTTCCCTTGAAGATTTGAGCAAAAAAGTGTGTACTAAAAAATATGGTAACTAAAGCAACCATGAAAAAGAATCTGAATATTCAGAGCCTAAAACAACCCTGCAGCCTCTAATAGTCAGTGAGTAGGAGGCATGTTGAGAGAGTCAAGAGTCTCATTCCCTCAAACCTCATTCAGATGTGGCCAAAGAATGAGCTGAAAGAAGAGTCTCCTAGAAGATAAATCTAAGAGCCATGGAGAACAAGGAAAAAGGGAGCTCTTGACAGGAAGCAGGTTATAGCCTAACCAAGGAGGATCCCTTCCCGTGGGCAGCCGGTCTTCCCAGTGTCTGCCCGGCTTCCAGAAGTGCTACAGCTCCGGGTTGGTTGTGTTTCCCCCATTCTTCCCTTTCCAGATGGAAGTATTTACACAACCTTAGTGGATGGGTATGTATGCTCATGCATACATGTGAGAGTGAGTAGATAATTTATTTTTTTAGATCAAGACGCCAGGACCCGAAACATCACATCTAATTGAACCTGATGGAGAGACAGTTGGATATCACCCAGAAAGATGAACTTGGAGCTGGATGTGGCAGCTGAATGGAGCTTTGGCTTGTCTCCCTCACAGAGGCATTGAGAATATTCTGTGTAGGAAAACAACGACAACAAAATATCTGGTGATGAGGAGGGTAGATTGTGGTAGGTTTAGTAACTAATGGTCAAATATTCCATGAACTCATATTTCCCAGCTTCCACACAGGCATGGACTTCCACTCAGTGGACGTGGCTCGTTCTGCAGGTAGCCATTCTCACTGTTTCCACGTGGATTCTTATGTATTTACTTCTATTTCAGACACTATGTCCTAACTTGGCTCCGTATTCCAATACATATCCTGCTTGGAACTTGCATCATTTCTCTTCACTATCAATAAGTACTGCTTTGTCTCTCTGACGATAATGTTGCTGAGCATTTAGGGACCAAAACTTAGTTTAAATATATCCAACAGTGGACAGACTTCTTCCTATATCTTCCTGTCTTGAAAACAAACTCTTGTTTTTACATCCTTGCCATTTTTGGAATCAACGAGAAATGCTACATACGAATGTGAGAGATCTCATTGCCTCCAGAGCACTTGTCCGTATTAAGCCCTCACCATGTTTGTCAAATGGGGAACTTGGTCTCCGTGAGCCTTTGCAGATAATGTGATTGGCCGGAATCACAAGTTTTCAGTTTTGAACAACTTCTCCAAAGTGTTACCCTAAGGATTTCAAAAATGTTATTTCTTGGCCTAGAAAGAAGATGACTCATTTAACTAGAATTTTTGTCTTGAGTAAAAAGTCACAGGAGAGACTATTGCTGATGTGGTGGCCAAAAGGAAGACCCTTATCCAAGTAATTGCTTCTGACCTCAAGGCCCAGAGCTCTAATTCTACTTACATCTCTGGCTGTCAGAAATACCAGCGGCATTGCTAATGTGATTGGCCTTATCTTAAGATGTGCATTCCTTTCCTCTAGACTGCCTTCCATAGACACACATGTAAATCTGTCTCTATTTATGGATCATAGCAGATGGGACTAGTGGTTTCTCTTCCTCTGATCTGCTAATTCCTATGAGCTACCATCTTTGCTCTTTGCCCAGCTGCTAAGTCAGGTTTTGTGTCTCCAAGGGGCAGCACTAGGAGGAGCGGCAACCAGAGCAGGTCCGTGGGAACAGCACTGGTGTCCTAGGCTGGAGACAGGTGTGAAGAGTTCAGGTCGGCTCTGTGGCTATGGTGTCTCCCATGACTAAAGACTTCCTTACTGGGGTTATTGAGCAAACCCTACATGTTTTTACCTGTGGGGCTGTCCCCAGGTGGTGAGGGTTATGACTTGTGGTGGAGAGGGTGGGTGTGGTGGGAAGAGGAGCCTTTGGGCGCAGATAACTTAGATGCTCTGGACAGGGGGATAGCATTCTACACGTAGCATGTCAATGCAAGAAAAAGTCGTTACGTGAGATTTTCATCATCTGAGTATTCAACATCTGTTTCCTAATTTCGAGTGGAAGTTATTGTATCATAAAACATTAATACAGTGACCTCCTATAAAGTGAACACCCCTCCCCACATGAGTGCGTAACTCTGCTCCCGGTGCCATCACCCTGTCTGCTGGCTTCTGCCGGATTTCTGAAGTGGCGAACCTCTGGCAGTAAAGTGCACACACAGGACAGTTGATTGCTGGGGGCAGTGGGAAATTTTGCAAAAGTGTAAGATCTCTTGAAGTTGCTAAAAAAAAGTGATGCTGAAAAACTACTTCAATCACATGTAAAATCATTAATAAATGAAGATCTGCCACACTCAAAAGAGAATCATTGAAATACCCATTTGTTTCTCAGAAAACTTTCTGAAGCTGTAGGGTCTATTTGTGAAAATAACCTTTCGTAGGAGGTTCTGGGCATGTATAACGTGAAGATTACTATAGTTTCACTGCTAAATTGGATTGAAAAGTTATGTGAAATCCAAACAAACCAATCAATATTTGACACATTTTTTCCTTCTAAGAATTAGCAACTAGTTATAATTATGATCTATACTTTGTTCAATAGACTTTATTTTCATAATTTTAGTTTCATTTCTTTTTCAAGTTAAAGTTACAATTCTGTCCCCTCACTGTTTATGATGTCTCTATTTTAAAGGGACTTACAACCTTTCAGGTTCCAATTAACCTCAGAGAAAAAGGGCCTCCTGTATTTGTGAATTAAATGAAATTATTTAATTTCATTTTCATTGTAAACAATTCAAATAGAGGACAAAGAGTAATGCAATAATAATGATATAAATAAAATGTTATATAGATATAAATTACATACTATATGATACATATATATCTTATATATGTAGTATTTCTGATTTCAAAAGGTATGTTCTTTAAAAAAATTTACTTTATTTACCAGACTGTATTCCCCTTAGAGTGCCCACTTTCAGGGCTTGTGGCCCTTGGGTTTATTGTCAGCTGATAAGCAACGTCTCAGTGTTTAAATAATTGACTATGTATTTAGTCACTAACCTGGGGCTGCTTACTGAACTTATCTGCTCTGACTCTTTCTTATTTCTCAGGAGTCAAACCCTGCTCCTTGGTCCTGAATGTTGGAGCAAACTCCTTGTGCTGGTTTTCCATAAGGTGAGGTGGTAGAAGACTTAAGTTATGAGCAGAATCCTCCCACTGGGTTTGTGAAAATCATTTAATTGGGTGAAATCTTAGTTTCATACTCTCTAAAGTGAAGTTAACACCATCCTTTTATCTTCCTCCCTTGGCTGTTGTGAGACTGAAATGGGATGTTGTTCATGTTTGGGAAAGCACTTGATACACTGTAAATGGAACTGACATCAACAGAGCCTCTGTTGGAACTGTGTTCTGAGTGTATTTACAGACCTCATCTCACGTGGTCAAGTGCAGGGTTTGGATACTATTATTATTATGCAGCATGATCGTCTTAATAGTTTTTGATGATTGTGAAGCACATTCCCTGCTCTGGTTCTTTGACCCTCACAGTAGTGACCTCCAATCCCATTATGTCTTCTTGACTTGTTTCTAATAGACTCACTCAGGCTGTTCCCGGACGAGTAACTCAGTGTAACCCCATGACCCCGGGGCACAGCCTGCCCAGAGGAAAGACCACCCAGTAACTGAGATTCCAGATTACGAAGCCATCTCAACCTGCTCCCTTTCTCTTACCACCCTCCAACTTCCAGCAAAATAAAAATCTTTGACATTCTGCCTTTGTAATACTTCTTAAAGCCATTTCCACCCCTTCTCTCCTTTGCTATTGGCTTATTTCACCCAGGTATCACCCAGATGCCCTTTATGGGTGCTGCCTGCAGGCCTCCTCAGAGGCTGTACAGCCCCCTGCTGGTAGGCTGGGTGCTGGTGCTCCTGTACCCAATAGGAAGCTTGAAAGGCAACAGGTTGAAGTAAGAATTCCAGCTGGGGCCTGGGTCTCTGAATTCACTTTGACTTTGACTGACTTCTGCTTCCTTAGCCCTATTGGTCATGACTTGGGTGGCATGGGTTGGAGGGCTTTAGGTTCCCCATAATTTCTGTTAGAATCTACTAGACCCACCCCAAATTGACACAATCCAAGTTTAAGCCCTTCTAATGAGATCCCTATCCCTGAGGTCACTCAAACCTAGGGTTTCCAGAGCCACATCACCTATTCTTGTACCTGGAATTGCCTGGCATCCCCGTGCGTGATTCGACCTACTCTGCCTGCTACATCCAGCTCTGCCACTTCTTTTTCCTTCCCTGACTGCCTGTTTCTAAGCCTTGATTTCATTCATCTTTTAGACTCCTGACATCTTCAGTTATCCATGGATCGTCCCCAGCTCCAGACCTCCCTAACTCACCCTCATCTGAAGGGGAGAGGGCTGTGAAATTGAGTGAAATTAGAATACTGGATGTAAAAAAATTTTGACTATTTTACATTAAGACCAATGAAATGCACACACTTACATGTATGTATTTCTGAAACCAATGTTCACAAAAACAATACCACTAGCACATGTGATGCATTCTGATATTTTCTATTCTGGTGTATTTCATTTTTTTTTAAAGTCACTGATCCTGACCCACCAACTGTGCCTGATTGATCGAAGGAGCTCAGTTTGCTGTTTGAAATGTTGATCTAAGGAAAGCTTCATGGGAAAAGTGGACCTGAACTGAGTAGGGCCTTATTTATAAAAATAACCTGGTTTTATCAGAATTTCAGTTTTTGTGAGCTGCTTCCTCTTCTTTTAACTAATATGGGTGAATTGGGTAGATGCATCCCAATGTACCTCTTTTGAAAGCATGCATCTAAAGAGAAACAATTTCTTTCAATCAATGTTTTTGTTATTTTTCAATCAAAGGATTTAGAGTACATGCGCCAGGCCTGCTGTCTCTGTTATCAGTAATCAGGGATTAAGAAATGCAGCATAATTGCTGTGGGTAATTCTGTCATCTCCATGAGGAATTTCTCTGAAACTGTCGATTTTATTGTTGGAGAATTTAAGATGAGAGTGTGGATTGCTATCTGGGCCTTCAGCTCTGGGTTAGAAGAGTTAGAAGAAGCAAGAAGGCTTTGCTGTCAGCCTGGCAGTGATGACTGATGGAGCTGAGGATCCAGGGGGAGAGCTCTGTGTACAAAGAGCCTTGTCGCAGGGGTCCTCAATGTAGTACACTGTGGAATTGCCTAGGAAGATTTTATATTGATTTATTTTTAACTTCTTCTTATGTAAGCTTTCAAACATGTATGAAAGGAGAAACAACAACACAATGAACCCTCATGTATTTGTCATGTGACTTCAGCTGTTATCAATTCACTGGCCAGTCTTGTTTCTTCTATACCTTACCTACTTCCGGCACCTGCCTGTTGTTTTGAAGTAAATCCCTGACATAATATTTCACCTACAAATATTTTATTTTGTATCTCTAAAAGATGAAGTCTCAATTTTTTAAAACAAAACCATAATACCACCAACCACACAGGGAGATTTTGGAGAATCCCAAATGCCTGGACCCCAGATCAGTTAAATCAGAATCCCTGGGGGCAGTGCCCAGGCATTGGTGGTTCCACAAGGCTCCCAGGTGATTTACACGCTGTTATCATTCTTGGCAGGAACTGAATGACCAGAGCTAAGGACTCTCATGGAGGATGGTCATCACTGGGCAAGAACTGCAACATATGCCTTCATTGGGGCAAGGGTCATTGTCTGCTTGTCTCTCTGTTCACTCTCACCATTCACAAACCATCCTCGTTCAGCCTCACCTCTCTGCAGGTAACCCCCAACGCCAACATCGTCTATTCCTGACCTAACTTCCGAACTCTAGTCTCAGATATCTCTCTCACTCTAGGCCATTTCCATAAACCTTTATATGCTTAAAACAGATTTCTCCCTGTTTCCCAAACAAGCTCCCTCTCTGGAGGGCTTTCTTTCCATCATTGAGATGGTTATCTTTTTGTTTTACCCTTGTCACTCATATATCAGCCAGAGACTAAATTGGTCAGTTTTTCATACCTGATGCAACTCACATCCATTCGTTATTTTTGTTCACACACTCAGTGCTCTACTTCCGGCCCCTCTCCTTTCAGGCTATACTGTCTCAATAACCTCCCATTAGTCCTTCCTGCCCTTCTCTTCCCTGCTTCCAACTCACACCACATTCTGAAGTTATATGTGCCTTTGGAAAAACACAGTTTCAACAATTCATTCATTTGCTGAGATAAACCCTAAATTAATTATTATTTATAGGCATTTAAAATTTTCATATTTCATTATCTCTTACAAGACCCACCCACCACTTTAGTCAGGATGGTACATTATTCTTGAGCCTGCCATATGTAAATTTCACCTCCTCAACTTTGCCTATACCATTCTCTTTCCCCTTTTATCCTGTCCTATCCTATCCTCTCCTCCCCTATCAGATATCAACTTCTTCTTTCTTCAGAAATCGCCTCACAACCCAATGACAACTTTGTCTCTTGCTCTCCTGTAGCTCTTAATCATAGACAGATTTTTATTGTTCATTTTCATTTCATATATATGAATATACACATACGTACGAGTATGTATATGTATTTTACCAATTTCTGCCCTAAAAGAGCAAAACTGTTGTTTTATATTTTTATCACATCAGCCAGCATTATATTTCATATATAGTAGAAGATGTCATGGATGCTCAATACATATTGGATGATTGATTGGTTTTTGAATTTACTTACTAGAGTATAGTATTGTGTCTTCTGAGACTCATTATTAGCAGGAAAAGGGTATCTTAGGCTAATATGTAAAAATAAATCGAATGGTACCTCCAATAGTAGCTTGATTGATTTTCTTGTTGTTCAGTTGATGATGATTGCTCCCAATTTGATAACTGCTTATACTCTATTACAGATCTCCCAGGGCAGTGTTGAAGAATGGCCTCACACATGAAACATAAAGTGCTTCCTTTTCTCAAATGCAGCAATAGCACCAGAGCCCATAATTCCATCCCAGCTCTGCAAGCAAGACCTTGAACGAGATACTTCCACACCCTTGGTGTCTTTCTCTATGCAGCCAAGGGGTTAAGACTAGACTACTCACTCTCTAAATTTTTTTCCCACTAGAGTGTTTTGAGAGTTGATGCCATTTTCTGCTTCTTGGTGCATGTTGCAACCAGAACTTGAATTTGTATGGAGAATAATGGAGGCACCAATTGTAGAAGAGTTAGGCTTCAATGGCAGTAAATATGGAAGGCAAGTGTTGTACATGGTCAAAGTTTTCTCACCCAAATCTCTTGGGTAGATTTGCTTGTACATTAGGCAAAGAACTGAGGCTGGCTCGCATTTTAGGGGACATAAAAGATAACTTGAAGCAGTAGAGGATCCATTCAGTGTGAGGAGATACTCACACAGTGAGACGCTCACAAGACCGGGACCCAGTGGAGGGAATGGCAGATCTAGGTCTCTCATCTTTCCTTTGTTGGGGCCATGTGTGTTAGATAAAATGGACTTTGGCCCTGGCTGGTGTAGCTCAGTGGATTAAGCACAGGCTGCGAACCAAAGTGTCACAGGTTCGATTCCCAGCCAGGGTACATGCCTGGGTTGCAGGCCATAACCCCTAGCAACCGCACATTGACATTTCTCTTTCTCTCTGTCTCCCTCCCATCCCTCTCTAGAAAGTAAATAAATAAAATCTTTAAAAAAAGAAAATTAAAAAAAAGATAAAATGGCCTTTTGAGTGGCCTTCACAATATAAATGTTTTCTCTTTTGGTGTGTGCCTAAATTTGCTCAAGTTATGTAACCATGTGTGTACTATCAGCGGCAGAGCTACCACTCACAGACCAGTCCATGCTTCTAAAAAGAATTAAAGGGGGAGCCTAAAATGCCTTAGACACAACAGTCAATGTCTTCTTAAAAAATAGAGGCTAAGGGGAACACCCTCCCTTCCCCCTTCTTCTGCTCCTTCGTCTCTTTGGAAAGCAGCCAACCCTCTCTCTCATCCCTTCTCAAGGCCAAAAATATGCCAGTTCAGCATTGAGAGCCATCAGGAAGTGATTGAGAGGCTGGCAAAATCCCAGATCTCATATTTAGGACAGAATAGTGTGAGGGAGGTCTCTCTATTTCTCACAGAGAGATGTCAAGACATCGTATCTTTCAAATAGCAGACATTGAAAAGGAATGAACATGTGGATTTGGATGTAGCTCCTGGGCTAATTTAATTTGGTTATCACTGCTCACTTTTTGATACAGGAGACTCATTCCTGGGCACCTCCTCTGAACTCCTTAAGACAAGAAAATCCCGGCAATTTCCAGCTTTCACCACAACCATCTCACATTCCCAACTAATGAATCTGTGTATGAGGAGAGGGTATAATTGTAAAGAAAAAAAAAATCAGAAGTCTTTAGACTCACCAAAATGTTTATTTTTAATAAAAGAGTGAAGAGAATATGTGCCCAGCTTCTTGCTATTATTTGGGACTTAATGAAGTCAATGTAAGTCCAGATTAAACTGGAAGCTAAAATCACTTAGTTTATGGAGCTTGTTTAAAAATAGGCATCAAGTGTTGCAGGTTCGATTCCCAGTCAGGGTACTTGCCTGGGTTGCAGGCCATGACCCCCAGCAATTGCACATTGATGTTTCTCTCTCTCTCTCTTTCTCCCTCCCTTCCCTCTCTAAAAATAAATAAATAAAATCTTAAGAAAAAGAACATGATCAATACTAAATTGTTAAAAAAAATAAAAAAATAAAAATAGGCATCATAGAAAATGTAGGATACTGGGGGTGCCATATATCAACCCTTTCATTTTTTTTAAATATTTGCATGTTTTTATTTAGGATAACAACTTTTTTGTAAAGATTTTATTTTCAGAGAGGGAAGGGAGGGAGAAAGAGAGAGAGAGAGAGAAACATCAATGTGCAGTTGCTGGAGGTCATGGTCCACAACCTAGGCATGTACCCTGACTGGGAATCGAAGCTGCGACACTTTGGTTCACAGCCCACGCTCAATCCACTGAGCTACGCCAGCCAGGGCTCAACCCTTTCATCTTAAAGAGTCTTCGAGAATCCAAAGTCGTGTTCTAGGTATGGGCCCACATAGGCGGTTATTAGGTGAGTACTGGGGGGAAAGGAGTCTGCCTCACACAAACATTACAGACGTGGAGTCTGATGTTGGCTGTACTTCATCTCTCTCTGATCAGCTGTAAATGAAGTAACCATCTTGGATTCTGTACTTGTTTCCATTAGAGTAGTCCTTTGCAGATGCTGGTCCAGAAAGTAACAGCAGATTAGTGCTGTAGTCACCAAAGGAGGCCTCTTGCCCTGGCCCCTCTCTCCTGCCATGAGAATGGACCCATGTTTCTGGTCACCTGAAGTTTTCTTCTGTTTAGGGGCCTTTCTCATTGACTAGCACACCTTCACTCATTCTTTGGCCGCTTTTGCCGAGTTGGCAGCTGTTCTGGAAGAATGACTTTGCTGTTGAAGAGCTTTTGCAAAATCCTTGACATAATTTAGAAAGGTTTCCAAATGATGATAGTCATTTCACTGTTTTTGTTTGTTTTTGTACGTGTCCCATATAAATTTGGCCAGGCTTCTTGAGGGATTAACAACAATCTGATCATGTTGCTTTCAGTTTAGTGGTCACTGTTGGGTCTCTACTACATACAGAATAAAACCCAAGGCCTTACCAGGTCACACTTCTAGCACAAGCCCCACTCCACCGCACTGGCTTTATTCCCCTCTGCTCTCTGCCATGATCTCTTACTTCATCCATGAAAAAATTCCTGAATTTCCAAGTCTTTCCATGACTACAGCATTTCTCCTTCTCCAACAGGAAGATTCCAGCTCATTCTTTAACAGCTCAAAATCATCACCTTCGCTGTGCCTTTCTCAGCTCCTGCAGGGCAGCGCTCATGACCTGTGGACCTTATGAAAGGACTTTGCACAAATCTCCCTGACAAGGCAAGCAGCAGCGCACCAAGCTTAGGAGCATCTAGTTTGCATCGAAATCCTGGCTCTGTCTCTTTTTAGCTATACAACCTTGACAAAGTTATTAACTTCTGGAGCTTCGTTTTCAGTATTTTAAAAACAGGGATGATGATAGGACTGACTCATGGAGTCATCACAAGGATTGTATTGATGATACACATAAGATGTTCAGCAGAATGCCCAGCACAGAGCAGTTGCTCAATAAACCACACCATGTAGTGACATAACTTAATGTTTTTGAGCTGCCTGTATCCTCTACTAAACAGTAAGCTCCCAGGGGCCAGAGAGTTGAGTCTTACTCATCTTGGGGTCTCCCTGTGTACATCATAGAAAGGCTGGCTACATGTACAAGTGACCAGTGCAGTTGAGTAGGACCCCTGGCTTGGGGTTCAATGCTCTACAATCACTGTCTTAAAATTATTAGTAATTTTAGCTTTGGGTTTGCATCTGTCTTTGAGTTTGTGTAAGTTAAGTGTGATGGGACAATGGAGTGTGTGTGTGGGGGGGGGTAGGCGGGCTGGAATCCTGGGCTCACATCACTTCCACACCCCTCTAGGAAGGCCTCTCAATGGCATGCTCCCAGCCCCTTGTGCCCTGCCTCACTTAGAATCCCCTCTCCTACTTGCTCCAAGATTGCTGCTACCCTCAGCTGGGTGGTGATGACCGGGTCACATTGTTGAGAAGGGGAGTGGTCACATTGCATTGTCACTTTGAGCCCCCACAAGGGGCCTGGATGTAGGTATGTGCACCATGACATCTCATGGGTTAAGGTTGTGACCATCTATTCCCCAGGCTGGTAGCTCCACAGTGCATTGATTGGGCAGGTGCATTGACCTCAGCAGGGACTCTCTCTAGATCTGACTACTAATCCAGACACTAGGGCATCCAGAGCATAGTTGCAAACCCATGGGGCACATGCCCTTCCCATGTGAATTAGGATGACTGGCCTGTGGGAAGGGAAGATTGACTTCATTGTCCTGGGCAAGGCCCCTCAGTTTCATTCTGTACTAGGCCCACACCTCATGTCACTAGCCCTGCACCTGGAGGTTACACACACACACACACACACACACACACACAATGCTTATGGAAGGATTGCAAGGTGAAGAGGGCAGAGAGGATAGAGTGAAGATGGAAGAAAGTTTCAGTAAAGACTGGGTTCTTCATCAACCATTGCAAGCCTAGCAAGGCAAATGGTAGACTGCTAGACAGCTGGGATCTGGAAGGGAACATGCTATTGCACAGTCCAACCTAGAATGACACGTGCTTTTCTATGCTCAAATACATAGTTCACTGTTCTCTTCTTAATTCAGTTTTACTTACATTTCCCTCCACTCAGATCTATTCCAAAACCCCAAAATATCTTCTGGGTTTTTTTTTCCAGGATGAAGCAAGAATCTACATTTGGGAAACAGCAAAATGGTAATAAAATCTCATTAGAAAGAGTTCCTTATCATGACTATAATAACTATACTCAGACATGTTAAGTGCTTTCTCTTTAGCAGTCACTGTTCATAATGAAAAAGCAACGGGTGATAAATTCTCGGCAGCTTTCAACACGGTCTTCGCAGAGGAGTTCTCACAGTGAGAGGCGAGGGGCTCTGGCTGAGTGTTTTACAAATCTTTACTCTGCTCCTCGCAGCTATCTCTTCGTTGTCCTCTATTTTCCCCGAACGCCCATAAATATCCTAATCCCTAATTACTGTGCCAGGAAAGTTCACTTTGGTTGCTATAAGTCCTTTCCATATGTTACATGACTAGGAAAAAAGAAAAGATGGAAGCAAACACGGCTATACAATAATTAACAAATATTTATTGAGACCCAATGCACTATAGACTTCTCTTCATTTGCTAATTTAAGTCTAGAAAGAGAGACAGGGGTGTGGGGAGGGGAGAGGGAGAGACCAGACGTCAGTTTGATATCATCTCCAGCACATACAGACTAAGAATATGATTTATAGCAAAACACTAATTAAAATGAAATCATTGAAAAATATTTGGGAGCCCAGTGGAATTCTTTATAACAGGGTGTGATCTATAGCAGGCAGTTAGAAGCATATATCAAGTCATCCAACTTGCATGTTAGGGAAAGGTTGGGGTTGGGAGGGGAGGCAAAAACGAGGAGACATAGACCTTGGCAGAGGCTGTTTTCCAAGATCCAGCGTGAAGTTCCAGAGTGCGCTCTATAATGCTGAGTAAGCCTGCAGTTCCATCTCAGAGATTTTCCAGCCCCTTGTTTCAGTCTTCCTCCCCAGGCTCCTGCCAGCCCGAGGCCACCAGCTCCCATCCAGCACCCCAACCTCTGTTCTTCCTTTCCCCTCCCCTCCGTTCCCTCTTCCTCTTCCTCCCTCTTTCCTCTTAACACAGGGGCAAGATGTGAAATGCTGAATGTGCCATGCACCTCCAGGCACAACAGCATTTAATGTGCTGCATATTTTTAACATTAATTTATCAAAACGCAAACAGCAAAACTGCAATGCTAATATATGGTATATATTCTGTCATTTTTTTTAAAAAAGAGGGCCCAGTGAAAAAAACACAAAACAAACCCAGGTGGCATTCAAGCTGCTTTGAAAATAAAGTGGGATTTGTTTGCAAGGATTTAAATTGGTAAATGATTTGAATTTCTCCACCCCTAGGTGAATGATTTAGATGGCCTTGACCCCAGTCTGACTGCAGGGATTAATGTGGGATAATGATTGCTGAGGCTATCATTGCAGCCGGCATCATTAATTATCCTTATTGATTGTAGCTTTCAAAGATAAAGCATTATGCTGACTGGAAAATACCCTCTTCCTGCAAGGTCAAGGCTAAAATAGGGAAGCTAAATAATTGCATTAACAAACAAAGAAATAAAAATAACCTCTCAGAGCATCGTGTAATTAAGATCCAATTACAACGTTTGTTCTTGTTTACAAAATGACAGAGTTCTTGTCAAGTCATTTTCCCGAAAATTGCTTCAGTACATGATAATTGCATTATAGCAGGTAACCAGAAAGGAGCATTAAAAGGGGGATCAGTTTCCTTGGATCGCTGCCACCGAGGCTCTTGCTGTCTGACTCACCTACGAAAGTGTGAGAGCCCCAAGGGACTTGTCTAAAAATACTAATGATATGTTAAATGAAGGGGGTTAGATGGAGGAAGTAATAATTGGGCCTCAAATCCTATTATATTTCTTTTGGATAATGTAATGGAGCTCAGAGATATACCAGGGATGCTATTGCAGATGCTTTCTTGACACCCTCCCTGCCCCCCTTCTCCGGCCACAGCGTTTTCATTGCTGTGAAAATCTTGGCTCCAAAGCCCTATTTGGTTGTAAATTTCTCTCGTGAAAGGGCTCAGTATTACAGTTTCACTGCTATTGATCAGATTTGGGACTCTTAAAAAAAAAGCTTTTAAGTGTAAAACACAAAGCTACATGTGATTTTCTGTGTGGAAGTATTTCTAACGAATGCTTAGGTTTTCTTCTGCTAAAGGCCTGCTGTTGCATATTCAGAGGCAGCACGTATCGAGGCATGATTAGAAAAGGTGTGGGCTTGAGGGGCTGGGGCTTGTGTGCGAGCTGGGTGTCCCGGCTTCCGAGGTGGGGCTTCTGACTTAGGCCAGGCCTTTGGTCTTCTGGGGACTTAGCTCCTCTATTTGAGAAAGTGGGGGTCATTGTTACAATCCTGCCCTATTCAGGGTGAATTTAAAACTAAGAGCACAATAAGAATCCTTTATGTAAATTGTTTCTTATGTAATCGAATCCTTGAATGGAAGATGCTTTTAGACGGATTTCACACTTTCATAGGTTTATACTTTCCTCATTTTATGAAAAACAAAAGGGAGAGAGAACGAAAGAAAGTTACCATCCATTACTCTCATGTAATGGGCGAGACACAGTGCCGACCATTTTATTTCAGTTAATCTTCACAACCTTCATAACCACTCAGGGAAAGATACTGTTTTTATTCTCATTGTATAAAGAGATGGGGAAACAAGCTCAGAGAGGTTAAGCAATTTTCCCACTAACACACAACTGGGAAGTGGTAAGATTGGACTTAGGTTCCTGCCCCCACTCCCCACCCCCGCCCCCGCTCCCCAACCCCACCCCCTGCAACAACTAACTACCAAGTCTTTTTTGGATCCATAAAAAGTTCCAGTTAAAGACTCTCTTTCCAGGCTTTTTCAGCTTCACATACCAACCTCAGGCACCCTACATTTCTGAATATAGAAGTAAAAGATGGATACATTTTTGTTGTAGAAGTTCATACAATGCATAAGTTCATAGAACAAAATGTGGAAGTGTCCTGTCTTGGCAGCCCCCAACTCTTAGGTCCCTACATGTAGCAGCTGTTAAGTCTGGTGTATAACTTTTTTATCCCTTGCTTTTTGTACACATAGGTATATATTCATTGCCTTTTTATTTTATATATAATAGGATTATAAATTTTACCGTGAAACTTGACTCTTCCTGAAGAGTACACCGAAGAGAGATTTCAAGCAGTATCTGTAAATCCATCTATTTCTTTATAATGACTTTGTAGTCTTTCAGTGTAGGAATGTATCATAATTTATTTAACCTGCCTCTTTGAGGCATTTAAGTTGTTTCCAATTGTACAATTACAGTCAGCGCTGCAATGAACATCTGTGTACATCTATCTTTGTGGACACATGTGAACATTTCTCTAGGTTGTATTTCTAGAAGTCAAATTTCTGGGACAGAAAATATGCACACTGTAAATTTTGATAGTAATGAAAAATTTCCCATCAAAAAGACTGTATTAATCTATGCTACCACGGAATGTGTATACCATAGGATGTGCCTATTTTCCTCCACATTCACAAACCCATGATATTTTTAGTCTTTTAATTTTCTGCCAGTTCTTTGATGATGCATTATTTATTATTTATTATTATGCTTAGACTTTGCATTTCATAGTGAGGTAAAATAGTTTTTTCATGTTAATTGGCCATTTCTTTATCTTTTGGTAAAGGAACTATTCACATATTTTGATCATTTTTCTATTAAGGTTTTTAAAACATTTACCTTTTTTTTTTTTTAATGTCATTGAAACATTTAAGTACCCTGGTCTGGCCAGTTGGTTACTGTTGTCTAAGTCACTAAAGCTTGGGGAAATAATGCAAAGCCACAATGAACAGCTGATTAATTATCCGTGGCAGGTCTGCTGGTGCCCGTGGCCACATCCTCACTAGACTGTTTTGGTAGTGGGGCCTTCTCCTGATTCCTACTGTCTCACGTCCCTCTGTTCCTGTGAGTCCCAAGTTTCCCATTGATAGGAAAAGATAACTGTTGGCCCTTGCAAAATCCCTCTTGCTTTTGTTAGCCAGAGATGATTTCTACTGATACCAACAAAAGACTCCAAAAGTTACAGTTATCAACAAGAGAGTGGATCATAGTCAAAAGGCCTTCAAGGAGAAGAGGATGTGGAATTGGTTATATAGCACGAGTGGGGCTGAAGACAATGAAAATCATCTTAGTATTCAAAGATTTGAATTTGGCAGTGCTTGGCAAGAGATGGTAAAACAATTTTTATTATGTAAAATTATTTAAATTATTGCTGGCGGTAACCTGAAATGAATTGTCTATTGAAGACAGGCAGTGTCTGTTATGGGACTTCTAGCCCCCGCCCCTGGTAGGTGACACGATTAAAGTCAGGTTGTACACAACGGATGGCTGACTGAACAGCACAGTCTCCACAACGCAGCTCGGCTAGTGTTGCAGCTACAACTGTGTTTTTCTTATTTTGCTGTCTTGCCTCAAATTTGTATACCCCATATTAAATATGATATTTCTCAAATAAACAAGGAGTGTTTCCAGTTATAGAAATAGGGAAGTCAGGAGCGGGGAGTGAATTTTGGTTAAATTTTCATCGAAGTGAGTTTGAAATGGCAGCAAGATATCCATATAGGGTTGTCCACTAAACTATTCAAGATAAGACAACAAATGTAGATTTGAACGTTATCATCCAGAAGTTAAGGGCACAGTGTGTGGTAGGGAGAGAAGGGTAGTGAGCTGAAGCTGCAGGAAGCTGGGGGTGGAGAGAAGGAAAGGTGCGGGAGGACACATCGAGGGAGGCGGCAACCAGGCCGAGTGTTTCTTTTTCTTCTTTTCAAAAGGCGGGGAGGGCTTGTGAAAGTTGGAAGCTAGAGATAATGGGGAGAAATTAAGGCTCTCTGAGAGCAAAATGTAGGGAGGGGGCCTTAATGTAAAGTATGAAATCAGGAGAAGGTGACTTTTTCCTTGCATTGTCCTGGTAACTTTCTATCAGGCTTTGCATGGCATTTATAAGACACTTTGCTCAGGATAATTAGGTTTAGATGAAGTGGGAAGAATTTTGTATTTTCTTCTAACTTTTCCTTGGGTAAGCTTGTCCAAATCAAACAGAGCTTCGACATGGTGCTCTTGCCCACTTTTGCAAAAAAAAAATGGTAAAACCCCAAATATGGATTCTGTGTGGTATAGTGCTTATAGGTGATGCATTTTGCTTCTTCAGTTGTACTGGTAAAATAAGGAAAATATGCACGCATTTCCTGACAGAAAATTAGGAAAACGAACTTGTCAACTGCTGAAGTATTGTTGGAGTGCTAGGGTTTGGGTTTGCAGTGTTTGATGTCACAATTAATTTATCATTGTCAAAGTGTGACTTCCTGCTCTTGACCCCACACCAAAAAGGCGTAAAAGAGTTTGTGAAGAAAAGCTTCTTGGAAGTCAAATGGCTCATCCAAAACAGCATTTTAATGATTTAAGTAAAAATGAATCAGAAACATGTGGGTTTAATTTCCCTTAGAATTCACATGGGTTTGAGACTTAAAGGAAAATAGTACTTGGCATAATGTGTTTAGGATTTGGTTAAACTCAAAACATTTGAAAAACTCTTTGGAATACCGGATGACTTCAAAACGTGGGCATGGTTACAAAACCCTCATCCTTCGTGTCACTATTCAAACATTCTTATCAACATGTTTCAGTTTTCTAAAAGCTTAATTAGAATAAAATCAACAAATTTTATTGATTGCCTACTACATGCCGTCAATAAAGTGGAGAGCCACAGTTGACCCCATTTCACAGCTGGGAAGCCTTGCTGGCATGTGGTCACGGGAAATTGCCACACAGCTAATCAGAGTGAGCCGCTGGCGTGGTCTTTGCCGAATTAGAACTCTGTTACATCAGCCATTTCTATTCTATTCATATTGTCTGCTGTTGTAGAACTCCATTCAATGTCAGGAGCATGAAAGAGAGAGAAGTTATGCTTTATGGTACTGAGCTGGTAATCAAGCAATACTTTGGACTTTTAAACCATTACTTTAAAAGTCATTTTAGTGTGTGTTGGAAAGGCAGTACATGCTCAAAATGTTTCATTGGGGACATCAATTAAAATATGTAAAGGAGACCATGAAAATCAGGCAAACCGGTGGCTGACAAAGTAACCTCTTTGCAGTTGCAACCCCAGCTAATCCGAGTGGCAAGCCCAATTGTTAGCATCTCAGCAGCAAGGGGATTTGTAATGAAACCCACAGCGGTTCTGCCCAAAATGTACTCGTATTATTTATAGCCAATTATATGAGTCCCGAAGCTGAGTGACACCTAGGGAGATAATTGAATTTCTTAGATTTCTCTCTTTACACTCACTGCCATGATCAGAAAAACACAATTTTGAATGCTCCTCTCTCTTAGGGTAAGACCACGCAGTCCCTGTAATTGGATAAGTCTTCAGGGAAAGCTGGCTTCTCCACTGAATTTTATAAAAAGCTTTATGGAAAGTTGGCCTCAATTTTGGGGGTAACTTTTTCAAGAGACAAAAAAGATGCAACTTGAAATAATCTCTTCTCTTTTTTTTGCCCAAGGAAGTTTATGAGCCTTGATCAAACAAAAAGCACTTCTTAAGACAGTTGCCTGGTAAGGTCGAGGCTGCAGGAAAGGGTTCTTAGACAAGGACAGTGCTCGTTTGAGTAAACAGCAAAATGTAACTCAAAGAGAGACTCCCTCTATTCCCCTCAAAAAGAAAATCCTAAATGACTGTGGTTGGTAAAC
Organism: Phyllostomus discolor; assembly: GCF_004126475.2. Lineage (NCBI taxonomy): Eukaryota > Metazoa > Chordata > Mammalia > Chiroptera > Phyllostomidae > Phyllostomus > Phyllostomus discolor. Next base: position 24,479,359 of record NC_040904.2, on the reverse strand, counting down.
AAACCTTGGCAGACGCTGTCATATAAAGTGCTCCAGGTAACTGTGATCAACTTAGATGACCAGTCCACAGGTTATAAAAAAGGCAAAAATGACAGGCATGTTGACTTGCGAGAGATACTGGAAAGTATCTATCCACGTGCAGATAAAAGTTTATATAGCTCTTCTAATCTCCTTTCCTAGTTGTGCTCCTCGATGACCATCTGACATTCTTGGCAAACTTAAGAGGAAATCAACTGTAGATGTAATATCCATCACTTTAATTCAGCAAATTTGAGATCCTGAGATTTGAGACTATTGGAGGAAGCAAAGCAGTATGTCTTTCATTAAAGGAGGCAGAGAGGTTAATGGAGACTCCTGCATTACTCAGCGCCGGGTTTCTTATGATCCTTAGCTGAAGCTGTATTATTCTCATCTGCTCTGCTGAGGAGAAATGAAAACATCCCCCACAAGCTTGAGTAAATAGATGGGTGTTTAGAAGGTAAGACCTTCCTTGGTGTTGCTGAAAATCTTTATAGAATCTCTTTGCTTGATTTGCTGCTGCTGCTACTGCTGTTGTGGACTTGCCAAGGGAGGTAACAGTGGTCCTCTCTTCAAGGAGGACCCGAGAAATACCCGATGAATACATTATAGGCAATATGCCCACATACCCGTCGTAGAAAACATTTCATTTCTTCAATTAATTATACAATGAGGCTAGTCGTTCATGGCACTGATTATGATCATGAAAGGCTTATTTTTAAAAGATGGGAATAAATAGACTATATATATATATATATATATATATATATATATATATATATATATTTGGGGTATGAATTAAAGCCGCCTTTTCCCCTCCTCTCTTATTTCCACATAAATTAATTCTACAATTTAATAAGCTAACAGGTGGTTCCACTTCAGGCTGAGCAGATGTTAGACTGAATGAATGGAGACCCCTCTTGTGTTCAATATATCCCCGAGCCTTTTCTTTCTTTATCTCTTCACTTCTCCCTTTCCTTCCCCCCTCTTCTCATTTCTGCTAGATTTATGAGCAGCTATAGTATAAGCTGTTTTGTTTGAGCAATATGAATATTGATGACTGACATGTGCTGATTTTAGATGTATTCATGACATTCATAATCCTGAAAATGTAGACATTTTTCACCAGATAATGAGATGCCAGATTGCCATACCTGGAAATTCCCTTCTCTCGGTGCCTATGAGTAGATAATTCCTGTGACTTTATAGATGGAAGCTTATTCCAGAAGGAGTGAACGGGAAATATAAAATTAGACTCACGGTTCAGAAAATCCATACGTGGCTCAGAAGTCTGACGTACTGCTTCAGTGACATCACTCACCCCCTTCTCGGTCATTTCTGGGAAGTAACCCCTGCACCCAATTTAAAACGAAAAGCTTTCCATGCCTTCTTCCTCCTCAAGTTTAACTTAGAAATGATTTCATGTTCTTTCTCAGTTTCACAGAGACGTCATGAACAATGGGATATAAGAAGTGAATCAAAAGGGTTGCTGCTTCCAATGTGTCCTCTTGTCACTGTTCATCCATGGAAATGCCTTCTCATCATATTCAAAGTCATGATTTTTAGGGGAAAGCTATTTTTTAAATTTTTATATTAATATCATATATATGTTTGTGCTTCTGACATAATTTCAGATTATATTTAAGAAAGATGTACTTTCTGGATTCTACTTTTGACTCCTTGCTAAAAATATACCTAGAAGCTTACAGCACATTCCTGGCTCTCACAAAGCATTGATAAAAGTTATTTTCTTCCCTTGGGACCAGGCAGGTATAGCTGAGACTTTGCTGATGAGGGGAAAATGTCACCCTCAGCTACTGGTCATCAGGCTTGGGATGAGACTGATACTATCCATCCCATTCCTGGCTTTCCCCATTTCATTCTTGTTCTTATGGTTTACCCTTCAATAAGAAAGGAAAATATGAAGCAGACATGTAGGAGATATGATTTCTCTTAGTGTTCGGACAGTTCTCTCAATCCTCTTAGATTTTTCTCAGAAAGCACCTAAGTATAAATTCCATTCCTATCACTGATTCTCTGGAAAGTTCTCTGGAAAGTTACTGGTATTATCTACATCTACAAATTGTTTTTCCACTATAAAATGGAGTTGTCAGGATGGGGGTGAGTGGGAATGCAGAGGGTTCTAAGAACAAGGGGTCAATGTATAAGCCAGAGTGAGGTGTGGGATGAAATTCTTCCAGGGGCCACCAGGAAGGAGCCTACAATTCCTCTGCTTTCTCTGGTCTTTTTCTGCCTCTTTAGTCCATTTGTTCAGGCAGCTTCCTTTGTCAACCACACCCTAATTTCCATTGTTCCTGACCTTGACTTTACCTATCAGGCTTTCAGTATACCTGCTGTTGATTTGACAGTGTGATTCTCATCGGTTACATTCCTTACTTGACTTCTTGTTTGCTGCTTTAATTGTTTTCCTATATCTTGACCTGTGAGTTCTTGACTCCACACTGATAGCCTGACTTCAGCTCTGATAAATTCTTCCTAACAAGCTCAGGATCAAGGACCTGAGGCCTGTCCCCTGGTGGGGGCTAATGTCCTCTAAATCTCCTTTTCTCACACAATGTGGATAGAAATACAATGTTGCTAAGGACACTATCAAGTACCTGTGATGTTCCGGATTTGTGATAGGAATTTCATATACATTCTCTCTACTCTTTTGTGGTATCTTGAACCTAATGAAGTGATGGAGTTCAACGGTGCGTGGAGCCTGGATCTCTGGATTTGAATTCTGGCCACACTTACTAATGGTTTGACATTGGGCAATTTATATAAACTGTCTGTGTTCAGTTTTATCTTTTAATCTGTAATGAGGATAATTATAGTGCTAATTATATAGAATTTTTGTTATGATTAAATGATTTAAAAGAAGGAATGTACATATGATAGTCTCTGACAGAGAGAAAAGCTTAATAAATGTTAGCTAGTATTATAATCATTTTGGCCAATGTTCTTTGAAAGTATAAGTGCACTAAAATAACATTTTTTTGATGAAGTTATTTTGTTTAATAACTACTAAAGTTGAACACAGATTTGTGTTCAACTACTTATTTAATTAAAGAAAGCATAGATTTCATTTTATTTTGAACATTATACATAATTACTTCTGAGTTTGTTCACAACAAGAAGTGAAATATCCTGATCATGTTGCTATTTTCCATCCTTTCTGGCCCATGGGCTCCTTCAGCCAAATGGACATAGTTTTTCTTCTAGTGAGAAAAGAATTAGAAAACAAAAACACAAACCAAAAGCCAAAAAAACAAAAAAAACCCTGGCATATTATCTAAACCTATAGCAAATTTGGTCCTCTGGATGGATATAATTAGGCAAAATTCAGGATCCAGTTTAGCGGTATCAGAGATCTTCCTTCTGTTCTACTGCCATTTCTCCTTCTAAAGTATCAGGATCTAATTTTAACTGCACCTCACCAAAAGTGGTGAATTATAAAATTCTATAGAAACGAGTCATTCTGCAAGTGTTTCCTGAGCACCTACTCTGTTCTCGGCAGCGTCCACCTCTGGGGGTGCAGCTGTGAACGAGACAGGCAAGGCCGGTCTCCTCTTGTCCCTTATGTTCCAACGGGGGGAAAGGGTGCAATGAAGAGAATAAAAGATGGTGATGCGACGTGAGTGACAGGGTGGGTGGCTGGGCTCTCCTTTAGATAGGGTGGTCAAGAAGGTGAAGAAAAGAAGCCAGCCCTGTGAAGACATGGGAGCTGAGGGGTCGCAGCAGAGACCACATCACCTTTAAGCAAATGCCCTGAGATGGAAATGAGCACGGTCTATTGGAGGGGAAAAAAGATACCAGTGTGACTGGAGGGACATGAGAGGTGGGCCAGAGTAAAAGCTTAGAGTTTTTATTGAAACAGGAAGTCATTTGATAATTTTAAGCAGCGAAGTCATGTTTGATGTTTACTTTTTACCAAGTTCACTTAGCCTTGAAGAGAATGGATGGCAATGGGCCGGATCTATAATCGAGAACACCAGCCCTGGCCAGTGGCTCAGTTGCTTGGAGTGTTGTCCTGTGCACCGAAAGGTTGTAGGTTCAACTCCTGGTCAGGACACACACCTAGGTTTCGGGTTTGACCCTTGGTTAGGGAGGGTAAGAGAGGCAACGGATTGATATTTCTCTCTCACATCAATATTTCTCTCTCTCTCTCTCTCTCTCCCTGTCTCCCCACTTTCTTCTTTCTCTAAAATCAGTGAAAGTATCCTTGGGTGTGGATTAAAAAAAAATAATGACCAGAGAGGACACTGTGGCAGTTGTCCAGGCAGAGACGCTGGGGGCTGGGCCCAGAGCTGTTGTGCGGGAGACGTGGGAAGCCAAGGTTCCGGGTGCACACTGGAGACAGAGTTTGGCCATGGAGTGAAATTTCAGAAGTCAGGGGAAAGGACCCAAGAATGATTCCCAAATATTTGGTTTGACTGACTGGGAGGATGGTGCTACCATTTCTTCAGATGGTAGAAGACTAAGGAACAAGTGTGAGAGGAAAATCAAATGCTTTGTTTTCATCTAGTTACTGTTGAAATGTTACGGGCCAAACATATCCATGACTGAATGTAATATTTTGCCAAATCCTGCATTATAAGTGTAGATTTAGGGTGCAGAGTATGTGTATAACCAAGTAACTTAGGTATATGAAAAATTCCATATAGACTTGCCAAATAAAATGTACAATTAATATCTCTCTTTGACTTTTTGAGGGATTAAAGAGATTTTAAAGTCAAATCGTCATGTTATTACCATTAGTTTGTTTAAAGACATTATACCTTCTTTTAAAGTGTAGCCATCAATCCTTTCCGTGTTTTTCCTGCCCACTTTCACATACCTGTTGTCCTTCAAGACTTCCGTTGCAGACGCAGACAGCAGAGTGCTGACAGCCAGAGGGGAAGGGGGTCCGGGGATAGGCTGAGGCGGGCAAAGCGGTGGGCGGGGAGCATGGGGATAAAAGTGGTTTTTAGGGGGAAATGGGTACATGATGCAAAATAGAAATGATTCTTTTTTGAGTTGCACACTTGAAACTTGTATGGTTTTGTGAACCAATGTCACCTTAATAAATTAAATTAAAAAAAGACATGTTGTCAGATCTTATTAACAAATTTAATCGTGAACATTTTTATCTTATTCTGAGTTGATGTAGATGTTATTATTGGATAGCAAATGGCTACTAACAGTGTTAGGATGTAGTTCCTAATAGGTGAAGATTTTGTAGTAGTTCTGTCCTCATGATGGTCTTTAGGGTGAATGTTATCACTGACCCTTCTAAGCAATAATTTCAGGAAGATTTGGAGCTCAACTCCTATGTTACATGTGTCAATGAACTAACTTGGCGGTCGTCAGTTCATCTCTAGTTTTTAGCTGCCTTTGATTTTATTTTGTAAGTTTTATAAATAATGCACACAAATGCTACATTACTTTGCCTTAACTTTAGACACTAACAACTGCTTTTGCTATATTAAAACATACAGGAACAATGAGCTCCTATCATTTAGAACATAATGAAATACTAAACTTCCCTTATACTCATATTTAGTTAAGGATTAAATTACAGGCTTAATTTACTTATTTAAGAAAAAATTCCCATCTAAGTAGACGGCAATGCGTGCAATGATACGTGCTGTTTATAGAAATAGCATGGAGGTTAATGCAGACCATCTCATGGAAATGGTTTATGTATTGCAATCACGAGTCAATACACAGTGCTCTCTAAACTTAAAACAATGTAAATTAGCCAAGCCAATTTAATTCTTGCCAAGGGAGAATATTCCTTAAAGCCATGTTTTTAAGTTTATTAGGTTAAACGCAAGTATACTCTGTAACTAATAAGTGAGAGTATTTATTGAATTTTGAAACCCACTGATTATAAGTTATGTTTTTAAAGTTATTTAAACAAGTTAAATATGTTTATAATAATTTCATTTCCTATGTGACATCTAACTAATGAGAAAAAAATAAGGCTTGGGAGAGAACCGGAATTGGTTTAATCTTTCTCGGGCCCAAGCCAAGTTTAAATCCTGCCCAAATGCCACTTCTCAATCACAGTTTTAAAGGATTAAACATGATTATAGTGGTATTTCTTTACTTCTCTGATACATGAGTTTGTGTCAGAGCTATCTTGAAACCTGCCATTGAGTTTCACCCTGGAGGTGAGAAAGTAGCCTGCTGAGTGAGTGATTCATTTCGAGAAAGCAGATATATTTGCTTAATATAAATTGGGCAGCACTCACAGCTAATGTGTTCAACCCTCTTTATGCCAAGTTCATGTGAATATTCTGGACTATAATAAGATAATTTAGGTACATGTTTTTCCTTTTACATTATATTTTGCAGATTTGAATAGGTTTTTCTGTTCTTGAGCAAGTTTTGCTTAATAAGTCTGGTTTTCTGCTTGTTTCATGTAGGAGAAAAGTCTAATTTAGTTACAATGATTTTAAAACGGATCTAACCAAGCATATAATAGGCAGTAGTTTCTTTCTTTACATTTTGTTGAAATGTGGGCTCTGAGATGGAAAATTTGTGGTTTAGGATTTTTCTTCTCTGTTTGGTTCAGAGTACAGTCTACTTTTAAGTATAGTTTCTCTACTATTATCTTTCCTCATTCTTTTTCTTGGGCATCTCCTGGGAAGGGAATCATGTCTTCCCAAGGACAACTGCCATTTTACTTAATTCTGAGCTCTCTGTATCATGGCTACCTCTAATTCCTGATTAAAAAATTTGGCTTCATTATCTCCTAAGGCATATCTCTATTTATATGACAGATATACTGAGCTTGGATTCTGAAAATATGGGCGCCGGTCTCTAAGCTTGTTTCCCATCTCTACGTGGACACGGCAGAGCCTTGGCTGGGTTCCCCCGTGCTCTGTGCCTCTCACTCCGTAACTTGTTAAGGGGACTCCTGGTGCCTTACAGGCCTGTTCTGGGAGGGGAAGCTTACCCTGCCCTTCTGTAAACAAACCGCTGATGTTCTCTCAGGGCCAAACACACCCTTGTTCCAGAGTCCTGTCGGTGGCGATGACTGTTGGCTTCAGTGTTCATTTGAAGAAGAGAGTGTTACTGGAGGTGCTGAGTCAGCCAACCTCCTTTGGTCTTTAAGGGAGACTTTGGAGGAATTAGCTGCTGGGAAGCTGTTTCTTCAAGAATTTTTTTGAGCCCTTTGCTGGTGATAAAACTGCCACCTGATATGCACTAAGTAGTAACTGTACATTTTCAAGATAACACCATGGCAAAAAGGTGGTCATTATATGCCACCAAGGGGAATGCATTTGACTTGGGGTGTTATATGAGGGAGATTCATTAGGGTGCCAGAGGGTATTCCACAATAGCTAGCCTGTTCCTACCAGAAAAGATTCCTCTCTTGGCATGGGGAGTGAAAGTACTTGGCCATGAATAAACAGATAGGTGGAGTCCCCTTAATCTGTTTTGTAACCATTGATTAAACATTTGCTGTATGCCATGAACTGTGCTAGGGGTAGGGGATAGGATGTAATGATATACAGTTCACAGACTCTCTCTGCAAGGATTTTCACAGAAGAAGAGAAAGACAGGGAAGCAAAGGAGTACAATAAAAAGGATCAGATATTAGGTTCGGAGTATCGGATCGGAAGTGAGAGTGTAATGAAAAGGGCTCAGTCTTTCTATTTGTAGCAGAGGAAAACAGGGAAAGATTTTGAGGGCCGGGGATGCCAAATCTGAGCTGAGCCCTGCCAAATGCACACTGTGGGCCTTTGGGGAGGGCTGCATCGGGGCCCGTGGCTCACTGGTTGGTGAGGCCTAGAATCATTTTGAGAAGAATTTGATGGGGGATAAAGCTGGAGACAACGACAGGGGTAAGATCATACAGGCCCTGGAAAGCCCTGATAAAAATTTGCACTTCATCTAGTTGGTGGTGGATTTTAAACAAGGGGGTCTCACTATCCTGTTTACATTTTTTTCTTTAAGAGTGAGGGCTCACAGGAGCATGAAGAATGGACTAGGAGGAAACCAGATGGACACTTAGGAAACTAGTTAAGAGATCAATGCACCAGCCAAGGTGAGACTGTGAAAGCTAGTTGAAGGGCACCAGGAGGAGATGAGTTGAAGAGATGTCTTGGAGTAAATAGTATACATAGGTCTGGTCTTGGTGAGCAAATGATTATAGGAGGAGAGAGGCTAAAGTCCTGCTTTCTGGTCTAGGTGGTCAGGTGGATAATGAGGCCATTTATAAGACAGAGATACAGTGGGACAGACCTGGCTATGTTATAACTATTGGATAAACTCATATCAAGGGTGTTAATGCATTCAATATGGGATTAACAGTAAATTCTTTTTTCTTCAAGAACACCTAGAAACTTGATCATTCAAGGCCTGTCAGCATTTTCTTGCCTCTTCCTCTGCCAAGATGTGCAGGTAATCAGAAATGGGTGTGTTTGTTTTGAAATTTCTGGTGAATTTCTTCTGTTCTTCACATATAAATGTGTGTGGTACAACACAAATTTTAGCTCTAAAAATACTACTGTCTGCATCCACAGTGACTTTTCCTGGCGACTTCAGGCAGCTGTCGAAGTCTCAGTGAAGCCTACCAATACATGTGAGCCACAGTGCTGTTTTTAAAAGTCTCAGATTTTACAAATAAATATAACTAAATCATAGTAATTTGTAATGTATTGTGTGTGTGTGTGTGTCTTTAAGCTTTAAAAAATACATGAAAGGATGTGAACTGTCTCCTAGGATCCCAACAATAGAAAGCAATAGTAATTAAGTAAAAAATAAACAAATTGACATGGATGCATTGGAGCTAATATAAATCCTGTGCAATTGGCATGAAGGAATTTGTTATTTTCAAAAGAGAACTAAATCTCTTTTCCATTATAGATTTAATTTAAGTAACATGATAAATAGTGGTAAATTGAACTTTATTATGTATTCATGAAATGCAGTTTAATACAATTGTTATTTCTGGCATTTGTGGTTTAAAGATATTCCCTTATGGGTAGATGTTATTTTTAATGTGCAAATTCAGAAATAATGACCTCCAGTTCCACTGGTGAATTAGGGCTGATATATACACATGGACAATAAGGGAGAAATAGTCTCTGAATTCCCAGCTTTATGAAAATTTCTAGTGCAATCTCTGATCCTTTAAAAACTGACATTAAACAAATTATTTTAAGATTACAACTATATTGCCAGTGAAGAAAAAAAGTAATAGAGTAAATGTTTTCCTGAGGTTTTTAAAAGAATGGTATTTGACAAGGACATACCTAAAAGGGGAAAACTCACTTACCAAGAACAGGTTATTGAAAAATCTCTGCATGATTAAAAAAAACCCAGAGATTAAAAATTCACATGAAATGATGCCTTACTGGCAAGTTCAGAATTTGAAATTGGAAACCCGAAAGGAATGGATAAACAGATAAAGAACACACACCGAATGATTCCTACAAGCCTCCTTTTCAGAGAATCAGTAGGAAACTGTTCAAGAGAAAAAAACACCACGAGTTATTTGTCATAAAGGTATCTTTAACTCACTTCTTTCCAGCGCTGGGAAGGTTGCTGGGCAGCTAAACCAATAGGAAACAACATGAACAACACGGCAGGACTTCAGGGGGCCCCAGTTCCCACCCGATGGCGTGTGTGGTTTGAATTCCTACCAACTTTTCCTTGTCGGATCAAGAGTAACTTCTCTTCTGAAACTTAATTCTGATGACTATTTAATTTATGTCTCTTTAAAAAAACTTTGTCAGGAGAGTGTTGGATGATTTAGTTTGACCTTCATCTGATTATTCACTGCAGTTTATAAAGATGAGGTCAGGCATGTGTACAGACTGAAATCTTCAGCAGTTCTTCACGGGCGTGTAGCTCGAGGGTGGAAGAACAGAGATGTTTGGGGTTTTCCGCTTGTGACAAATGTCTGTGGAATGTGAGGCCTATTCTGGGCACTGGGACCTTCCTTTTGAAGCATAGCTGTGGTCATCCCTGGAGACAGTCAGATGTCGGAATGCAGACGCTTATTTAAGTCCTGCTGTATTTTGAAGGATCACAGTGGAGGTTTCTTTGGATCTGGGTTGTCATGTGCAGGTGAAGTGACCGCTGAGGTGGCCCATCTGATGCAAAGTCTGGCTGGCCTCGAGGAGGAAAATGCCAGTAACTGGACCCATCACATTGTTATCATTCTCCAAGTTCCTCTTTGAGCAACAGCCTCAGGTTCACTCACCAGAGTGCAGCCTCTTCCGGGAGCGGGTAATCCTGCACGGGTCCGCAGATCCACACCCACGATCTGGACACCCCAGAATTCTGGAAAGAGCAAATTACTTCCATAATTTCTTTTGTGGTAACATCTGACCCCATCTGAACTTATTTGACAGAATAAGCCTTTACCTCATTTAGTGTAAATATTCGTGCATTTTTGATTATCGGGTACTGTTCAGACCCCACTCAGGGTACAACATAATTTATAATATATATACTTTATTAACTTCCTAAAACTTGAAAAATTCTGAATTCTGAAACCATCTGTGTCCCGGGGTTTTAGATAAGGAAGGGATTGTGCAGCTTTAACCACAAATGCGTCTTAATTTTCCTTTTTCTTCCCACAAATACCTACTAATAATGTCCTTAAGGGTAATTTGTTTGGGGAACTTAATAGCCTTTCTAAAATTTGATTTAAACTATTAATTTGCTTAGCAAAATCACATATTGCACATTCAGCTCTGTTGTGGTAAAATTATCACAAGTTATAAATTAGTTGCATCTGAATTAATGAGGTTTTATTATAAACACAAAGCAGCATTACTTCCAATGCTTGATTTTCATTAGTACAAAAAAGACCAAATAAAACTGAAGAAAAAAAAAAGAAGAATTTCTTATGCTGTGTGCTCTGTAGGCATTCGAAATGTTGCTGGATTTTTTTTTTTTAATTCAAGGGCCTGAAAAGATGTTTCCAGTGCCTGCCTCCAGTTGATTTGGATTAAGGCTGCCACAAAATTCTTTTCATTCCAGTGGCCTATGCATTATTTCTGGACACCCATTTTCTTATTTTTTAAGCTATGGAGACTGAGTTTTCTCAACAAAACAAAGAGGAGATGGATTATTATTTTTTCTTTAAATTAGAAGACAAGCGGGACACCTGGGGTACAAAGATCATTTTGCAAAATGGGGCAACAGGTGAAGCTCAGGCAGGTTGCGGGGAACATCACAGGGCTGAAGGAGAGGGGTGTTGGGAGGAGCAGCAGGAGGACAGGGTGTGTCCTGGGGGTGCGGGACGGGCTGTGCAGGGAAGGCCCAGGGGCTGCCGGCTTACACTGGGACGGGAGCACTGAAATCCACCGGCTTCTTTAGGATCAGTTAGGCTCCTTTCTCTCTGTTTGCAAAGAGGAACTGTGTGTTTAGTTCCTATGGAGTAGAAGGAGGTATCCTGTCTTTTAACTAGAAATCCACATATAAATACTACATGATAATCTCTTTATTAGACAAAAATGGTTTTTATCTTGAAGCCCGTAGGGTTACTTCCAGAGCTGTGGCTCTTTTAAAGTCTCGGCCAGCTCATCTTCTTTCTCGCTGTTCTGGACTCTTTCTCTCTGGTTTCTCTTTCAAGGGGATGTTGTCACTGATCTTCTCCAAAGCTCATGCTCAGACACAACAGCAGTCAGGGTTGCAGGCTTCTCGCAGGAAAGATTTGAGGAAGGTGTTGTTGTAAGCAGATGGGCTGTTTATATCAAATACGCTGGAGTAAGGGCCCCAATAACAACAACCTCCCAAACACTGCGGAGCCCCAAAGGATGGCAGGAGACCAGCTCACCCAGGGAGATGCTGTTACAGCTGGAATAACTTCTGTGGCAGAGCTGTCTTCCGTTCTGTGGGAAATGTGCGGGCCCGGCGTGGCAGCGCACGCAGGGTGTCGGTGTTTCGCCAGGTAGTTGTTTTTCAGCCAGTGGAAACCTGCCGGCCTCAGGTCCCCGGTCCTGATTGATATGATGAAGTCTTTACAAGGTTTTATCCTATGAAGGATGAGAAAACTCCTGCCAACAAAGAGGTTGTGTCTGGGGTCATATTCGTCGGTTAGCATCTTCATTACACGAGATGGAAAGAATATAGGAAGAGCAATGTATTCCAGGATCTCAGAGGGAGGTTATGACATGAAAACTCATTACACTGTAATTAAAATAATAGCAAATTTGCCAGAAAATGTAAAATATTCATTGGGGGGTCCGAAAGAGAGAGAGCAAGGGTTGGGTTTAAAGCAGGGGAAGGAAGGCGTTGGGAGGGTTTGGCCCAGACCCAGGCAGCCTTCAATTTACTTCCCACACTGCTCTTGGTTATCGTTTGGAACAAAATCAAACAGGCGAACTTTGTTATGTCTTATTTACAAAAATCAGTGAATCCCCTGTGGCCTCCAGGACCAGCCTGGCAGACACGGCTCTTTATATGCCGAATCTAACCCAGTCTCTGCCTGATTTCCTCTTGCTTCCTCCCAGCCCATCACTGAGTTCATACGCACAAGAAGCTATATGGTGGTAGGTTGCCAGACCTTTGCACACCTTGGACATGAATCCTGTTTCTTACTCCTACTTTCTCCTGCTCTCCCCAGGTTCCACCTAATCCTTCAAAGCTTTGGTTCAAATGCTATACCCTCTGTGGAGTCTTTTCATTCACTCATTCATTCATTCACTGACTCCTTCATTCACCAGAGATTAATTAAACAGTGTTAGGCACTGTGCTGGGACCCAAGATAAAGGACAATGATGAACAAGACAGTGTAGTTTCTGTCTCTCTGGAGCTTTAGTCTTAATAGGTATCTTTTTTTTTCTTGTTTTAATCATCAACTGAGGATATGTTTATTGATTTTTTAGAGCGAGAAAGGCAGGGAGAGAGAGAAAGAGAGAGAGAGAGACAAAGGCAGAGAGACAGAGAGAAACATAGATGTGAGAGAACCATTGATTGGTTGCCTCCCATATTCATCCCACCCAGAGGTCAAACCTGCAACCTAGGTATGTGCTGCCCTGACTCAGAATCAAACCCACAACCTTTGGTGTAAGGGACAATGTTCCAACAAACTGAGCCACGCCACCCAGCCAGGGCTTATTATTGGTATCTTGTCAACCAGGGAAGGCTTGCTGGAGGAAATTACCATCAAGATGAAAGCGGAAGGCTTAGAAGGCCCTCGACAATGAAGGTTTGGTAGCATGCACCATGCAAGGCAGCATCACAACCAACTGCTGATTGCCTGCTGAGACCCAGGCAGACCTCTGTCATGTTGTGTTGTAGTGATCTCTGTGCTGTTCCCAGTTTCATTCCCAGTCTGTAAGCTTTTTGGTAATAAGACCCATGGCTTAGCTTCTCCTGTGCCCAGAGTCTAACTCAGTGCCTGGTATCTAAGACTGTGACTCAGCTGTGTTAGTAGGAACTGGGGAAGTGCGGTAGGAACTAAGATCCCTGCGGTCATATCTTGAGACCAGCCAGGTCACAGTATTAGCAGCTTCACATTTATTAAATGGCAATCCTATTTACTTTTGCTGTATTCCAGCAGCTAGTAAAGTAATTTTTAAAAGTTTTTATTATCTGGTGATGGGGATAGCACCTCTTGAGTCCTTATAACCTCATCCTACCATCTGGCATTTAGTAGCACACTTGATTACCACCACAGGTCCTGAAAGAGGTTTTAATTTAACTGATGGGCCACCAGAAAGTCCTGCATTAGGTGCTGTGAGAGAAGAATGGTAATCAATGGCTGGTCCAGGAATGAAGTTATGAGACTTCCCATGTTACAAGCTAGGGATGCCTCAAAATGCCTCAAAATGCTGTCCATTGAGGCATTTTGGAATGCCTTAATGGACAGGAATGGAGAAAGGACCAGCAGACCAACAGATACCCAGGAGGCCATTGGAGAGTCCTGAATAGATGGTGCCAGCAAAGCATAGGGCTGCATGCTCTGAGAAGCCACTAAGGAAAGAATCCTTATCCAGGGATGGACAGTGGGGTTTGGTTAGGTGGGTGGGTGGATGGTTATGTGAAGGATCAAGGCTACTCCATGTGCAAGTAAGATGACCACAGTTGTTCTGAGAGTCCCTTTGAGACTCAGCTTTTGTCCTGGGCTCCAAAAAAGCCAGCCCCTTTAAAACTTTGCAGAGCATCTCGAAGGGATGCTTTCTTTTTTACTCACATTGGCTTAGTCATTCCAGTTGTTCCTAATTACTCAGGAACAAAGGAATAAGTTCCTTTTATTCAGGCAGGAATAAAAAAGCCCTACAACTTTTGTCCTTTGAGGTACAAGTATTTGTCCACGGATAAAAACAACACTTCACAACTCCAAAGCCTGTGTGCCCACATAACCAACCTTAATTCTCCTGCGTACGAGGGAGACAATAGGCAGTCAGACTTGGGATTTTGAAATCCAGTTGAAACTAAGCATGAGCACCAAAAAATAAAATTTACCAGGAAAACAATCTCATTATACAAATTAAGAGACATTCTGTAATTGATCGAATCCATGGAATCCTTGAAAAGTAAAGAGGGGACTGAGTTTCCGTTTTGGCAGAGATGCCAAGGATCCTTTCCAAGCTGAAGATGCTCGTGTGAACCTCGACCTTGAGAATCATTCAGAGTTTCTTTAAAGAGTGCAGATTAAGTGACCTAGTCTCTTCTAAAGCTTTTGCAAGATAATGGTTAAAAATGTGCTAGTGTTTCTAATGTGGAAATTGGGACCAGAATTGTTTTCTGACTAAAGTCGTAATGGGTATTCTAATCAACAAACATTTTTCAACTCGCTGGTTGAAGGATCCAGTGGCTGAGGGCTATAGAGACGTGGAAAGTTCAGTCCGTGTTTAGATGGGTGGAAGGCATATGTGCTGACCTTTTCGTGTCCAGTTGTATAGGATGAATAAATAAACGAAGGAATGCAAATAGATCCCAGCCTCAGTGTGTTCCCTTCCACCAGGGATGCGAATTTGCATTTTGAACATAAAGGGGTAGAATTTGGTCATTGGAGAGGAATGTGTTTCCGGGATCTCAGAGTCTCGGCATCCCAATGGCCACAGACCTTTTTCCTCGAAGGGTTAAGATAGTAGATGCCTTTTTACAAGAGGAGGAGTCTCAGACCCCCAGCAACTTCAGGCACACTGGTGATTCTTTCAGTTCAATGGTGCAGAGAATGCTTTTTTCCCTGTCCAAATGTTTTATTGCTATTTATTTTTAAGGGGGCAAAAAAAGTAACTTAATAGTGCTTTTGTGGTGGAAAAAGTTTGAAACGAGTAAAGAGTCAGAGCAGCGCTAGGCTGAAACGTGTTTCCTGGCCCCGAATAGCTCCTAGGATCTCAATTCTGTGACTCCTCTGTACACATGGATGGGCCACCCAATTCACCATGGGGAGCTTGAGGGAATCATCAGCTCCATAATGCAGATTTTGCTGCTGAAAAGACCCCGAGCACACATAATTTAATGGTTTCTTGTAATATTTTATTTCTGTCAGAAGTACTAGTACCTCCTATACAACTTGGGTTTCCATGGAAAGGACCATATTGCTGAGGGATTCAACCATCTGCACATGGGTGTTATGCTCCTTTACTTCTCTGGGCCTCGGTGTGCTCACGTTTGATGAATGACATTTGGAAAGTGGAGACTCTTCCTATCCCACACCCCTCAGTAAGTGTTTTTCCTCTGGTCTCCCTGAACTCTGCCCTTCCCTCCCTTCCTCCATCCCTTCCCCATGCCCTTGGTTCTGAAGATGTAATTTTTGGCGTATCCTCAAAAATTAAAAACTCGATTACATTTGAAGAAAGAGGTTATTATCAGAACAATACAGTATTTCATATGGTTTTTCATCAGTTCTCAGAGCAGCTTCTGGGTTCAGGCTCCTGTGTCCTCTTCAGACTCATACGTTAAAGATGAGATACAGCTGTGACCAATAAAGACCTCTCTTTCTTTCAGAGTGGAAACAGGTCCCCTTGGGGTGCCTCAAAGGCCTGGGTGAGACAGAGGAGAGGGCTGACACCTTCTGGCACATCTCTCTGATGGGTCTTCCAAAAATGTGCCCCTTTTGTTGGGTTCTTACTTTATCTTTCCTCCTATTATGTTAGCCCCTAAATCCGCCCATCTCCAATATCGATACATGTAAAGCAGCATGAAAACATGTAAAACAATATTAATGTTTATGCCTGCAAATGAAGAGTCAGAAAGCACTGCTATACCTATCTAGCTGCAGAATTTATTCTGAGTTCTAAGTTCTTAAAGTCGCGGTGCCTGTGGAAGGGCTAATGCTCAAACATAGCGGTGTGGCCCGACTTCAGACACTTTACATTGCAGACAATGGAAACAGAGCCCTCTGGAGTCATGCAGTGTGGCTGGTCCTCGATCCTGTATGGTTTTTTTAGTGGACTGTAGCTTTGATAAGTTGAGGGAGAGAAAATTAAGAGAAAACATGTCATTCACTCAATAAATATTTATAGCATTCCTTCTACGAGGTGCTACATGGGATAAGTAAGAGTTCCTAACTCCAGGACCTTTCAGGATAAGTAGGGATGAAACAGAAAACAAATGCATGGGAAGCACTTGCCTAATATAATACGAAGGAACAAATGAAGTACTCTGGGAGCTCAGGGTAAGATGGTGTTGCTTTCAGCCAGGGAGGCGTGGAAGTTTCAGGAAGAAGATAGTATTTGAGCTAAGCCTGGGAGGCGGTAGGGTTTCCCCAGGTGGTTAGGGGGAGTTGGGGAAAAGGCAGAACTAAGGCACAGTGAGCAGGTGGGGAAAAGCAAAGAGCATTGCGTTGAGTGGCTCGATTTGTTTGTGGGGAGGCTTCCCATAGGAAAAGTACCCACTGTTTAGCTGGGGGAACTGCATTGCAGCACCACATTCGACCTCACCTGCAGGCCTTTAGCTCTGGAGTTACACTTTCTTTCTGATCATCAGGAACAAGGGAAAGGAAGCCTGGATGATTGTCCCTGACACTTCATTTCAGAATAAAGGGCTGCAATCATTCAAAGAGTTGTCTCAGAAGTGATAGATTTTCCATCCCTATTTGAATAGCACTAGTATCTCATTTCTGGATATAAAATGATCATGCATATCCAACAGTCTTCTTTGCCATATTCCCATCCTAGCAGAAAAAATACACCCATACCCCATCATCCATCTAGAAATATCCACTTGGTTAGTATTCTTCCAGTGCAGGGCCATCGCTTACCTGATTGCCACTGCACTTGAGATAGCCCAGAAATGTCTTTCACTCTCAGTGAGCAAAGACCTGATCAATTTAATCTGGTCAACATCAACCTGAAAAACATGTGCCGCTTTATAGGAAAAACACATGTGTATGAAACCGCCTGATCCCTCACCTTCTTCATCATTCGCAGCTCTCTTCCTATAGGTGAGACAGAGATTTTGCATGCCTCAGAAGTAGGCTGAATGTGTTATTCTACCCAGGGAAATTACTGCTCATCCAGAAAAAGGGCCTATTTATGCTGCCCAGGGAAAAGCAAACACTGAGGCCATTTATTTGCTAACTGTGAGCCCCATGGGCAGAATTAACTTGAAGATTTAAAATTCTGTGTGGACTGCCTGGTCAATTTTCAAATTTGTAAGATTATTTTCTGCATTGGCCTCTTATTGCTGATACGTAGTTTTTTTGTTTTGAATGTTCTGCATCAAAATGCTATAGACCTACCCAGTGCCCTGAGCAGAGTATGGGATGCCATCACATTGTTATAAGACTGTATTAGTCAGTTTGAGCTGCCATAACAAAATATCACAGACTGGTTCGCTTAAATAACAGAAATTTATTTCTCACAGTTCTGAGGGTCAGCAAGTCCAAGATCAATGTGCTGGCCTATTCGGCTTCTGGTGAGAGCTTTCTTCCTGGCTCTCAAACAGCTGACTTCTTGCTGTGTCCTCACATGGCCTTTCTCCTGTGCTGAGGTGGGGGGTTGAGAGAGAAAAAAATTTTTTCTTTCCTTAAGGCCCTACCCACATGACACAGTCTGACCCTGATTACTTACCAAAGTTCTCATCTCCAAATATCACTACCTTAAAGGTTAGGGCTTCCGCATGTGAATTTGAGGGTGAGACCCAAATATTCAGTCCATACAATATTCATGTCCTAGAGGTAGTGGCTTCCTGCCGGACATCATGGAAAGATGTGGCTGGGCCCAAGTCTTCTAAGACTTGGCTCCTTATGTCCTGACATGGATGGTCACCGGTGTGGTATGAACTGAAAAAGCCAGAAAAGTCTGTGAAAACATGATACCACGATGATATAACACTTGCTCAAAATGGTGATGATAATAAACACTATAAAGCTAACAGTGTATACAGTGTATACTGAGTGTAAATTACGTGGAGTACTAGGCTGAGCGCTTTCATCCATATTGTTTTAATCCTCACAAGAAGATAAGGTGATTTTGATGTCTTACCTCTTACAGAGGAAGGAACTGAGGCTCTGAAAGGTTAAGAAATTTGCCCAAGGTCAAGTATCCAGGAAGACCTGTTTGACAGTAAATGTGATGTTCTTTTGTCTATACCACTTAGCCTAAGAGGAAAAACTAACATCCTTTCTGAAATTTACATATGAAATTTAAGGTAGACTTAAAAATAATTTTTTTTAAATATCAGATGAAAAACTGGTAGTTTCGGGCCAATTAAAAGCATCCAGAATTCCCTTTTCCTGACAAAGCAAATAAAGCGTTGTGGCCGTGCAAGTGGAATGACACTTGGAAGTACTGCAGGACGTAGTCTGGGGTGGCATCCAGTAGAACAAATGCAGCCTGAAGACAGGGTTGTCCCATACAGTTGGGCTGGTGGTGCTCTGTCTGATGCTGAGGGATGCCTTTGAATGCTGTGTTCTCCACCAAGGGGCACTCTGGAGTTGCGCAGCCCACTACCTGTGAGGACATGCGCAGCCCACTGCCTGTGAGGGCACGTGCAGCGAGCAGTCCTGGCACTGTCCTGAACTCAGGCCAAGGCTTGGCCAATATGGCAAAAGTAATCTGGACAACTCAATCCCTTCCAGTTTGGTGTTTCCATCATAAAATAGTTGTGAATGTTGGCTTTTAAAATTCTGTGTTTTTTAAACTAGTACTATACAGTAGTTTTAGGGGGAGAATGGAAAATGAACATGGTCAGCGATTGTCTTTTGTCAATTGATAGGATGATAAACAGAAGACTAGGTACTGGTTTGAATTCATTCTTGACAATTTTTTCTTTGTAAATGTTGAATTATCTTTTGTGTCCTGTTACTTATATCTTTTAAAGCATGATACACTTAGTATCAGCAAAGAGTTTCCTTATGTTCTGTTGTTAGTATTCCATAGTTGTTTTAATAAATAAGACAGCTGAAGTGATTTCTGTATTACGTAAGGAGAGGCCTTCCTTGAGCTGCGTTAGCACTAGTGGGGAGGCGGCAGATGTGCACCTCAGTCTCTGCTGCTGGGCTCAGAGACACATTTCCTTTTAAATGAGTAAATTAATGATGGCAGGGAAAGGAAAAGTATGTTAATCTCTAAGATAAATATGTGATCAAGAAACCAGATGACTTTTTTTTTAAAGTGATGAGAATAATTTAAGCCTTGGATTGTATATGTAGATAATATGAGATAAAATTTGGTAATGAGATTTTAAAACATCTTGAAGTTTTCTTAAAGGTGGAAATAAACTATTCGGCCTATAAATTAAATGATCAATAACTATGAGGCAGGCTGCAATAAACATTCCTTCTGTTTTCATAAATTATTTCTCTATCAGCAGAGAAGCTTTTATGAAATACAAAAAGGCCTAGAGCAAAACTTATATTATATTTACATCTTAGCTTTGAGATTGACTTGATAGTTATTTTTTTATTGTTTCTGCCCAGCCCCTTTAAAGGGAAAATAGATTTAATAATAAAGTACTATGTAGCATTATTTATGATCATCAATTAAATCTGGCACATTTGAGATAGCTCTATTTTATAAAGTTCATCATTGGAAGATAGGCCTTCACAATTTTTCTATAAATATTCCATTATTCTGAATCTTTTGACCTGGGAAATTTTGTCCTTGAAATTCTAGGTAATTGATTGAGTTGATGTAGTCACTGGGGACCATTTGGAGGTGTAAGCAGATGCGAAGCAGAAACCCAAGGGAGGGTGTCTGGCTCTGACGGAGAGCCTTCTGTCCTTTGTGTCTGTCGTCACGCACCTTCCTTCCCTCCTGGCTGCGCTGGGGCGAGGGTGCTGGCACCCTCTACCTTGAAGTGGCCATCAAGACTCTTGCATGATCTGAACTTGGCATCTAATTTTGTGTTTTTTTAAGTGCTAATTAACCCTAACAACCTAAGGTGCCAGGGGTAGTTGCATATGTCATTCTGCGTCTTTAGGCCCAAAGCACAAACCAGAAGTCGATGATACAACCAATCAACAGTGAAGAACACCACGCCACAGCCCACCTCGAGCACAGTTGGAACCGAAGGAGAAGAAACCTCTCAGCAAGGTTTCTTTCTCTTTCTGGCCTTTCCACATCGTGAACAGTAAGGACATCTAACCTTGTCAGGTTTTTTGGGGGGGGGGGGGGGGCCGTTCAATTTATTTCCATGTAAATAAGTTGCAGCTGAGGTCAGAAATTTCTAAAAAGCCTAAAGTTGCTAAAATGAGGGGTCAACATTCACTACCCTTTGAACAAGGTGAAAAATGCATTTTCGGGAGACTCCTAAAAAAGGAAGTATCCAGTGGTAGATTTTGTTTTTCTAAGACCGGCACAGGTAAAGGTCAGCAATCATTAGCAATTCGACCTGCTGTTGGTAGTTGGTTATTCTTCGTCACGGTTGGAGAACACTTAAAATCATTAGTCTCAGTCTTTATCACAGGGTCTTATGTGTCTACTGTCTTCAGAGTAACTGCAAAATAACATTTTTCATGAATAATTATAATTTAGCAGTAATTGGGTGCCCAACCTATGAAGGGGATGATACGCAAATGTGCAGCTGTCATTCTCACTGTCGCCGCAGCTGAAGACACATGCTGGCTTGTCCTGCTGTGTGCGTCAACATGGCCCATGTGAGGAGAAGCAATCTCTCAGTCAATAAGCGTGTACCTTGCGGATAACTCAGAAATGATAACCATCTTAGCAATATCTTTATCGAGGCCAAAGAAAACAAAGGTGTATGTTGGGGAATAATGCAAACATATTAAAAAACAAAAAGTAGGTAGTAAATGTGATTGTGGGAATGGCAGCCTGTGACAAACTGTGGCAGGAGAGGCAGCCGCATCACACACAAGACGAAACAAGGTGCTCCTCACCTGAACGGCATCGTTCGACCTCGTTCTCTCCTCGCCTTGTTATTGCCTCTCCACTCATGGGAATCTCATCAGTGAGGGAACTAACGTCAAGAGAAAAAGAAAACATGACCTAATGATAACCAATAAAAAACCTTGATTGATTCCATAAAAAAGAAAGGAGTTTTGATTCATTAAGGAATATTAGGTTGGGGAAAATCTTAGAGGTTATCTACTCCAGCCCCATGATTTTATAGATGAGGAAACTGAGGTTTATTCACTGTTTCTTCCTTCATTCATCTGTGCACTTATTCACACGTTTAACAAACAGATATTAACCTAATCTAAGCATCAGGGAACAAGAGCGATAACGCCTCTGACCCACTGAGTTTACATTCTAGTGGGGAGACAGTGCACACAGATCGGTAACTGAGTGTAGGTTATGGCGTGCGCTGGGAAGCAAACACATCAGGATGAGAGTGACTGGCATCTAACTCTAGGCTGGGGGGGCTGAGGGTGCCTTCTCTGAAGTGGTGGCATTTGTGCTGAAACATGAATCATCAGAAGGAGCCAGCCACAGAGCATTCCAGCAAGAGGCCACAGCAGACACAAAGCCCCAGAGCAGGAGGGGCCTCAGCAAACTTGAGTAACAAAAGGAAAGCTGGGTGGTTGGAGCTTGGTGAACAACAGGGAGAAGGAGGGAATAAAATCTGAGAAGCTGGCCAGGGAGAGGTCATGAAAGCCTCTTCGGCTGTGGTCACAAGTTTAGATTAAGAGAATCCAATCAGAAGAGCTGAGTGCGATGAGTTTTAAGCAAGGGAGCAGGACGTGGCTTCCCCAAACAGAATCACATGGTTTAGAACATTTATTCAAGAAACATTAATTGAGTGCCTTCTCGATGCCTAGAGCAGGGCTACGTAATATGTGCTGAGAAGTTACAAAAAAAAATTTGGACACTCTTCTTGCCTTTTGGAAGTTCATAACTTGCTGAGAATATGACACACGAAGGAAACAATTGATGTTGTACCTATGTAAGAAATCAAAACATGAAATATGATGCGACCCAATGGGAAGGAGCACCAGGTTAAGAATCAGAAGACCTGTTTGAATCTGCTTCTCAAACTCTTGGTTTTGTCCTCCAAAAGAAGAGGAATAATAATGCCTTTCCTGCCTCTCTCTTCAGGGTATTGTAGTAGATTAAAGGAGATAATGTTTGCAAAAACGCTTTGGGAAGACACTTTGATAAACATCAAGTATTATATAAATGTGATGAGAGTGTGTAGTATAGGTAACTGGGCTTGGATAAGGGACCAGATTATGGAGACTCTTAAATCTAGATTAAGAATTGACTTTATTTCAAGGTTAAAGAGAGCTCATTAGAGGCTTTAGAAAAGTGGTTTCATTCATCCATTTATGGATATGGGGGAAAACTGAGCAAGGAGAAAGGAGAAAAGAAAAAGATAATTCCCAAAGTTTAAATTCTGGTTCCTGGGAGAAGGATGGCTCTACTGCTGGAAGTTCTGACGGAGTGAAGGGGCCACTGTCCGTGGGCGGATAACGAGCCAGGGTGTGAATCACTGGCGACCTGGAGACGCCATGCTCTGCAGGTGGGGCTGTGCTGCAGGGAGGTGAGGGTCCTGGGCACGTGGCTCGGGCTTGACTAGCATCATGTCTTGTAGGCAGTTGAACTGTGAGGTAGGCTCTGTGAATGAGTGGAAGCGGGCATAGAAAGTACCGAGGAATGGGGCTTGAGCATCTGTTATACCCAGAATCAAAACAGAAGAGAAGTAGACAGAATGGACAGGTAGGGAAATGGGACGGAAGAAGCACAGGTGTTCCTCTTCCCAGGAGTGCCCTGCCTGCTTGTCC
Organism: Phyllostomus discolor; assembly: GCF_004126475.2. NCBI lineage: Eukaryota > Metazoa > Chordata > Mammalia > Chiroptera > Phyllostomidae > Phyllostomus > Phyllostomus discolor. The sequence continues at coordinate 24,456,246 of NC_040904.2, read as the reverse complement.
TTCCTCAGGAATCTTGACCTTTTGAACCCTGCCTGAACTTCTGGACCCAGCTCACAATGTCCTGGACATTATCTTTGGCTTGGTGTCTTAGGTGAAAGGACCCCAGCCCTGTGACTCTGACACCCAGTGTGCCTTCTAGTAACACCCCATGCCTGTTTGTTAGTTACTGGATTCATTTCCAACTTCCCTGTTGGATCACACATTTCTCGAAGGCAGGGTGGGTGCCAAACCCAGGGCCTAACACAGACTTGGGGGCATCAGTAGACGTTTGATAAATGACTGCATCCCGCACTGAGATGGTGGCTTTGAGAAGGAGCAATGGTAGACAGAAGCAATACACAGTGTGGCGTAACTATTAAGCATTGATAGGAATATTTGATTCAAAGTTAGGGGTCACCAGAGATCTTCAAGAGGCAGAATCAGTAGAATAGGATGGAAGTAGCCTATGGAAGATCTCAGTGTGCGGGGCGGGGAGGGAGGGGGAAAAGAATGGGTGGTGATCAAATGGAGGTGGAGGAGTCATTCGTACCCGAAATTTGGTGAGGAAATACAGGAGATTGGAAGACAGGCAGAGGTTTTGTCCATTTATTAATTTCTGTCTTTGACATGAAGAAAACCAGGAATCATGGCTGAATCCCTCCAAACCATACTTAGCTATTACGCCTATAGAATGCCAGACATTCAGGTTTTTGACATTGCGCTGTCCAACTTTTCCTTGAAAATGCCACCACGAGCTCTGACTAAATGCTCTGCCAATCGTCAGCGTGAGGGTTATTTTAACCTAGATGGCAACTGCAAGTTTTAATTTATTATTTATGAACCTTTACAGCTGTATTTCCACAAAAATGAATTGCTGGTTCATTTATCAGGTGTGAAGGAGGGGATGTTAACAGGTAGGCCTGAGAACTTGGGAGAAAGGATAACCTATTTAAATCATTGTTGGGGAAGGTGTGGAGAGGTTCCTGACAGGACAGCGAAGCAAGGTGGAGGGAATGCCAAGAGCTGATTGATGTCCCTCCTTTGGGTCAGAAAGTGTAAATCTCTCTCGCAGAGATTGGAGATTGACAGCATCCGTACTTTCAAAACCTCATTGGTATGTATGCTAAAACAGCCATCTCAATCCAATTAAAATATGCTGCTGCTTCAAATATACCTGCACTTGGATTTTCCAACTGATGAACTCCTGTCTACCTTCCAGGACCTAGCTGGAAGGCCTCTTCCTCTCCCTAACTCTCTTAGAGTGGTCAGTGGTTTCCTTCTCTGCATTTCTTCAGTGCTCGGTGCTATGTGAACTCTGCGGTGTCATAATCTGTTTGGACGCAATGTCTTTTCCGCTAGACCTAGCTCCTCTAGGCCAGGGTCATGCTTTAGCACTTTGTTTTTGTTTTGTTTTGTTTTGTTTTTTAGCATCCAGCACAAACCTGCCAAACAGGCTCTTAGTAACAGTTTGTTGAATGAATGAATAAAACATCACAGAACCAACCTTAAACAAATTTGCATTATTTTTAAACACAGAGTTGGTTGATCAATTTTCTTTTTAAGACCACCTGTGCAAAAAAAACAAAAACAAAAACAAAAACAAAAACAAGAGGCAACTGTAGGGTGAGGATTAGGCAAGAGGAGATAAAGAGCCCGAGCAATGATGCTTCTGAATCAGTTCAGGAGAAGGAGCCTCCCGAGGCTGGCAAGGGGGTGGGTGAGGAAGCTGAGGGGCCTGGCCAGCATGTTTTGGACTGCCAGATGATGTGCCAGGGAGGCACCGAAGTCAGGGAGTTTGCATAGAGCAGGGGTAGGGAGGGCTCTTTCCTGAGGCCAGTTCGGGCACATCTACTAAGCAAGGCCACCTCTGGTGGAAACATGGGCTGTGTTGGAAAATAGACAAAAAGAAAGCTCTCATTCAGAGCAAAGTGAATTTTCAGAAGTCCACAAAAAGATGCAAAGAAAGCTTCTCAAAGGCAGAAAATGCTGTGGAAGTTTCTAGAAAACAGAGGCTGATACACACTTGCATGTGGTAACAGCAGTGTCACTGAACAAGTTTTCCTTTTTGCTGAGCACTTTTGGTGAGAATTGTGGTGTCTCTTCTATCCTACACTGTAGGACTCTTTCCCAAAGATACAGTAACCTTTGGTTTCACTGGCGTACAATGTTTCATTTATTTCCAAGAGCTTGTCTGCTTCTCAAAAATTCAGAAATATTAAAACCAGCTAAACTGTTTAAAGTTTGGAAATATAACATTACATTTATATAAAAATATAATACATTGAAATGTAAATTTAATTCATCCATTGAATGGTTTATTTGAATTATAATGATTATATGAGCAAGTCAAATTGCAACTGATATATTTCATGTTCCATAAATTAATGAGCAATTTTACATCTGTAAAGGTTTAAAAAATCTTTCAAACCTTGAATATGAGGTTTACATATATTTTATGTCCCCAATTTATTAAATTTCACCATTTCTTGAAATTTTCAGATTTGTCAACAGGAATTGGTGTGAACTGGTAAAGGCTGACACATAATTTGGGTGTGAGTTGGTGAAAGAAGACAATAAGAATTTCCTGAACCTGCTAGGGAAGATGATAAGATCAGGAATTTGGGGATAACCCCGTGACCTAAAAAATCTTTCCTACAATGGCTCCCTGAAGATCCAGGTGTGTGTTTCTGTGTTTAGACGGCATGTAGTATATAATGATCCCATCCTTTGGTGGCTCTTTGGGTGCCCCAAAGCAGGGGGTAATACAAAGAGCATTGGACTTTGTCACATACACCCTGGGTGACATTGAACAAATCATTTAACCTTGTCATGCCTCAGTTTTCTCATCCCCATCATGAAATAGCTGATGCTTGCCCTACCCACTTCACAAGTGTGAAGTTGCAAAACTTATAGACTGTTATAACGGAAGGTAAACCTATCCATCAAACACAAACTCTTCACTGCCTGGGCCAGGAGTCAGTGATTTGAATCAAAGAGAGTAAAATGGGCCCTCTCCGCACTGATGCTGACTGGATGTGCACGGCCCCTGACCAAGGAGGGAGCTGGGGGCAGTGCTTCCCAGACTTGGAGTCTCTCTCGATGGAGCCTCTTCTGGGCCTAGTGTTCCAGGGGCTGCACAGTGGGAACTGCCGGTGCAGTGGCATCGGGAGTCACTAGGGTTGTGGAAGACTCCTAACCACAATAGAAAAAGACTGATTTCTGAAAAGCAGGCTAATGATGAATTCCGTCATGATGTATTTTATAAAAATCACAAACTGATAGAGACTGGGTTATCTGGATTATAAAGTAATATTTTTAGTGTTTAAAAAAGAGCCATTCAGCCAGATCTCATGACAACTATCTCCTGTGAATTTTGTGGAACCACAATGGGGAGCATCAGATGATTATACTGTGCCACTTAGACTTGTAAACTGGACAATTTGAAAAATGCCATTCTATATCTTGAATGCCACACTCATGGTTATTCTTTCTCTCTTTCTATATAATGATGTCTCCCGCCGCAGAGGGACAGCTCTGCTCCTGGAACAGTCCTTTCACCTGCCACTACGTGGGGGCTCACCTAGGGTGGTTGGGTCTATTTGAGCCAGAAGGAGTCCCTACTCCAGACGCAGAGAGGGAACAGTCATTCAGTCCTTTACTCAACAATTCCTATGAGATAAGGTTGTTGTTGGCAGTTTGGGTCCTGGTATCTAAGAGATACAGAAACTGGGACCACAGAGAAATTCTGAATTTGGAAAATTGACCTTTCCTTTCATTGTTTCATTTAGATGGTTGTGGAGGGGTGATGGTTGAAGGATTCACCTTTGGAACAGGGAAGGGGCTCTTAATTTTATTCTCTAGTGCACTGTTTCTTAACTTGGATTTTTTGAGATGTATCTCTTTAGGATTCTGTTGAAAGCTATGCACCTTCTCCACAGAAAAACGTGTGGAATAAGTAGGGTCTAGTGACTCATAAAAGCCTTGTTCGTGATTACTGTTTCTTTAAAGCTGGAACCGTTTGTACTTAGAAATACTCTTCGTGTTTCAAAACTAACCAGACTTTTGTTTTATTTTTCCAAAGGGAATTGTAGAGTTTTGCATTAGGAAGATAGGTTATGGGACTACTGGGGTTCCGCCTCCAAAGTTCTTTCTGTTAACTGTACATTGGGATTGACTACTTCATATTTTCCTGATTGGAACTGGATGCTTGCTCTTCGGTAAAGATTATGTTCTTCCCTTCTCGTGGGAGAAGAAAGTTTCCCACTGAAAGAAAAAACATTGAGAAAGCTTTAGTTGACGATCCATTTGATTTTGTATTTGAGATAATAACCTAACATATTCCAAAAGAGAAGATTCTCGATTCACCTGACAGAACAAGGCTAGACTGTTTCACCGTGACTAGGTTTGAAATCAGACCATTCAGCTGCTTCTGAAAATGTATATATATGAATTACTCCTTTCAAAGTGCCTGCCAACAAATGGCAGGAGGAGCTATAATTTACAAGATTAGGAAATGTTTCAGAAATAATCAAAGCTTCACAGGCAGGGAGAAGAAATTTTAGAGGTGTCTTTGAGCCAGCACAAACTTTTCTTGCCTGGTCAAGTTAGGACCCCTGGGCCACAGAAACAAGTTAAACCTCACGGTGCCTGGCATATACCTGGTGTATATGCCCTCTAAAAATGATATCTACTTGTGATATAAAATGGACAATTTAGGAGAATGTCTGCAGCCCTGTAATGGGCATGATTGTTTTATATTCCACATGAAATTATGGGTACATCAATATTTTGCAATATGTGATATCTGCCCAAACTTGGCAAGTTCAAGTTATAGAAACGTAACCATGGCACAATGTGGGGAACCAACAGAACTCAGTATGCCAGGTATGAACTGAGCAGCTGTTCATACTTTAGTGCTTAATAAAATATTTGTGTGTCAGAGAGACTGATGAATCCAAGACACATGAAAATGAACTTGGACTTAGGTCTAGTCTTAGATGCAATAAACTACAGACACAGAACTAAATTGCAGGCCAAATAATTTCCTATAGCTTTGCTTAATTCCAGGAAAAGTGAAAGATTGAAGTAGAAGCCATTTATAATTCTTTTTTGACTTCTCTCAGTGAACGAACTCCCTTTCTGTTTGAAGAATTCCCCACCTTATGAGTCTTAGTGGCAAATAGAGAACGTGTTCCACTATCAGAGGGGAATGTGCCAGGCGAGGGCTGTGCCTGCCTCTCTGACAGCCAGGGGTGGGCATGTGACCTGGCTTCCCTGCTTTAGGGTCAGCAGGCAGCGACATAGAAGCAGGGACTGGTAAGACTCTGTGCTGCTGTGCGTCATGGCGGTGTGGGGGTGTCTGGCTCCAGGGTCCTGCAGTCTGCACTGGGGGTGCCAGCAGTACAAGTGGTATGGCCAGAACCCTGAGAGCAGTGGGGTCCTCACAGGCCAGTGCCAAAATATGGTTTGGGGCACAGCTCATGGTTTGTAGCCTCAAGTCTGGTTCTTGGCTTAGAGAGTATCCTTTTAAGAATTCCTTTTCTGCCTAAATTAGAATTGTTTCTGTTCTACTAAGAATCCTGACAAATGCAACTCATAGTTGATTATGTTGTATTTTAAGTTTCCTGCTGAGGAGCCACAAAGCCAGGCTTTTCCAAGGCTCAATCAGTACTTAGCATAATTGTCCATCATGCAGGCAAGACATTGGAAAAACATTGCAAACTCCATTGTGGTGCTTAAGATAACATACCTCTGACTTACAAATTTGATGTTGTCTCTTACTCGTGTTGTGGTGCCAACATCATCTTTCTACTTTGAAGAACATTAGGCAAGAACAGAAAGTTACACTCACTTCTGAGGAAATGATACACACCTACCACTCAGCAAAAGCCAGAACCAATTTAGAGCAAGAAAAAACCTGCTCCGAGGACTATCCAAACCAGGGTCCTCGATGCTGGACGCTCCTTAGAATCTCCTGGAGCAGCTTGGAAAGTTCTTCCTGCCCAGGCCCTATCCCAGCTCAATTAAGTTGGAGTTCCTGGTGTGGAAGCCCAGGTATCAGTACTGTGAAGTTTCCTATGTGATCTTCATGTTCGGCCAGGATTTGATCCAAGGTAAACAGAACCTTTTCTGTTGCTCTAGCTTTGGGTGCGATTTCAGTATCATGTGTACAGAGAGGGACTATCGACTTCTCTGTAACATATATTCCCCGAAATAGCATTGACCTTTTTGACTTCCAGATCATATTGCTGTGCTAACAGATTCCGTGAAATCGGGCACTATCTTTGATGTGTCGTCTCCTTTTACTTTCGCTGCTTTCTAGGTTCCTCTGGCCAGTGGAGTGGCTGGCTGTGGACGCTTATCTGCATATGATAAAATTCAATTCATTTTTCAAACTGTATTCCATGGACTTCTTTTCCATAGATATTTGTCTGCCCTACCATTTCAAATTTTTGTGTCTTTTAGCAGTTTAGGTAATTGCATTGTATGTGTGTGTGTGTATTTAAGACACCAGAGAATATATTACTATGTTTAATTTTAGACATTAATTCATTCTGTGTGCTAATAGGGTAGTCTTTAAAATGTGTCAGTCTACCTTTTACAATGATTGGCTTTAGTTGGTTTTACACTTCAGAGTTTGAGTTTGGATTAAAAATTAAATATGCTTTAACTCTTCTCATTATACCATTTTGCATATATCCAATTAAATTTTACTAATTAGCTTTCTACCATCATTAATGTTTAAATGTTGTATGTTCAGGCAAAGTTACTATTAACTTCCAACTATTCCTATTGCCAATTATCTTACAATCGGGTTTTATTTCACAATGGAGTTACATATATGTGTGTGTGTGTGTGTGTGTGTGTACATATACACACACATATACTTATAATACTGGTTTGTCTCTACTGTAACTGGCATATTGAAGATATATTTATAAGATTTGCCATTCAACTAGAAATTTTAGAGGGACAAGGATAATGTATCTTAATTCTTGAGTGACAAAAAATGGAAAAATAAAAACTGAAAATCTGTTTATGTCCACTATTTAACAAAAACCAGAATTTCTCTATATCCTAAGAACCCTGAAATACCAATCCAAAAGAACCTATGTACCCCAATGTTCACAGCAGCACAATTTACAATAGCTAAATGCTGGAAGCAACCTAGGTGTCCATCAGTAAATGAATGGATCAAAAATCTATGGTACAATTACACAATGGAATTCTATGCAGCAGAAAGAAAGAAGGAGCTCCTACCTTTTGCAACAGCATGGATGGAGCTGGGAAGCATTATGCTAAGCGAAATAAGCCAGGCAGTGAAAGACAAATACCATATGATCTCACTTTTAACAGGAACCTAAACAACAAAACAGAGATACAAGAAAAATATAGTCAAAGACACTGAAATAGAGGACAGGCTGACGGTGACCAGAGGGGAGAGGGGAGGGAATTTCAGGGGAGAATGGGGTTTACAGGAACAAATATAAAGGACACATGGACAAAAACTAGGGGGGGTGGAAATGGGAGGGAGGTGAGGGATGGGTGGGTGGGCTGGAACGGGAGTAAAGAACAGAAAGCTGTACTTGAACAATGATTAAAACAAAATTTAAAAAAAACCAGAATTCTGACTCATTTTCTGTATCCATTTACAACACTATAAGCTCAACAGAAATTTTATTCTTCCCTTATACTAGACTTTCACAGAATCCATGTAGAATTTACCTTAGTCTAGATAGAAAACACCCAGGGAGCCAAATGCTCTCTCCGGGGTGGAATACGTCTAGTGAGATGGCTTTTCCCTCTTTCTGCTTAAACGTTTCACAAAAACAACTGAGTTTAAACATGGTAGGAATGCTTCAGTAATAATTGAGGTGCCAGAAATAAAAATGGCTTAACTTATGCAGAAACAAAGGATGAAAGAATTGACATTGGTGTATCATTTTTCATAGAAAATGAAAAGCTTTATTAGTTTAAGTTTAGTTTTAGTGTTAACATACACATTTGGGGTAATATATCCCATTCTCTGGGTAATGGATGGGCAGTCAGTGCTCATTACATTGCCACGTGGCCACAGAAGTTGCAATGCGATGATAAACTTCTCGAGAACTGAGACTATATCTTCTTTGCATGGTTTTCATCTGTAAAACAAGAGGATAGGACAAGATAAGATGATGGCTAATGTCTTGCTTATCACTACAACTTGAGTTCTTGGCCTTGCCCTCTAATGCCTAGCACAGAATTGAATGGTCAATAAATACTTATAAGTACACCAATGAGATTGATGTTACTGTATTTCACTGATTCAAAAACAGACTTTGTTTCACATTTATCATCTCTGAAACAAGATGCATCTTATAATCGATGATGTGTCACAGTTCAATTGACGGTGGGTTCTTTGTTGGTTTTTTGCCCGCCCCCCTTCATAGTACACACTAATGGTGCATCTTATAATAAAGGGGGCACTTGGATTCAATAAGATAGGGTATTTATTCTCACTGTTTTCCAAAAAAAATTTGAAGCAGTTTATCAAAGTACCTAAGATAAGGTAAGATAAATAGATGTAATATAAAAAATAAAATAAAGCCAAGGTAAGGTAAATTAAAAAAATAAAACAAACATATTTAAGGGCTTGTCAATATGCAGCTGTGGGTTCCAAATTTGGCTATGTTTTTATTGGTATTTGAGGCAAAATGGGAAATTAGAATGACACTTTCTTCCTAGCAAAAGCTGAAAGTAGACCTCTGTGTAAATTCTTTAATAGGTAATAAACATGCTGTACACAATCCAGTTTTCCTATACCAAGATTTTCTAAGATCTTAGGAACCTGCCTTCCCATTTTCCTATGCCCCTGCAACATTTTTCTTTCTTTTATAAATTCCTTACCCTGACTATACTATGTCCCCTTTGTCGCTACCTATTAATTTCAGCTTATCAAAAAACCAATATTTAGTGTGTTTCACTAACGAACCAGTAATTGGAATTGCATGTGTTACAAGAGCAAACATGTCCCTGAGTGTTGGGTTTTTTTTCTTTCTCAACCACAAATTGATAAGATTAGAATGATGCTATTTTAGACCCAGAAGTCAAACAAACGGTTAATGTTTAGAAATACCTTGACGTGTTGCGTTTGTTGTAGAGATTATCACAGCAGTGAGTCTATTTAGAATTTGTGGTTATTTCATTTTTTCCCCTCCCGTCACAGAGTGTATTGATATATGTGCCTAGATTCTGGTGTTTATCATCGCCTTGACAGTGTCTATTAGCAGGCTGTGGGGAAAAATATCCATCTGGATAAAAGTGACAGCCCCGTGGGCTGGAGGGTATGGCTCAGTTTTATGGCAGAGCAACTGGGCTGCCTTCGTGACGCAGTTCTCCCCTTGCTTGTTAAATAAGAAATGTTCAGTTTTCTGTGTTAAGTCTAAGAGAATTATGGACTAATTTTATCAATTTGGTCATAGGATTTTTATTTGCATCATAATACATTTTAAAAATAACACTGGGTTCTTTCAACTATTTATATATAACTTTTATCAGCATCTTTATTCAGTTTGTTGATTTTATTTTTCTGGATTATATCAGATTAAACGTTTGACATGTTTAAAGGCAGTCCACTTTTTTATAATTATGCTAATTATGTATCATGCAGAAGTGGAAACTTCTTGTGAAGTTTTATGGGGATGCATGGGAAGTTGGTGATGCCAAATGGTATTTAATAAAACTCAATACAAGGTTATTAAAACATTGAAAAATCACTTACTCCTATTTTCGCAGGGTTTGTTGTATAGTCAGGATACAATCTGAATGTGGAAAACCATTTACTTCATCTTGGTAATAAAGAAAGTGAAGATGTTTTCCTACAGAGCAATTAGTTCTGGAAACAGAAGCATGTGTCAGTTGAAGTACATCTGTGATACAACCTCCGCTTCTGCTGAACATAAGGTTATCTGTGAGCTGTTTTAGCTGGACATGAAATGGGATGTCCACGGCGATTCAAGGCCAGTGGTCCATGTGATTCTATAATTACTTTTGCCACTTTGCTTTTGTGGAGTCATTCATTAGGAGGCTGGCCTTATCTTGTCGTACCTCCATGTCGTTAACAATGTTTTAGTGTATTAGTGACCAAGTGCAGTTTTAACGGTTGGAGATTACAGTGGGCCAGCTGCCAGCAGAGTGAGTGGCATTTGAAACCGTCATTGTTTAGTGAATTTCTGTTACATTGTAACAATAATGTTGGAAATATGAGAAATAGACTTTTCTCTGATGCGTAAGATATGGGGAAATGAAAGTGTCCATACACAGAAAACAAAGCCAATAGGGTGATTAACAAATTATAAATCAAGTATAAAATATAAAACAAATTATATTTTCCAAGTTAAAACAAACTGGCAATTTAACATTGCCCTAACTTCTCACTGTAAAAATCAATAGTCTCAGCTTGCAAAGGAAATCAGAAGGAAAAAAGAGCCTGAACCAAAATTCCACACTGAGATATGATGATTTGATGTGAAATATTCTCCATCCCGAGCTCCACTTCTTTGGATTAGTGATTCATTTGTATGAATTTCGTGTTTTATCCGGGGACTGTTTTTTAGTTCCCTTCTCATCCGCCTCCCTCCCATCCCCACTTCCTCACTCTCCAATGAGCATTTGTTTCTCAGTTCTAACTTTCTCTGGTCAAGGTCAAAGTGAAGGTGCTATGCTGGGGTGGTGTTGAATTTAAAGTGATGTTGTTTTCGCTTACAAAAACAGGGAATGGTTAATTTTCTTTTAAAACACAATTTGTCTTTTTCTGGATAACAATTACATTTTCAGTCAGATAGAAATGATATCATTTATTTGGTAAGGGCTTTAAAAAATGCTTAAATTAGTATGCCTCTGTGACTGAATTAAGCATCTTCAAATTCATTTGTTTTCAATGCTATAAACTGTTTTTGCTTTCTGGGTTGGACTGTAAAATATATAACCAGGTAATTTCATGGTAGCACATTTCCAAACCCTTAAAAGATTTATGAAAATGTTGGGCTTTTTGGTTTCAAAATGAATTACAGGAGAAATAAAAAAAATTAAATGTAGTCATAGGTCAAGGAAATGAACTTAAGCATTCCATGGTAACATTAATAAGATGCCTCAGTTGGATGAGAGTAAAATCTGGTGTGTTATACATGGAAATGGGAACCCTACAGACCAGCGGAAACAGGGTGAACTAGTTGCCATTGCAATGAAATCCAGTTCTTTGGTGTTGTGGGCTTTTTGTCCACACTGACATCTATGAAATCAAATGTTTTCAGGTCACTAGTAGCAAATGGAAGTATTAGATTGGGGGGAAGGAACTGAGTGAGTTCAACATGAGACCTGATTAATTTGAAAAGATATGTTAACCCTTTTAACCCATCCCCCACTGAGGACTGCGAGTCCGACAGCATGACCGGGGATCTGGAAAGCACTGAAGTTGCTGAAGGCGTTCCAGTTCATTTAAGGGTACATTTCTGGCCACAAAGAACTGGTTTAGAGTTAGATTTTATAAACTCTTTTTCTGATGGGAGAAATAAAACACTTAAATGTTAATGAAAGAGGAAGAGTCAAATAAGAAACAGTATCTAAACCTTTTGGCTAGAAATAATGGCTAGATTTTGTCTTTCTTTGTGGTGTCCCACAAATAACCATGAGGTTCACATAAAAAGTGAAGCCTAATGTAATCTAAAAGGGGAAAGAATTGATTCAAACTAGTCTTCTACTGAAAGCAAGTTGCCCTAGATAAAGGCCAAAGTCTTGGGGATTTTTGTGCATGTAAAATCTCTTAACGGAAAATCATGCGTTGTATTAAATTAAATGTATGTTATTTTGATCATTTTTTACATTGGTGAATTTACTGAAAGGTTTATCATTAGGTATAATAAATTCAATAGATGTTACATCATTTTTCATAGAAGACATTCAGAGAAGGTTGAGCCCAAATAGTGTAATAATAAATCAAAATGAACAAAAAACACCAAATAAATCTTACATATATATAATGTAGATTCAGACTGATGTGTAAAGAGAAAATTGTAGAGACAGTGCAATTGGACCATGTAAATCATTTTTAAAGAATCAAGTTCACAGCTGGCTGTTTGGACTTGGGCCATATGTTATTATCTGAGAATGTTCTTTTCTTCTTTCATCAAATTTTGCAAATGTATTACAACATTTCATCTGTCAGTCCTAATACTGAAAGGCCATCTAAGCCTTGAAATTAACCACGTTCTGTCTTATAAGTGATATCATGTGAGTGGGCAGAAGTCCCTGCCAGCAGGCCCCAGACCCTGTATAAATGAGGGAACAGCTCATTAATAAATGGTTGGTTCAAAGGGAGGGTCACGTGCACTAAGGGGAAGTTATTATATAGGACACCCAGTTCTATGCACTTTGGGGTTTTGGTGGTAACTTTAAATGTATATACTTGAGTTTAAAGAGAAAATAAAATATTACCTAGAATTATCTAGCTAGAAGTTTATTTTTATTATTAAAAATTGCACAGGTCTTTTCAAATTAAGGGACAAATATGATTTTGTTGGCTTTCACTATTTTTTCAAATGGCTTTTTTTTAAGGTCAGACTCTGTCTATCATGCTGTAAACATTGTTACAGTTTGAGTAGAATGTAAAGAATAGCAAATGAACAGCTATCTGAACTAACTAAATTAGACAAATTAAAAAATGAACAAATAAAAAACAGTGGCATGCAGTGAGTTAAAATAACTGAGAAAGGTAAAAAAGCTTAAAGATAAACGTTTTCTTTGCTAATAGTATCAACTGCAATATTGAGAAAATTAAGTAGAAGAGGTTTTTCCTTTCCTCATTCAAAATCATTTATGAGATAGTCAAATATGTATTACCAAGAAAATGGAACAGTGAACAGATATTAAACCTTACTTATTTATTGTACCAAACATTACTGGAAGTTATACCCCATGAATACATTTTTTTAAAAAAAGTCTCACGAACACTGGCTGGTGTAGCTCAGTGGATTGAGCACAGGCTGAGAAACAAAGGGTCACTGGTTTGATTCCCGGCCAGGACACACGCCTGAGTTGCGGGCCAGGCCCCCAGTAAAGGGCACGTGAGAGGCAACCACACATTGTATTTCTCTCCCTGTCTTTATTCTTCCCTTCCCCTCTCTCTAAAAATAATTAAATTAAATCTTTTAAAAAAAGAAAAAAGTGTCATGAACAGCAGCAATTTACAACAATCCTGAAAGGTTTACCAAAAATAAGGTTAGTTAAAACATCCTTTATAATTATTGTTCGTTTAGTTATTAACAGTGAGAACATTTAAGATCTACTCTGATGCCAACTTTCAAGTATACAATATAGTATTGTACCTATAGTTCATATTTAATTTTGTGCAGTTTTTCCACATCAAACCAAATTTCTCAAGTATGGTTACCCCTGTCACTGTTCTCACATTGTAATGTCCATGAGGGAGGAGATCTGACTTCATTACAGGGAAGTTATACAGATGGAGCTAATGCACCTGTTAATTGAGGTGGTAAATCTTACCTCTTTGTTTTAGTACAGGTACAACCTATACTGGTAGTCCTCACACTTTAGCACACGTCAGAATTGCTTGGAGGGCTTGTCAACATACAGGACCCATCTTGGGGGTTTCTTATTCAAAAGGTCTAGGGTTGGGCTGATACATTTGCATTTTTGACAAGCTCCCTGGTGCTGCTGGTCTGGGGAGCACTGATTCCTTCTAGCCCCTTCTCCGTTAAAAAAAAAAGGGGGTGTGTTTTTTGGTTATTATTTATTTTTTAATATATCAAATCATTATTATTTGACTCTGTTCCTTATAAGTCCAGATCAAGGGTTGGGACAACGATTTAGGACTTCAAATGGCAGATACATTGATATAATCAGGGTCTGCCCATGGAAACACTCCTCAGATATAAGTAACTAACTATATGTTCATTGTCTGTAGCTGTCCTTATCCCCAGGGAGATAATTTTCTATGGGAGCCTGCCCCCTAAAAATGTTTTTTGGGTTACATATTCTGTAATAATTCGGTTGATGTTTGCTGTGCTCACTGGATACCTCCTGAGCTTGTCAGTGTGGCTCAGGCGATCCGCACAATGGGAGATAATGAGGTATGGTGCCTCGTAAGGGTGAATTAGCGGGTGGTCAGTAAATGGCAGGGCTGGAGCTTCTAACCTTTGCTAATACTGTTTTTATCTCTGCGTTCCGTCATGAGAATTTAGGCAGATATGCCTTGGGAATTAGTTAAAATCAATCAAGAAGATCTTGTATTGAAGGCAGTATTTATGTGTCCAGGCTGACTTTCCAACCTTCTTCACCAGAGCAGTAGTATTCAAATTAAGGGACAGCACTGGGTGTCAGATAAGTCACTGGGGTGTGGAAAGGTTGTACAGTATTAACACTTATATTAACTTACATTAAAAATGAAGTCAAGCCATGAATTATGTAAGATACAGTTTGGCCCTGTGTCCTTCACTGGGGCCCCACATAGCAGTGATCACGTGACTCCCAGGGGCTGGGGACAGGAAGAGGGGGTGGGGTGGCCGTGTGGAGTGGCCGGAGCGAGGGGTGTGGGGGATGCTGACTCCCATGTTGGACTCTATTTGTACCGCTGTTTATGTCAAGTGTGTTTATGAATGTTACCATGTTTTAAAAAAAACCCTCACAAAATAGACAGTTTAGCAGGATTTCTGTAAAGGAATTAGTTTGAATCTAGAACCAGCTCTGCAGAATAAGTAACTCACAACCAATCTGCCAGGCTGACCCTTCTCGTTCTGCCAGGTGGACCCTTCTTCAGCCGCTTCACACAGTAAAATCAGGGTTGAGCTAATTGTACCCGGACAAGAAGTTCAGCCCAATATACTCAAAATGATCAGGAAGGCTATTTGTCACATGAATTTACATCCAGTACTTTAAAACCATGAACTTTCCCTTAAGCCGATACTATATCTTGAGATATTAGCTATTCACAGCAATATATATTATACACTTTATAATTTATAATAAATGAATATGTATATATCATGGGTGCATGCACAGAGATGTGTTTTTTCTGAGAGAAGCATGCAATTAAAAAATTGAGAGCATTTATTGCAATAATGAATTTTTACAGCTGGTAAGAAAACATTTTCAAATGTTTCTGAATCTCCATTAATCTTACTATCTGGTAGACAATATACAGCTTTTTTGTCTGACTGAAGTAGGCCTAAGGTCGGTCCTCTCTGTGTAAGCATACTCTTCTGTAAAGTGTAAGCATAATAGGGCTGTTGTGAAGACTGAACGCATTAATGCAGCAAACATGCTTAGCACAGTGCCAGCCACATGGTAAAGGTGCAATAACTTTTTAGCTCCCCTATCCTCTCTGTTATACCACTAGAAGAAGAAGTTGTACTATTTGAGCAAGAACTTGGTAGACAGGTTAGTGGTGTCGATGCTCCAATATTCTTGGGGCTCCCAGCCAGGCTCCAGGAACAAGCTGTTTAAAGGCTGAGAGTGCTCTGAGTCATTTTGATCATAGAATTTGTTTCCAGTCTACCATTCTCTTGTTTTTACTTATAAAAGAAACTCCTGAGATGCTCAACATATCCTAACAATAGGTAAGAGAAAAATAGGATATGGAGAACTCATTTAAAGTTATACTATACTATAAAAGAAATTGTTTCTGGGGTCTTAGAAGTATCTAAAAGGTTATGATTAAATTTCAAAATGACTAGTACATTTCTATTCTGGAAAGGCCTTTTGATACAAGTCTAATAGCTGTCCTTTCGATCAATTTTAGATTCACATAATCTGAAAAAGATTAGGTTCTTGTAAAGTAGAAGAGTTCAACACGTCGCTATCATATTCACCACAAACCTGGTGCAAGACATCTTGGCAGACGTAGCTCCCGGTGCGGGCTTCCTCTCCCCTCCCCCAGCTTTATTGAAATACAATTGACATACAATATTGTGTAAGTTTAAGGTATACAAGGTGATGATTTGATACAGTGCATATATTGTGAAATGTTTACCACAATAAGGCTGGTTAGGACATCCTTTATAATGACCATTTTTTCATATTTTTGTTATGATGAGAACATTTAAGATCTATTCTGATAGCAACTTTCAAGTATATAATATAGTATTGTTAACTGTAGTCATCATACTGTGCATCAGATTCTCGGAACTTACTCATCTTATAGCTGGACGTTTGGACCCTTTGGCCCACCAGCTGCCCATTTTCCCTGCCCTCAGCCCCCGGTAACCAATCTACTCTGTTTCTGAATTTGGCATTTTTAGACTCCACATATAAGTGAGATAGTGCGGTATTGTCTCTCTGTTGACTTTTTTCACTTAGTATAATGCCCTCTAGGTCCATCCATGTTGTCACAAATGGAGGATTTTTCTTTTTATGGCTGAGTAATATTCCAGTTCACACACACACACACAGCACGTTTTCTTCATCCATTCACCACCAGTGAACACTTAGGCTGTCTTCATTTCTTGGCTGTTGTGAACAATGCTGCAATGAACATGGGAGTGCAGCTATTTCTCGAAGGCAATGACTTTATTCCCTTTGGATATACTCATATACCCAGAAGTGGAATTGTTGGATCACATGGCAGTTCTAGTTTTAATTTTTTAAGGAACCTCCATACCATTTTCCATAGTGGCTGCACCAAGTGCTGACGTCCTTAAGTGGCCTTGACACCTCTGTTAATGCTGCACCATATTTTGTCACAGCTTTTTGGAATTTTTATGTTTCAAGCTTGACTGCTTTTATTTCTCAATTGAACTGAGGTGTTTTTTTTTTTTTTAGAAAACAAGGAAATCTGTAGTTTATTTACTGTCTAATCTAATACATGTATTATTTTTTATCTTTTTTTATTTGCCTCCAAAATAACCCAAAATATTTTGCCTCCAAACAAACCTAAAAATTTACAAACATAAGAACTGTTAAGAAAATGACTTTGGCACGGTCACTGCTTCGCATGAGCCCTTCCTTTCTGTCATGGATCAAATGCAGGCAACTGCTAACATTTAGCATTGGATTGCATTTCAGCGAACTTATGTCTGAATGGTATAAGCCATCATGTGTGCCAGTTAATAATGGCGTGCTGCTTTCTAACAATTTCTCAAATCACCGTGTTTTCTTCTCTAGCCATACATCATACTTCTATGCTGGGATTGATTTTGTTTTTAGTTCATTGCAAATAGCAAGATAAACAACCTATGGACTGAATTCCATGTAAGTGTGCATACTTTAAATAGGGTTAAAGAACTCCTAATGTTGATATTTCTTTAGCTTGGCAGTAAAACAAAATCAATGCTAATTTAATAGGAGCTCACAAACCAAGTTTTGCTTTCATTGCCCTTTTAAAAAGAGTAAAGGGCTGTAGTTATAAACAGAATTAGTAATTGCTTGGTTGATGTGCCTGTTGAATAGATGATTTTGATTCAATCTACTTCTTTTAAAATCCATTACCTTAATTTTAGATGTATTAGTTGATAACAAGACTGTTGATCAAAATGGTTGCATTAAACCCGTTTATAATTTTGCAAAGTGATTTTTAATTCCCCTAAAACACCCTTGTTCCTGGCAGAGAAAAAAAAATTGCTCTTAGGCTGTTCAAAATTGGCTCTGTTTTTCTTAGATGATCTTTAATTACACTTTAAAGCAGCATTTCTTTATGGGGAATTGAAATTCTGCTTGTTAGAAAATTACAGAGGGTATTTGGGGATGTGCTATTAGCTGCAGGAACAAATAGAGAGATTAGGAAGACAAATGATCAGTGGCCTAAAAAAATTACCTGTGGGAGACAATTATTAGCCCAGGGAAGATCTGGTTGTAGTCATGAAGGCTGCCTGTATGATGAGCTTATCAAACCTGTTTTAACAGCTTCTGAGGAGAGGATAGAAGGTTTTTATATTAGCTACTAGGAATCAGCGGAGGAGTCCTCTTGGAAATTAATAAATTTCCTGTGTCCTGTTCTCATGCATCAGCCTATACCAGCAGTGACCTAGGCTGGAGTCAGAGATGAGGGAAGAAGAAGTAGGGGCCCACGAGCCCAGGACCATCGAGGGGCCCCGTACTGATGGACCCAGGGGAAAGGTTTCATGGCGATAGTTTGGAGTGAAGACGCAGAGTGGAAGATGCACAAAAGCGGGCAAAAATAAATGGAAAGCATTCTTTCTTCTAAGGTGACTGAAGGTCATCAGAATTTGAGGTAACCGTCACGTCACTAGTAATCTTTCTGAGAGTTTCCCGTGTCATGGCTGCCTATGATGAAAGAAACCAGAGCTGATATGCCAACCAGGTTGGGTAGCAACTTTATTGAAACAAGATGATCATTTCATGAACTGATGCTGTAGCTGTCTTTACAGATGTAGACATTTCCAACGTGACATGCAATAACCTCTGGGCATGTACCTGGAGCAGGAGAAAAAGGAACCGAGTGTGATTAAAGGGGGTGAGGCCAGTGAGGGAAAGACAAGGCAGTCTACACGTATCCCTGTCTTACACCTAACACTTCGACCCCCTTAAAGCCTTCACCCTCGTGCAGAAAGCAAAAAGATCGCCTGGAGACAGGTAGGTCAGACAACCCATTCCTCCCTCTATATGGCCATATGTAAGATCAGGACATAGTAGTTCTTCAATAAAAATGTGTTGACTCGAGCCCTGGCTGGCATAGCTCAGTGGATTGAGCACAGGCTGCAAACCAAAGTGTCACAGGTTTGATTCCCAGTCAGGGCACATGCCTGGGTTGTAGGCCATGACCCCCAGCAACCGCACATGGATGTTTCTCTTTCTCTCTCTCTCTCTCTCCCTCTCTCTCTCTCTCTCTCTCTCTCTCCCCCTCCCTTCCCTCTCTAAAAATAAATAAATAAATAAAATCTTTAAAAAATGTGTTCACTCAAATCAATAACTCAGTTTATAAAGGATTATGTTAGACAAAGATTAGATTCCTATAGAAATGGATTAATTTTTGAAAAATTATGTTAAATTTTTTATCTACAGTTTTTTCCCCTTAAACTAGAAATGTGTAGGCCTCTTAGTACACCAGATCTTTCTTCCTAAGATTTACAATTTATTTTTAGTCATTGTTTAGGTATTTTGAACAAATCTGACCATATCCAAGTCAATTTGACTACTTGTTAAATTTAACTACTTGTTAAATTTAGCTACTTTTTAAAATTTTATTCATTCACTTTTAGAGAGGAAGGGAGGGAGGGAGGGAGAGAGAGAGCGCGTGCAAGAGAGAAACATCAATGTGTGTTTGCTGGGGGTTATGGCCTGCAACCCAAGCATGTACCCTGGCTGGGAATCGAACCTGCGACACTTTGGTTTGCAGCCTGTGCTCAATCCACTGAGCTACGCCAGCCAGGGAAAATTTAGCTACTTTTTAAACCACTGACACTACTCTAAGGTACTTCATTAGCATGAGAAAACACAGAGAAAACACAACGTGTTCTGTGCCCTCGGAGAACTTTAAAAAATGTATACTAGTAATATTTGTATTCCAACATTAAATTGGAATCGCAGAAAATGATCAAACATTAGGCTGCGGATGAGTATGGAAGAGGAGACAGATAGTGTACCAGCTATAGTCAGATTGAATGAATCAATAGTCTTGATCAGAATAATGGCCAATGAAGCTATTTATAGCTCTTCCTTGAGTTTATGGCCGTCTTCCTAGGGTTGTCTAAGCAAATTTGTCTTTGTAATGGAGGTCATAACCACAGAGGTCATGGAAGGCTTATTTTCCGATGGGCCAAACAGCATCAAGTTCTCTGCCAAAAGTTTTACTAGGAATAAATGGTAACATTATTAACAAAGTGGAGGAGGCAATTCATCGGGCTTCTTTGTTGTTTATTGATGTTTGACTTGTGGGCTGGCACCACGTTCTATATATCTTTGTTTCAGTCTTGTTTAATGCACAGAGTGATGGAAAATTAATATTTGATGAGTTCATATGTGAAAGGCTGTAGAAAAGTTTTTCTACTCATTTGTAAGTTTGTAACAAGAACATTTGCAAGAGCAAGAAAGCTTTTTGTGGTTGGTTCCTGTCTATGCTTTAAAAATGCCGCGGAGAACAGAGGGACAACGCAGAGCTCACTTCTGAATGGTCCCCACCCGCGTTCACATTTTCCGAGGCCAGAGGGTGTCCTGAGGCGGAGGGCCCCTTGCTTCACAGGTGAAATAGTTCTGCCTTTCTGCGTCTTCGGTAAAGTGCAGGACCTGGATGAGGAGCTCATGGCGTCTTGGTTAAGCCATAGTGTAAATACCCATTTACTTGTCTTTAAACAAAGAACTGCCTCACTAGGCTTCATCATATCTGTCTTCTTTTGTCATCCCCAATGGGAAAACTTAGACATTCGGCTGACTCAACATGCTCAGATGCACACATGCACACAGATACACAGACACACACACACAAAATCACACTGATACACATGGAAGAAACAGATCAAGTAATGAGGGGTGAGGGTAGGGAGCTCTTCAAGGTTTTGGCAGTCTGAAAAAATTTCTGCGTCCATATTTGACCAAGGCCATAAAGGTGTCTTAGTCCCTAATCACCAGCTTCACCATTTCACTTTTGAGTGATTTTACTTCTGAAATACTTAGGAATTATTTAAGTGAATGAGCAATCCCTGGAAGGGAAAAGTGTTGGGAAAATTGTGACAGGCAACTTGAGCCTCAGAAACGTAAATCTGAACGGCTATGGGACATTTTCTTTTATGTTACTGTGCAGGAGAACAACAACATTTTAGTTTAAGTTGTAGCTGGAATTAAAAAAAATCTGACAGTTATACGCCTACAAATACCTTATTTTAAACATTCCTGACATTCGGTTTTGTTACTGTTCACTTATTCTGTGCGATAAGAAATTGGACAAATCTAGCAGTAGCAAAATATTGAGCTGACAGTGGGCCTGAGACACAGAATTTCTGGCACCAGGCGGTTATCCTATGATAGCCACACACCTTAGTTAAAGGTTTGCAATTGCACAACATTCTATTCAAAGGAACCCAGAAATACTTTCTTAGTTTGGTTCCTCAGTGACCCTCAGCACAGCCCCTTCAGATCACCCATTGGTATTTCCAGAGTTAGGAGGAGGTGAGCTCTTTGATGAGTCATCCAGAGATATTGGATCTACCTCCCTGAGAACCCATTACACATTTATTATTTCTTTTATCTTTCAAAAGTATCCCAAGGGAAATATGTCATCTCTAAGCCGATGTAAGAATCTTCCTTGCTTAAATGGTAGTGGGGGAAAGAAAAATAAGATACTGTGTTTATTGGTGGTGATTTCCAAATTATTGTGTCTTCCAGATGACTTAGGAGAGTTAAATTACTACAATGAGTATCATTTTGAAAATGGGTTTATTTTGGGGGAGGGTATCCAAAGGCATAAAATTAAAACCTTAGTTTTGTTGAATTTTAACCAAACCCACATTTTGGTGGTGGGGTGGGTGAATCGTTATCTCGAAACTCTGCAATGTTACCACCAGCGTTGTTTCCTTGAGGGAGATAATGTTTTCCAGCTGCTCCGTTACCACCTCTTCCTTTTTTCTCCCACGTGCGACACCGCTTGCTTTTCGGTGTAACTAATAGTTACATCGGTGTTGACTATATCGCTAGATAAGAAAGAATAGACTGAGTTTATATTAGGGAGCCTCTCTATCAGTTAAAAATCAACTCTGAGCTTCAAGATGATTGTCATCAAGGCCTAGAGGAAGATGCCAGCCACTAAGCCAGTTGCAGAGAGGGAAAAGTCTTCCTGTAACATAAAAGCTCTCCTATATTATTTTTAACCCAGCTAAGTTAATTATTTATTACAATGTAGATATGGAGGTATAGCAAATGCAGATGGATACCTATGTTCTAATATTGGCCTGCTGCACTCAATGTAGAATCAGGAAAAGGGACAGTTGTCCATCCAGCCCCGCCCCCATACTATAATGGGGCTTTCAATATGTGCCCACAGACAGGGCCTCCCTCCCAGTACTCCATGTTAGCTTTTAAAATATGTCTTCTTTAGGCTCTCACAGATTTAATAAAACCTCCATCAAATGTTGGTGTTGCTGCGGCCCCAAACAATCAAGTTTTAAGGACTCGTGAGGCCTCACCTGGATTTGCACGGCCCCAGAGCCAGACGGCGTTTTTATTAAACCTGAGCTCACACTGCTGGCGTTGTCTGTGGAGTCAAGTGACTGAGCGACTGGAGTCACTCCACAGCGGGTCCCGTGGTGACCCTCCTCGCAGGCATCCCTTCAGCATGGCTTTCCTGTTGCGTGTTGCACTGTTTACCTAGAGTTTTCACAGAAGGATTCATTTAGGATTAACCTAATTGAATAAACACAAAACTGCATAATTTATGGGCCAAAATAGTTTTCCCTGGTCGGGTTGCTGACTAGCATTTCCTGTCTCCCTAGTGGAATATTGCAAAGCCCCATATTGTTATAATCAGAATTTCATCTTTGAATCAATCTAGTTCATTTGCATGATATGATTTTATTATAAGCCAGATGTATAAATAATTGTTCATGAAGACAGCTTTTTTTTTCCCAAACAAAGTAATGGATATTTATATATTTTTTTCCCTAGTGGAAAAGGTTAAGTCCAGTAGCAGAACCCATCATTGTGGGGATTATACTGAGTTCTTGTTACTGCTTCCAAAAAAAGATAACTTAGGAAAACAACAAATATTGTGGCTTAGATTTTGCTAATGAGACAAATAAATAGAAGAGCACATGCTGGGAAGATGTCATAATTTGTTTAAGATCCTAGCAAATGAACCATCATGGTACATTTTTATTTAAAATCTACAACAACTCCCCGTTGCCTGTTTGTTAAATCCAGCCATAGCTCCTTTACTTGTGTTTCTAGCACTTGCATAATCCGGCGCCACCCTAACCGCCCCACCTGATTGACCCAGCTCATTACTACATGCCCGCCGCCAGGGACTCATGAACGGTGATAATCACTCCCCATGGGCCCCACGCACGGCCTTGTGCCTCATTTGCTGAAAACACATTGTGGCCTTTGCACCTGCTGGCCCCTCCACATTGAATGTCCAACTTCTTGTGCCTGCCAGTTAAGCGTTTGCCATCTTCACAGGTGTTTGTCCAGACCCATCATCTCAGAAATAAGAAGCAAACTCCTTTCTACAGAGAACTTTTGCTTCTATGGTCGGCTGAAAAATGGCCCTCCAAAGATATGTCTCTATCCTAATCTCCAGCATCTGTGAACGTAATTTTTTTTTAAAGGAGTTTTATCTATTTATTTTTAGAGAGAGGGGAAGGGAAGGAGAGAGGGAGAATAACATCGATGTGTGGTTGCCTCTCACACGCCCCCTACTGGGCACCTGGCCCACAACCCAGGCATGTGCCCTGACTAGGAGTGGAACCAGCAACCCTTTGGTTTGCAGATTGGCACTCAGTCCACTGAGCTATACCAGCCAGGGGTGTGAATGTGGCCTTATTTGGAAAAAGGTCTTCGCAGAGGCAGTTAAAGATCTTGAGCTGAGGAGTTTATCCTGGATTATCTGAGTGGGACCAATGCCATCACCAGTGTCCTTACAAGAGAAACGGAGGGGGATATTTGAGACACACAGAAAAAGCGAGACACTGTGACCATGGAGGGGGAGACTGGGGTGAAGGGGCCACAAAGTGAGGTATGGAGAGAATGAATTCTCCCTGGAGCCTCCCTGGGGAGTGCTACCTGCTGACACCCTGACTTGGGACTACTGGCCTCCAGATCCGTGAGAGAATACATTTTTGTTGTTTGAAGCCATCAAGTTTATGGCAATTTGTTGCACCAGCCACAGGAAACTAATGCACCATGTCCACAAAGTCCTGTGCATTTACTCAGGTACAGGTGAGTGCCAAATTGTCCCCTAACACTTCCTGTGTGGCTGCTCTCTTTCCAAATAGATGATAAATTCCTGGTAGGCTCTCAGAGGTAACCGGCATAGATTTGGGCCTAGAATATCATGAAATTCTTTTGAAATAATTTATTGGTTATTTTTAATATGCTGGGAGAGATAAAATGCTAGTTGTGTCTCAGTGATCTGGCAATTGATGTTCTTGCTTCAGGTAAATAGTTCACCTCTAGAATGAGATTGCTAGTCTAATATACTGTTTTCTCTTAAGCTGGCTATTGCAACAGTGTGATAAATGTAGGTCTTTGGTATGCCTTTGCTATCTAGTGCAGTCTTCTCCTCATCTGCAAATCCTCTCAGAGGTGATTTTCTGGTTTGAGGATTGCTAATCCATCTGCAATCCATGCTCATCAGTTACAGAATGTCAGCATCGTGGCTTGCTCCTGCTCCAATTTCTCCTCTTCCCACAAGAGAGGGATCAAAATGCTTATGAGGTTATAGCATTGCATCTTAGCCTAGCATGCTTGGCTTATGCAACTCAAATAGGCTTAGCAAAATTAGTGGGAAACACACAATGCAGCTTTGGGGACAACAACCAGCACAGGTTTTCCAGCATTTTGACTGAGGCTTTCCCTCAGACAGTCTACTTTCACTGAGTTCCCTTTGAGGGCAGTCTGAGAGTGAGTGCCATCAGCTTCTGACTGTCCCAGGCTCTGGCTCCTCCCTGGTATGACTGATGGGAATGTGTCACTCAAGAAGCAAAACTGGATTGGTAGGAAAGGGCTAGATTGCCGAACTCCTTGCTTGATCGGTTAAGGCAGGGATGCCGAACTCATTTTCACCAGGGACCACATCAGCCTTGTGGTTGCCTTCAAAGGGCCAAATGTAGTTTTAGGACTGTGTAAATGTAACTACTTCTTAACTGTTAAGAAGTTGAAATTACAATTGGCCCTTTGAAGGCAACCATGGGGCTGATGTGGCCCCTGGTAAAAATGAGTTTCACACCTACGGGTTAAGGTATTTGGAGTCTATGCACTGAGGTAGTGAACCCCTGGATGAATGTATGCACTGTAGTGAGAAGGTCAGTATCCATTTTAGAAAGATGATCATGGTGATTTGTAGAAAGCAGACGTGGTAGGGAGGACAGTGAGAAATGGTTAATACTCAAGCTTGTGTCAATACTCAGGTGACACTTGAGGGACAAAGGTAACAACAGAGAAGATGAAAAAGGGATGAGAATTGTTGGCTTTGATGTTAAAAATGAGGGGATGGGAAAGAGAGAGAAGCTAAGGGAACTTAGAGGGTGATGGCTCTGTACTCCCTGCAACTGGGAACCTAAGAGGATGATCAGGTTTAAGCAGAGTTAATGGGACAATAATGGGCTTAAAGTCATATACTTCTCGAGTCGGAGGCTCCTGAGGAGTCCGGTGCAGCAGTGAGCAGAGAGGGCTGACGGTGTCAGTCGGTACGTTGTCACTGGCACCCATATGTTGTGGTGGAATATTATTCAGCCCTTAAATTATAGTTATTAAGGATAAGTAGCAATATGGGAATATAGAAAGAGCAGGATGCAAACTTGTATCTGTTTTCTGATTTCCATTATGTGAAACTGTGTTTGCAAATGGATAAAAGTGAGAAGGGGAACTGAGAAAATTGAACATAGCAAATTTGATAAGGTAGTGAATTCTTTTTAAATTTATTCATATCCTGCCTCTTTTTCAAAAAGAATGTGTGATGTCATGGGACTTTGTTAATTTTATAAAAGATGACTTCCATTATTATAATATTATTCACATAATACATTAAAAATTAATGAGATATCATAAGAAAGAACTTTGTAAATTTCCATTTGAATGATTATTATAATAGGAACACTATTCTTTTTTGCCTATGTTTAAAGGAGCAGAATTTTCATAATTAGTTTCTGGCATTTTCTTCTAATTATTTATATTGTATATGAATTCTCTACATCCTTTTGAAGATTACAGTGAGCCAGGGAATTTCATGAAAACTCAGGGTGTGAATAAAGCACAAGTAAAAAAAAAGTTCAGGGTGAAATTTTCTTGGATTGTAAGGCTTATTTACTGAATAATCTCTGTATGCCAGGCACTATGCCAATGGTATAAAAAAAGAACAAAACATATTCACTGTCTTCGGGGATCTTAGAGTGTGATGTAGGAGATGAGTAAATAGGCAATTATTTTACAGGGTGATGAGCAAGATAATGCAACCTACACATAACTCTAAGGGAGCACATAATAGGGGCACTCGGGGATTCCCAGAGGAGATGGCGTCCACACTGAGTCTTGAACTACAAAGAGAAGTTGAGTGAAGGGGCAGGAGAAAGTGCTTTCCAAGAAGGGGAAACCATCACACGCACACAGAGTAAGAGAGTGTGACGAGTTTGGTGAATTTGTGTAGAGAAGCACACTCTGGCTTTTCAAAGAGGCAGCGGAGAGAGAAGTGAGGCTGAAGGTGCAGCAGGCCCTGAATGGTCTTGCTTGGTATGAATTTTCAACTTGGTCCTGCAAGAAGTGGGGAGTCGTTGAAGGCTTTCACAAGTAAAATGATTAGAAAGATGATCCTGAATGCAGTGTGGTGAATGGATTGGACAGATTGGGAGTCTCCCCTCTCAGTCTGACTTGGATAAGTCTTACAATCCAAGAAAATTTCACCCTGAACTTTTTTTTTTACTTGTGTTTTATTCATACTCTGAGTTTTCATGAAATTCCCTGGCTCACTGTAATCTTCAAAAGGATGTAGAGAATTCATATACAATACAAATAATTAGAAGAAAATGCCAGAAACTAATTATGAAAATTCTACTCCTTTAAACATAGGCAAAAAAGAATAGTGTTCCTATTATAATAATCATTCAAATGGAAATTGACAAAGTTCTTTCTCCCCTCCCAATCTGGAGTCTCCCCTCCCAATCTGTCCAGTCCAATCTGTAGCTGTTGCTATCATGTGGAAAGACAGATGAAAACCTGGATCAGGTGCTGGTAACTAGGACAGGAGAGAAGGGGACGGAGATGAAAGAAATCCATGCAGAGAAATCAGCAATACTTGGTGCCTGAGTGTAAGTGAGGGAAAGAGAAGAGTCAGGGATAACCCCTGATTTTCTGGCTTGGGGAAGGGGGGCTCCTCTCCCCTGAGATAGGAAAAACAGGATAAGGAACTGGTTTGGGTGGGAAGATGGTAAATTCGGCTGTAGTGCATTGAGGAGGTGAGGGAGCCTGTGGGATAGCCATGTGATGGAAACGTCTCGTGTGTGGTGATGTATTCTGGTCAGGAGCTAGGATGAGAGAGCTGGGCTAAGATTTCTCAGATGAGACAACTAAATTCGTAGTTGAAGGACAAGTCAGTGCTGCTCTGTGTCTGACACATGCAAGATGCAGATGTAAGTTTATATGTATTAATGAGTGCATTAAGGAGTAAAGTCATGAATCCTTTGAAATCAGAGAACTTCAGGTCTGTCTAGTCTTTAAGATGATCAATGAGTAGTGAGACTACTGAAGTCAGAGAAAAGAGATGTACCCAATGATACAAGTCGGGTTCAGAAACCTAGGCTTTATGAATTTATATTCAGTTCTCTTTCTTTTTTGTTACTGCGGTGATGGAGGTAGAGAAGAGAACTGAATGAGGAAAAACGTGAGTGAGGAAACTGGCGTAGCTAGAGCGAGACACAGAGTGGTACCCCCAAGTAGAAGCCACCATCTCTGACCCTCTCACCCCCGCCTTCCTAAAAGGCAATCATTCACATTTTCATGGGTTGGCCACCATCTTGGAGCCCAGATTTCTCCCCGTTTCCTTAGGTTAAGGGTCAGTTTGCCTCTATGTGAGCGTTATAAAGGGCTGCTTTGTTCTAGGAGAAAATTTGTCACCTGTGCAAGTCAAAAGCCGTGACTTCCATTGATCTGTGACCCAGGAAAAACTATGGATTTTCAAAAAGAAAGATGCGATTTGTGTAATAGCTTTTTCGCTGCTGAGACATTTCAGGGCAACCTCACTGTAATGTCATTTCCATGCTTCTAAATTGTTTTTATCGTAGATGAAATGAAACGAAGCTGTTAATGACAAGCCGAATGGGAAATGCACCTGGCAGCTCTGTGCGGTATGCATCGGGCTGCCCTCTACGCCGTGAGGGTGACACCTTGCTTTCTTTTATTTTACCCAGCTCTTCAAAGTGAACTGGTAAATAGCATTAGCAGATCAGGTTGGGAGGACTTAAGCTGGCTTTGTAGTGCAACTTGGTGTTTCTTTGCTGTTGGACACATTTGTGTTAAGTGCCCCCGTCTGTTCAAATATCAGATGAGGAATTTGGGGATTTGAATAGTTCTGTCTGTCCCAGATTGGTGGACAGTTTGCAGGGTAGGTTGTATGTTAAAGAAAACCAGCGATTTCTTAAGTTTGGCCTCAGCAAGGCTTGGGTAAAAGGTTAGGAAGATCGATCTCATTAGGCTGGAAGGTGTTTTTTATTATCAAAGCAAGAGTTTCCCAAGGCAGTTTGTCCTTTTGCCTCCGGGAAGATGAGTTTTCTAAATGACTTAACTAACTTCTTTTTTGGCATACTTTTGCAATTGGTTCATTTCCAGGTACCAGAAAGAATGTAAATATGGAATGAATCAACTTTTTCCACATTTTTCTCTAGCAGTTCTTTTATGAAGAACAGATTTTCCATAGAGGAAATTAAAAAATACATAAAACTGAGAAACCGTGGTGTTGTTGAGAACGGCCTCATTTTCCATGTCACTTTGTAACTGGCAGCACAGCCTGCATTCAAATGGCACTAATGTAGAGTACGGAGTTTGTTTCAATTAGCTTCATTTTTCCTCGGGATGAGGAATTATCATAAATCCCCGAAATAACAGTTGACTCACAGAGATGCATGTGTCATTGCACTGGAAATTTTTTACAGCTCTTTTTTCTAACTACATCTAGTTAGAGAAATGATTAAACTCTGATTTAATGCATTTGATACGGGTTTCTTGCTTAAATTAGGAATGAGGAGGGAAGGGCAATGGGATCACTTATTTTGCAAAGACAAATTATGCTTTTGCAGTAAATTTGGGTAGAATGACTTTTTTCCATTTTAGAGCATTTTTCTACACAAAACACAAGAATTTTCATTAGCATTTGGTTCGGATTTTTTCCTGGATGCTATTCTTTTGAATGATTTAAAAATATTCTCCTAGTGCATCTGTAAACATCTGAAAATTAGATATTTGGTAAAAGACAATTGATACGGACAGCTCAAAAAGCCAGAACTTTATGTAAAGCGGTATCTGGATTGCCATCTAAATGGAAACCGCATGTCAAACAGATGCCATAAATATGAATTCAGACAAATGGCCATTGATAGCTTTTCTGTGGTGCATCTTAGATGGTTCAGCGAGTTACAGATCTTGTGAAGTGCGGCCTGTTTGGTATGCTGAAGGCAAGTTCAAGTTCCTTTCCTTTCTGTTGTGACACTACAAGTCTAACCTTTATTGTCAGGGTCTCCGCTGAATTTTCTAACAGCAGATGAGTGGGAATTCATGGAAATAGCATGTGTTTCACCAGTTTCCTTTATTTCTCCCTCAGGACAAGCAGCTGTCAGGTCAGCCCCTCGCTGCAGAGCTTGAAGCCATCAAGAGCAGGGATATATTTGCCTTGTTCTGAGGGCAGGCTTGCTGCCAGCTCGGGAGATCACATAACTACCTTCAGGCCAGCGTCTCTGAGTCATCAGTGAGTGACCTCTGTGACAGGCCGAAACCACAAAATGCGACTTATGGAGCTGTGGAAGCAGGCTGCCCAGCTCCGGGTTCAGCCGGAGCAATAAACAGGAAGGGATGAATCCATTCGTGTTCACACCCCCATTTTTCTACATGGTTGGAAACTAATTCCACAGAGTAATAGTAGCATAAAACTGCAGCCACATAACTTTTATAACCCCGTTTGCTCAAGTGGCTCACAATGA
Organism: Phyllostomus discolor; assembly: GCF_004126475.2. Classification (NCBI taxonomy): domain Eukaryota; kingdom Metazoa; phylum Chordata; class Mammalia; order Chiroptera; family Phyllostomidae; genus Phyllostomus; species Phyllostomus discolor. Next base: position 24,426,430 of record NC_040904.2, on the reverse strand, counting down.
AATCCAGAGTTTTGAGAGAACTTGTTCCATATCCCAAGTTCTTAATGATTACAGCTAGACATAGTTTTGGAGAGGAGACCTGACTGTTTACAACATGAATGTAAAGTCCTTTCATTAGCAGACTGCACTTGTGTGAGGTGAGGAGGGCCGATTTTGACATTCATCTACCTTACTTTTCTGAGCCCAGGGAGGTGAGCTTGCTGGGTTGAGGAAGGAGGAAAATACTGATCTCTGTTTTCAGGTGGATGGGTTCTTGTGTGCAGACTGAAAACTTACTCCTCATCACATAAGAGCCTTGGCCCTCCTGGATTTCTTCTCAATGATAACACACTAATAACATAATATTTACTTACTGCTGCATCATTCGCCTGGACCATTGCTTTTACTTTTGGAAACAATGCTATGAGGTTGATATTAATACTATTGGCCTCATGGTGAACCAAAGCTGATGGGGTAAAGCCGGAAGTCATGCTAACAAGAGGTAAATGACCAGTGTGAATCCTGGCCCTGTGACCCCAGAGTCTACGTTCCTATTCTTTCCTTTAATGAGTCATAAAATGTGTGTGAACCAAAATTAGAGACATGTACTAATTTTGCCTTCATACCACAGGTGGTTGAACACCTGTATTTGTTAAGTGTATTTATTTAGTACATTATCATTTGAATTTTTGGTGTTTTATTCATTTCTCCGCTGCATTGTTATTAAAAATCTTCTATGTGTCGAACATTCTGTGTAGCGTTGGGGCTCTAGCTGTGAACAAAACAGTATAGTCCTTGTCTTCAGGGAATTCACAGTGGGAGATAGGTGCCATCTACATGGCAGGACTGGAGCCCTGAGGGCAGGACCCCTATGCTGGTCCAGGGAGTCAGAGCAACAGCCACAAAAAGGTAGAGTTTGAGTTGGGCCTTTCAGGATGTTTAGGAGCCTGTCAAGCATTCAGGGTGGGGAAGAGTATTTTAAATAAAAGATGACTCATTTGGAAACTATAAGGAGTTGGGTAGGGGTGAAGTGTGAGGGGTTCCAGAAACCATCTTCCTGTGTTCCCTAGTTTGGAATCTCCATTCTACCATAACACACATACATTATTCTCCACTTACCTGGTGGATCCTTCCATAGCCTTCATGTCTTGGTTTAAATGTTACTTCATCTGAGGAGACATCCTTAAGTCTCCCAAAACTAGTCAGAAGATTACCCATAGAGTTCCATGCTTCCCACTATGCTAACATTGATAGCATTTTATTTTAATCACCTCTTTACCTCTCTCTCTGATGCTTCAGACTATAAGCCTTTTGGAATCAGGGGCTATGCCATAAACACTAGCACACAGAAAGTCCTATCTAAAGATTAGTTTGAATGAGTGTGGGAGGGAGATGAGGATGAGAGATAAACAGGAATAGACCACAAAGGGCAGGGTATGGCAATCCGGTGCCCTCCTGGTGTATATGCATGGGTAACCCAGCCGATATTCTTGACCCCTTTTCTCCTGCTACCTCTCTCCAGGAGCTGCAAAAGTGAAATTCAAAAAATCTTGTACAGAAGGAGCCAGAGAAGAGCACATTTTAAATTTTAGGATCAAGAGTATTTCAGCCTCCCTTGAAGCAAGAGTTACCATGTGACACAGTTCTGGCCAATGAGACCTAAGCAGAGAGCTGCTGAGAAGGCTCAGGAGAAGCGTTTGCCTTCCGGCGGATCAAAGGGGAGCCTTACATTTAGCATGGTCCTTTGCTGCTTTGAGTGGGGATGTGAGGGGTGGAGAGAGGTAGCTGCTACTTTGTGGCCATGGAGGATGGTTCAACAGAAATACAGAGACTGGGTTTGATATCACTGAGCTCCAAACAAGTGGCAAAACCCACCTACTTCCGGACTTCTCTTTATGTGAGAAAAACAACCCCATGATTCAGTTGTGTTACTCACAGCAAAATGTATTCCCAATTGTAATACCAAGTAATAATAAGAATAGCTATATCTATTGAACACGTAGTATAATCATAGTTTCAAATTATTTATCTGTAGTTATATCAACTAATCTTCACAACAACTCTATGTGGAAGGTGGCATTATTATTGTCATTCCCTGTTTACAGATGAGAAATAGAAATTAACTCAAACTTCAAGTGGCCAACAAGAGTCAGAGCCAAGATTCAAACCCAGGAAATCCCATGTTAGAGTTTTCCCTTCACCACTGTAAGTAATGCCAAGTGAAGGAACTTGAACTTCATTCTGAGGGTGGTGAGGGGGTCTGGCAGGCAGAATAATGACCACCTAAAAAATGCCCATGAACCTGTGCCATGCTGTGACATGCTTCAGATGGAATGAAAGTTACTGATCAGCTGACCATAAGACGGGGAAGTTATCCTGGATCATTCAAATGGGTGGCATGTAATCAATCCTAAGGGTCCTTGAAAGTGGAACAGCAAAGCAGCAGAGGAGATCAGCATGGGGCAGAGAAGGACTCAGCCTGCTGTTGCTGAAGACAGAGGAAGGGCCTACAAGTCAACGAATGGAGATGGCTTCTAGGAGGCAGAAAAGGTAAGAGAATGGATTCTTCTCCAGAGCCCCCATAAAGGGTTACCACCTTGCTGACACTTTGATCTTAGCCCAGTGAGACCCTTGTCAGATGTCTAATCTATAGAACCATAAGATAATAAATTTCTACTGATTTACGCCATTATGTTTGTGGTAATTTGGTGGCACAGATAGTAAACTCATACAGGTGGCATTGAAGGATTTTCCTTCAAGTCTGGGTGTGACTGGATTTGTGGTCTTCATGAGATCCCTGTGGTGGCCATGTAGAGTCTGTGTCATTGAAAGTAAGGCTGAAGGCAGAGAGATGAATTAGGAGGCGTTGTGAAGGCAAAAGCAAGAGAGGATCAGGTCTATCCAAAGGCAGTGGGTGTGGTTTTGTTTGCTTATTTTTCAAGTCACCTTTGGAATAAATATTGTGAAGTTGAAGAGAAGGAGCCAGAGATGAGCACAATTAAAGATTTAGAATAAAGAGGAAATACTTATTGGAACTGGGTGTCAGAGCAAGTAGGAGGAGGGATGGATGTTGGCCTGTGGGGTGAGAGAGGTGTGTTGGTAGGGAGAACATCATATTGTTTGTGGGGATAATTGGGAGCAAAATGGTAGCTATGGTGGTGAGGATGACAGTGGTGGGTATGGCAGTGTTTAGGTGCAAAAGAAGCAGGAATCCTGGCTTGATGGCTTCTCTGTCAGCTAAAGGAGGGGAGTTTATCAACTAAAAGTGAGTGAGTTAAAGTTCAAAATAGCCCCTGTGCAGAATGGAGCGGGGTGGGTGGTGGAGAGTCCAGGTGAAGTTAAAACCTTACCCTTTATGGCACAGCTTTTGAAGGTTGTGTTATATATATCTTCCCTATCCTGTCTTCAGCAGCCTAGGAGTAGGAGCAGAGATGGGCATTTTAAGTGATGGGGATTTGGAAGAGTGAAGAAGTGAGACTTTTTACTCCTCTTTTTAGAGGGGGAGTGATTTTTATGTGGAACAGAAGGAAAGACCATCCCATTTTGTCTGAGGCTGATTGCATGGATTTCCAACAAGCACACCCACCCTGCAATTCCCTACAAAACCTCCTTCCCATTGTCACATCTAGACCCTCCCTTCAGGTCAGGGTCCTTGTCTCGTGTTAAGGTGGATATCTCCAGAGTGGCACAGGAAGTCATGTTTGGCACAGCCTTTGTGTGAGTGAGTCAGCTCCTTCCCCAGGAAAAATGTAACTGGCAAGGAGTAAGGGGGAAGACTGTAGTGAGTTAGTTGGAAGGAGGGGCTCCACTGGGGGATAAAAGAGCGAATTGCTGGACTTCTGAAGGTAAATGGTGTCTTAGTCACTTATGCCCAAATTCCAGGTTCCCATACTGGGGTGCCTGGGCCTGGGTAGGCATAAGGGGATGGTGAAACTTTCCCCCCATAGATCACCTAGATGTTCTGTACCCTGTCAAGGTTTGCCACTTTGAAGCATGTGTGCATGCAGTCCTTGTGGAGGCAAAGAGGAAAAGCCACAGGGCATGCAGGAAAGGCACACGCTTCCTCTGGCCAGAGAGGAGATGTCCCTGGCTTGTCCTGGCACCAGAGAGGAAGGAGGAGCAGGACCGTCTGATGTAAGGCAAAGGGAGGGGGGGCACAGAAGACATGGCGTTCAATCCAAAAGGTTTCTGGAGGGCTGGTAAACCTCTTTGGGAGGGCTGTCCTAAAAAGAATGCACAGCTTGCTAGGTTTAGAGTTCTGTTTAATATCAAAGGAAACCTTTCTCATCTTTAAAAAAAACTTTAAAAAGAGAGCCTGTAATCCCCAATGCCTCAGATTTATGTTTTCCAAATGTGGACCTCTATTTCTCCATGTGCTCGATATCTTTTTAATGGACTACAAATATTTGAAATGTGTAAACACCATGGGAGGATGAGTAGTTTAAGTTTATAGGGATGTGGCTGGATTAGGAGAACTAGGGTGTCATTACAGAAGGGGGAAGCATGGGATGAGATTTCCCAACAGTCTAAATTAGGGCAGGCAGCGTAGAAACGCTCTTGCATTTGAACCTGCCCAGCCATCACCTGGACCGGGGCAGGCAGCATCTTTCTTATTGGAGGCATACCGTCTTTGGGCTTTGTCCTTCATCTGCGGAGAGAGGAGACTGTGTTGCTCTTCCTTCTCCACTGACCTACTTTCCAGGGGAAGTGGGGTCAAGTGCATCTAGGAAACACTCCCCTGGTGATTCTAGATACTGTTCTCTGCTTCCACCCCAGTCCTTCCCTGGTGGGAATTAACAGGTTCAAAGCCAAATACTGACATGGTCAGAAAGATTGCTCATTCTAAATTCAGTGATATGTTTTCAGTCAAAATAATCTCTGGAGTCTTCTGTGTGGTTTTCCTTAATGGACTCCCTCGACTCGACCCACCTCCACCGGAGCTCTTCCATTTCCCCAGGTGCAGAATGGGATGAGGATATCCTGCCTGGTGTTTTGGTGAAGATTAAGTGAGATATTAATGTAGGGAAATCACTTGCACATGGAGCGTCTTCAATAAATGTCAACTCCCTTCCTCATAATAGCATCAGTTGAAAATGGATTATTTCCTACTTTTCCTAATGCTTACTGCTGTTTCCATGAATTTATGTATATATTAGATAATTTAGAACCTGAGTGGAGGCCCATAAGTCTCTGCTTGGGTGTCTTGTTTGCTTGCTTTTGCCTCCTCGGCAAGTGGCAGGATGTATAATGGTGAGAACATGACCCTAGGAAGCTTGAATTTTAATCTAAGCTTCACCGTTTTTCACTGAATCATCCCAGCCCAATCTCTTAACTTCTTTGTACCTCCTTCTCCTTATTACAAAGTGTGCGGGGGTGGGGGATAATAATCCTGCCTCATAGGGTTGTTCTGAGGATTAAATGAGTTTACATATGTAAAGCATGTAGATCAGGGCCTGGCATCAAGTAAGGCCTATAAAGATGATTGTTGTTACTTTTTTTTTGTTTAATACATATGAGGTATTTATAACCATGTTCAGTAAATGTTAGAGATTGTTTTTATTCCTGTATGATCTATAAAACATGGTCAAAGATGGCTGATCCATGAACCTAAATTCTAGCTGTTTGAAAATCATTTCAGACTCAGAATGATTTCTTGGACCGGAACTAAGAGTTATTAGCAGTGGTTGAGGTGGCAATAAAAGTCCGTCTGTGGCAGGTGGTGGCGTGGCTGGCCAGGTCTCTAAGGCCTCACCCAAGGGTCCCCTTAGCAGATGGTTGTCTGTTTTTTAAAATACCACAGACTATATTTGCTCATGGGTGATCAATTGACCCAGCTGTGCCCACAGACACAAATAAAATGAAATTGATTGGTTGAAATATTTAAAATTTGGGCTATTTCATATAAAACTCTGGATTTCCTACCCTCAGACAATTGGAGGATCTACGGCTCTGGGCTTGCTCTCCTGCTCGGCACCTTCTTCTGCTGCATGGAACTGTCCATGTCAGACTGTGCCTTCCCTTTCATCCAGTCCCCACCGGCCACTGTGTGTTACATCTGGCCCACTTCACTCATCAGTCTTATTGCCTGATCTCAGTAGGCCTCTGAATTTGCAAGTCCTACTCTTAACTGACATAAGAGAACTATTGCTGAGATGTAGGGCAGGTAGTAGCCTCCCACCATGTTAGAAAAAGGTATGTATTTTCACCATGATGGGGAAAGAGATACTGTTCTTGCAGTCTTGATTTGTGACATGTTCCCTCAACCTACAAGTGGGTAGTTCTCATACACTGTCATCAGTGTATCTAAGTAGAGTTAATTCCTACCCCCCAGCTGGGCCACACTGATGTCCATCACCTGTAACTGCCAGAAAATGTTCACCATATGTGGTAACCACCAAGAAGTGGTTATCAAAGACAGTAGCCTAAATTAGTATGGTATTTCCAGAGTTACACAAAGTATGTTTGAACACAGATATTTTCAGCAATTATGGCTTTGTAATATAATTCTTCTGGAAGTAATAGTTTTGAATACCAGAGGACTTGAAATCCGACTGTGAGGACATCTTTAGAAGTCAAACATTTGAGAACTTGGGTACCAAGTTCCCATTTCCGAAATTAGAAGCAGAAGAAATAATGTGACTGATCTTTAGGATATCCAGGAAGACGGGGAATATATTTTAAATCTCATGTGCAGCTGTGTGTGCTCCCACCAAACTACCTCTCTGGCCCAGGCACCTCCTTTTGAGGAAAGCCATGGGGTAAAAGGGGATGCTCAGACTACAGTTGTTTTGAAGGAAATGTCCTATAATTTAGATGAGTCAGAGACTCACAGGTATGTGTCAAGTGTGCCTCGGTGAAAGATATGTTTTTCAGAAGTAGAGGACCTTCAATCAGTGTCAGAATGGAAACAGTTCTCCACTTGCGGGCAGGGCAGAGGATTCAGGAGCTGCGTGTTTTCTCGAAGGTTTCTGGACCAAGCAGCAGGCCACTATCGTCAGGGCGCATGGTTCAGTGCGGCGTCACGCAATGCAAATTGCAGGACATGTTTCTTTATCAGCAGAGCTGTATGTTAATGTAACTGTCACATTAGATGTTTGCTGCTATGACTCAGTTAATGACTGTCATAAAAGTGTGGCAGTATCTGGCATTTTAAGTGTTTGTGGTGCCTAATGTACACTTTGCTATTGTAAATAGGCCACACGCATTTAGAACTAATCACATGCAAGCTATGATAGTGGGTTTATTTTGTACAACTATCTGAGCTGTGATCAGCACTTGTAATCACGAAGCAAAGAAAAAATAGGCAGTGACAGCAACACCTTCATCTTGAAAGCAGAGTCTTGTTCCAAAGTATTAGAAAGTATTAAATGTTTTTCAATAGAAAGGGAATATGATTAGTCAGAAGCAGATTTAATTATGAAATAGCCTGAATCTGGCCTATATGCTTTGTTTACACCTATACACATTTTTTTCTTCGAAGTTTTATTCAGGCCAGTAAATACGCCAAATGGGTTGTTTTTTGAAGTGGTATATCCTGAACATCCAGCAAAGTGGCTGTCTGTTTTTCTGAGTCTCAGTAGTGAGTTTTTTTGTTTGTTTGTTTTTGGTTTTGGGTTGAAGCAGAGTTATACATTAGTTAAAACATGAGGCTGATAATCTTTGTCCCTCTTATCCCAACAATGCCTCTTATTTGTGCTGCAGTCCTGAGCCTTTCCCAAAGGCATCCTCCATGTCCGAAATGAGAAGTCAGAGATTTCTGGAATGCGGTTATAGACCAGGAAGTCTTAATCTGGAGCCAATGGATTTCCTAGGGTCCATGGATGGGGTTGGAGGCAAGAGGAGAAAGCACACCTCTCCTAAAAATGTATGTAAGATTTTACAGGCATCTATTATTTTTCCCCTGGGGAGATTTTCCAGAGCTTTTTTCACAGCCTGAGAAGGAATATTAAGTATCACAACTTTAAAGCTTGCGTAGACCGCAAGAGACCACATGGTGTCTGCAGTCTTGAGTGTGCCAAGGCAAAGGGGCCTGTGACAGCTGAGTAGGACTCTCTGAGGCAATTGCTGCTAATTTTTAGAAAGTCCAGAACAGCCTGACTGCTGGGGTCCTTCTGAGAATGTGGGAATGGACTCCATTCCCCTCTTCTCAAGCCCGGTGCGTGTACCCCGCCAGGTGTGTGACAGGAGATGGAGCCGACAGGGCCAGCTGTGACAGCCACAGCAGCAGCCCCTACAGTAGCCACTGACCACCCCCCTTTCTGTCCAGCCTCCAGCCTGGGAGACCAGAGCTTTCCTGGCTGGGTGGGAAACCTCTTTCCCATCCAGTGGAAGTTGTACAGCTCACTGGGCTGAGCCGCTTCTGGGGCTCAGGCAGGTGGAGATGAGAAAAAGGACATAGGGCCAGGAGGGGACTTTGAGACAGACTGCTGCCTGGCTCACTGAGGATGGCCAGGCAACCTGCAGAGGACTGAGCAAGGCTATGAATCTCTTGTGTGTCCTAGAATCTGCATTCTTTTTGTCTCACATCTCTCCTCCTTTCCGCTTGCTGCTTCCTGTAGAGGCTGCAGAGCTAAATGCAAATTCTCAATACCTGTTAATGCCATCCTTTCCCTTCTCTGCTGTCCTTTTCCTGCTTCTTTCAATACCTGTCCCCTCTGTCTTTGTCTTCTTTCCCTCTGTTTCCTACTTTTGTTCTTCCTTATTAATATCTGGAGTGTGGCCTCTCCTTGTCTTTTGGGTCTCCTTATCCTTTTGTCACCAAATGCAGCTCTCTGTTTCCAGTGCATTCTCTCCCCCCACCCCACCCCATCTCTCTCCTTCTCTCTTTTTGTGTTTTTCTTTCATAAGAAGAAACAGATACAGTGGACGACTTGAGGGTCTTTGCTCTTTTAAAATGGCCTGAAATTTTGAGCACAAGCATCGTTATTTAATTTGGTATTGTGTCTGGAGAGGATGGCTTTAAGTCTATGGAGACCCCGGGGTAGAGCAGACACGCCCTCCTCGGGAGACAGAGCCCAGCCACGCTCTGCCTTGGCTCAGCTCCAGCCAGAGCTCCGGCTCGGGATGACTCTGGTGGCACGTTGATTTTCTGGAACTGTCACTGGGAACCCAGAGGTGGACCTTATTGCTTGGCTGCCTTTATACGAGTCAAAGAGCAGCATTCTTTTGGAGCCTGGACTCTTCCATCTGCATTTCTACTGAAACATAATTGTATCTCCGAAAGATCTGTGGGAGGTCTCCTCCATGAAGCCTTCTTAAATCCTCTACCAAGATGTCTGTCTTCCTCTGGCATTGTGCTCTCACAGACCCTTACCTGTGTTTCTGATGTTCATTTGTCACAGGCCGTCGTGCATTTTAGCTGGGCATGTACCTCAGGAGACAGAAACGTGAGGCAGGGATGACATCTTTTTGTTTTAATCTTTTTTTTAAAGATTTTATTTATTTATTTTTAGAGAGGGAAGGAAGAGAGAAAGAGAGAAACATCAATGTGTGGTTGCTGGGGGTCATGGCCTGCAACCCAGGCATGTACCCTGGCTGGGAATCAAACCTGTAACACTTTGGTTCGCAGCCCGTGCTCAATCCACTGAGCTACGCCAGCCAGGGCTTTTTTGTTTTAATCTTTACCATGCCTAGGACCATACTTTAGTAAATGGTTATTGAATTGACTTGCAGAGTGGTCAGTGAGGACATTTACCAATAACCCTCTGCTTATTTTTTCATGTTTAGTAAAGATCCCCTTTGCTAAGTTTATCCATGTTCACAACACTCATTAGTAGGTCCATTTTGCACTACAGGTTTCAGTCCTCCCATTAACCCTGTAATGGGGTGGATCACCCCCTCACAGAGGAGGCTGCATTTCTCATCATAGAACCAGCCCCCTAATCCTGGTCACTGGTCTCCCAAGCCCCTGCCCTATCTACTTTATTCTCAGATTTCTCATGGGAACAGAAAGTCCGGGAGGCATGTTTTGAGGTCTGCACTTTCCCACAGCTGCAGTGCTGTCCACGATGCTCAGCCATGCTGACTTCTGCCGGGGCTATGCCATGGGCGGGTTGGGGCACTTCGCTTGGTTTCTTTTCTGAGGGGCCAGAACCCCCCAGTCCCTTTGTCCCTCACTCCGCGGCTGGGTGCCTAATGCTCTCTCTGGCTGAGACAGGGTCCTGACCATCTACTTGGGAAGATCACAGTCCTTGTTTGCATACAGCTCCCTCTCTCAGCCTGCTTTGGGGCAGAAGCCTGCTTTGATCTGCACACAGGCCTGGAAGGTTATGGCCCTAATTAATTCATGCATAACAATCTGAATTTCCTTTTCATTTGCAGTAAAGCATATTCATTTCTAAACTTTCACAATGCTGGCATCCTTAAAATTCCAATTGAATCTTACTTTCATAAGTATGATCAGGGTGATCTATGGATAACACTGAAACAAAAAGATAATGAAAAAATGCTTCCTTTCAATTACAGAAAACTGTCCCTGTTAGAAGACTAGTTCTTGTCATATAAGCCAGCTGGTGAAAGACAGATACCATATGATCTCACCTATGAGGGGAATCTAATGAACAATAAACTAATGAATAAAATAGAACCAGAGGCACGAAAACATGGAACAAACTGATAGTGACCAGAGGAGAGGGGGGAGGGGGACAATGGTGGAAAGAAGGGGAAGGGACTAGACAAAGAGCACGTATGAATGACCCACAGACTTGGACAACAGTGTGGGAATTGACTGTGGGGGTGGGGGGGGGGGGCTTGGCAGTGGAGGGCAAAGGGGGAAAAATTGGGATAACTGTAATAGAATAACAAAAAATGATTTAAAAAGTTATAATAAGCAGTGGAGTGTCAACCACCTCTTCATCAGAATCTGGTTTTTGTTATGTGAATGAACCAGTTTATTAATCCACCCCCGTCTATGGAAATGTCATAAAATTGGAAGAAAAATAAAGAGTGTGAGCGAGATCATGGATATGAAAGCACTTTGTAAACAGCAACGTGCTTTATAAATGTGACATATTGTTATAGCTTGACTTCTGCAGTTCCCTTCCCCACGGTTAGAAAATATTAGAGGTCCCCTGACTCCTGTCAGACTCCTTTTTAATGAATTTTAAGCCTTATTCCTAAAGGCAGGGCAGTGATACTGGCAGGAAAAGTGCTTAATAATTTGTTTATGGTAAAATGCGAACCTAATTAGTAGATCTCATTAGTTTCAATAAGGCATCACTCCAGCTCCTTCCCTCACCCCCTCCAGTCAGTCAGCCGGCACGTCCCGGTGCCTTTGCCGACAAGGTCTATCTCTTACCTATTTGTTTGGTCCCCCCTGCCACCACCCAAGCACGGGGCCTCTCATGCCACACCTGGGCAGCGGCAGCTCACACCCTTCTCCCAGCCACCCTCCGAGGATCCAGAGGGCTCTTTTAGAAACAAAGTGTGTTACGTCACCCAACAGTGGGTTCCTCATCGTGGTCGGCAAGACTCTACAAGGTGGAGCCCTGTTTGCCCTCAACTTCTTATACCAGCTCTGTCTCCCACACTGGCCTTATTTTCCAATCCCTCCAATACCCAAAGCTGCTTTCTGCCTCCAGCGTGGCCTCTGCTGGTCCTGCTGCCTGGAATGCCATTGCCCCAAAACTTGTGTGGGCTGGTGGCTCATCTGTCAGGTTCCAGCTCAAGTGCTCTTTCCCCTAGGAGCCTCCACCATCACTAGCCTCCTTATTTTCTCTTAGCTCTAGCTTTCTGGCATCATCTCATTTATGTTGTTATTTATTTATTCATCTCTTCCTGCTCAAAGATAAGTTTCATGAGGGCAGAAACTCACTCTCTCTATTGGTCTCTGCTATTTCTCCAGAGCCTAGTCCCGGGCCTGGCACAGAAGGGACTCTCATTTGTTTGCTGGGTAAATCAGTGCTAAGTAAAGGCAGGAATTACTGACTGAGAAAAAAAAAAGAAGAGGAAATGTTCCAATATGGTGATTTGGTTTTATGTTGACAGCATGCTAAAACAACTTGTAAAATTCAATGCCATGGAGAAAAATAGTCAAAATGACATTTTCACTAATTGCAGGTTAATTCCATGACAGAAGTAACTCATTGTGGAGAAAATAACAGTAGGTGATACAGAATTCAATAGCTAGCTACATCTTTTGGTTAAATTAGCCATAAGTGCTTAGGAGGCTTATGAGGCTTGAAAGGCTTTTTGGTCAAATTGTACAGATTAAAAAAAACAACAACTATAGACTATAGATCATCTATTTTTACAGAAAATAATTGTTTCCAGGGTTATTCCTCATGTCCAGCTTGAAATGTGTGAGATTATAATTTTATTCTTTCCATATGTCTTATACATTTATTCTAGTGTGTATCATCTCATGGTAGAATGTGTTCACACTACAAATACATTGTACACTCCTCCCGCATGCCAGGCCCTCCCCTTGGCACTGCAGGGCACATGAGACCCCGACAGGGAAAATCCCTGCTCCAGGGCTGGGAGGCTAACAGCTTCCCCTCCAGGAACCCAGGTTTTGCCGCCTTCATGGAGTTTCCAGGAAGCCGGAGAGTGATGGCAGGTTGGCTTGGTGGTTCCAAGAAAAACCCTGTATCTTGATTCGAGTATCTGTGACAAAGAAAGGCAGATGAGGTCAAAGGATCTTACAATGAACTTCAGAGTTAGGCCATCAGAACAGTCATGCTCCCAGTAAAAGCCTGCCAAGGAGTGAGAGAAAGGTTAGGTGAATTCAGAGTCTTTTCAGACTCACGGGGCTCTGTGGGCAAAACTAGACCCGGGCCTGTCATGCTTGGTACCGAGTCACACATAAGGCCATGCCTAGCTGGAAGATAAATGAGCTTATGGAGTTTGGGATTCGATGGCACATGACTGGAACTAAATTGTGTTTTGTTGGATTTCAAAATGGCTCAGGAACAATTGGACCAAATTTCCCTCCAAATTAACATCAGTAGAAAAGATTAAGTTAAAAAAAAAAAAAAAGACCCTCCAGGGCAAACTGTTGTATCCTGAGGTTTGCTCAAACCAAACTTTTCCCAGTTTTTCCATCCTTAGTTGACAAAGACATAAACTTAAGAGTGTTGGCAGGTTTTTAAGCCTTTAAGACTATTACAAAATCTGAGTTCCAAGTTTTAGAAATGTTTAAAGAAGGGGCGCTTTTTTCTTGACATTTCTAATTTCAGCTAAGTATTGAACTATACCACCCATATAATAATTATGGGTCATAGAATTTCAGAGCTGGAAGGAACCCCAGAGACAATTTAGTCTAGTGCACGCGTTTCTACCGAGGGAAAAACCGAGACGCGAGGAGGCAAGTGGGCTTGCCGCAGGTCGTGCAGAGCCTCCCTGCGCCGAGCTGGGACCCGAGTTCCTTTCATCTTAGGGAAATGCCTGTTACTGGACAGGTCCTGCCTCGCTTTCGTATTTATGAAGCTCTATAAAGTCCCTGGAATTTTGGCCTGCTAAAAATATGAGATTTTGATGGTCAGACAATTGAACAGTTAGTCTTACAATCACAATCCCGCTTTTTCCTCTGAGATGAGGCAGTTGAGAGGTGATAGGCTCCGAGGATGCTTGGAGCAGAGTGTAAAGAAGATTTAAGGGGTTGGGACTGGACAGAATCGGTTTGTGGCGTGAACACACTGCAGTTGGAAACCCACTTTTTCCTTCTGGTGTTTCTGCCGATGCCAACTCTGTTTTTGAGTTTTGAAGTCCACGCTCTCCCCTGTTGCCTCATGGGAGGCAGTTGACAGCTCAAAGTAGAAATGGCCAAATAAGTAAAATATCTTTGTGAACTTCTGCTTTCCTGAGAAGGGTATGTCCTTTCAGGATGCCTTAGTTTCTGATTTCATTGCGTGTTCCTCACAGCTAGAAGCTACGTCACACTGAACCAAATGAACGGAAAGTAGAGAAAGTGCTTTCCATTGCAGTGGAGCTGCCTCAAGCCTCTGGGGTGGGGTGGGGTGGGGTCATTAGCTTTCTTTGGGCCCCCAAGCCAAGCCACAGGAATAGAAAGGAGGACCCTGCAAGCCTTTATTGCAAATTGACATGCTCTTTCTCCTTTGTCTTTTTTTTTAATACAGGAAGGGACCCCACCCCTTATATGGCAACTGTGCCCAGACAGGGAGGGGTATGGATATAAATGAGAATTTAAAAGGTACTAAGTGAGGAGGAATTTTGGCAGGAAAGAACCGGGAAGTGTCGCCTGAGTGGTGATGGTGTGACTCAGCCCTTTGAAAATACTTAGGAGTTACCTAGTTGCAACCAGAGTTTTGTGTTTTATTTTTTAACTGCTTTTTTAAAAACTGTCTTAAGTGTTTGAGGTAAATGGTCATCTTTGCTTCACCCACTTCCAATGTCCACACCCACCCTGGACACACACACACCTTACAGTGACATTTCCTGAGGCTGTGAACACCTCAGTTTTTACAAGTGAAGGAGAAAGTGAGCTGGTCGGCAGCTGGAAGACAGCTCTGTAGGGAGCAAGTAACATCCCCTTCCAGGCTGCTCCCAGCTCCTTTTGGACCTACGCCTGGGGGAAAAAATATATTTGAATTTCCCTTGGAGACACTGTTAAATTTTATTTTATTAATTAGTGTCCACTTAAATTTGAGTCAATACCCAGAGAAACTACTCTTGCTGTTAAATCAGGAAAATACATAATAGTGACCAAATATACCAATACTGATGATAAAATATGAAAATAATAGGTATGAAGTTTACTGTCACAAATTGCTTACATTTATTGGCTTATATACATGCCTTACATATATATGTTCCAGAATACTTCATTAATTGAATTTTTTGATGACAACACAGAGATTCACCATTTTCATAACATTCTGATGGTGATGGAACCATGTGTATTTAAAAGTGCTTATTAAGTACTAGCAACTGATAATACCAATAATATTGAGTTTACTAGACTTAAGTGAAGAACCACAAATGTAGTTCCTATTTTCCATAAAGTTTATCTGGCTGACATTTTCTGCTTTGTGTTCCAAAGACAGCGAGCAGAGCCTTTTGGTGTCAGAGTTTAGCTAGATAATCCACATTTCGTTTGTGGAATTGGTCAAGATCAGAGAACTACTCTTCCTTTCCTGTGGCTTAGGAACCAAGTTGTTGATACAGTTATTCTCTCTGGCATCTAGATCATGAATTTTGCACAGACCCACATCAAGGGAAAAAAGAGGCCCTTTCTATGTTAGATTTGCAGAATGACTTCAGATGTTTTGACTGGACAGCTGCAGAAAAGAATGAAAACAGTACAAGTCATGATCTCCATTGCTGCCTTCCAAAACCCTCTGGGCTGTGTTATGGTTAGTTATCTATTGAAATGCCATGCTGTGGCCCTTATCCAGAGTAGATTGGTTTTATTATTCCTCTTATGATCTTATTAATGTTTGCTTGCCTTGTTTTATATTTTAGGAGATGTGTGTCATCAGCTTCTATCCAAAGGAGAAAGAGTTGGCATGGATGATTTTTTTAAAATGGGAACTTTTTATGTGAATATTCTACACAGAAATGCATGCACATAACCACATGCAAAGAGTTTTGAGTTGGGTTCTTGTACACTCATCTTCACTGTGTATGGAGACCATCAAATTGTCTTAGGATCCTTGTCCCTATGGGATAGCCTGGCACCAACACATCCTTTTGATGACAAATGCTATAGTTTCTGAAAGTCAAGCTATTGTCAGTTCTCTCCACTCTGGGACTGTGGGAAATCACCTGTTGGATTGTTGGGAGAAGTTTACAGGGTGGGATAGAGGGTAGTTTTGCTTCTTGCTGATGTCTCTCATCTCTACTTGGTTACTCAGAAGTTGTGTCCTTGAGGAAGCCAACACTGGTGCTCACATGCATTCTGGGAATCACCTTTAATTTTTCCAGAGAGTCTGCTCTGTGGCATTGATTTTAGCTGTGCCCAGAGATATATTTGAAGATCACTGTTACTCAGGCTTTTCAGATTGGGTGGTGATGGCCGGGGTGTCATGAGTCGGGTAGAATGTGCTTGGATGAGCCAACACCAGTGACTTGGAGAGCCGCGAAGAACCTTTCTCCAGATTTTCTACTTTTACTTGACATTCTAAGTGCACTCGCCCAGGCTGCACAGTGGTGGGGTCCTCAGGTGGCTTGTTTGTGCCTCACCTCATGCTACCTGATGAGTACGTGCACCAAAGAATTGGCTATGATGGCCTCGCATTTCCTTAAAGTCCCCTGGCTTCTTTGTGCTCACTCAGAAAGGGGGCAGTACCCAGCAGCCTGCTTCTGTCCTCATCTCATGGGCCTTTTATCGGTGAAATGATCTTCCTTCTGTTCTTTACCAGTACCACTTATGTGAAAATTATCAGAGTGTATTCATATGTGGTTGTCCTATTGAGGTCTGAGGACAAGGCCTCACCCTGTGAGTAGGAGCAGCGTGTTCTCTGATGGAGGTGGTCAGCCTAGGTTTCAGTCCCTGGGAGGAGACCTAGCCTGAGACTGGACACCAGAGCAATGGACGATGCCTCTTCTGTAGTTTTCTCTCTTGGGTTTTGTCTCTTAGCAGCCAAGTGTTTTGGAATGTCCTCTGTGATAGTGGGTACAAAGATGGCAACCACCACAAGGAGCCAGACCCAGGACTGTGGGGTAGGATAGGTCCCACATCCAGGAGAATGAGTCGTATTTTACAAGTTGGATGGATGATCTAGTTGCATGTTTCCATCTTAACCTCTTTCCCTTAATTGTGTAAAGCCTTTGGGGCTTTCTTAAATGTCCTGGCCTGGTCTCAGCTGGACACCAAGGGGAAGATTTGGGCTGTACCTGCTCTGGAGTGTTAGAAGGGGTAATGCTTCTTAGGCTGACTGGGGTTGTGGCAGCAGCAGGAATCAGGGAGAAACACCCAAGACGGAAGGCAGGGCAGGGGGTGAATCCGAGAGTTGGGGCCGTGATACCGCCCCACCGATGGAGGAAATTCTGTCCCCCGTGCCCATGTCGGAGGACTGGGCAGTATTTTCTTCAGGAAAGAAAACACTGATAGCTCTTTGGCATTTTGTTTCTAGAGTGTTTTTGATGTTGTTGTAATTGTTGAATATCTGCCCAATTTATTTATTTGTTTCAAAAATATGTTGAGCAACAGTTGCCTCAACTGACAGAGGCCAGGACACCTTGTTTGAAACAAGTAGTCTGTATCAACCTCTACAGATAAAGTGGACGCTTGGCTCTATATGATCATCATAAGCAGGTATTTTTCTTTCTTCAAGACAAAATTAAGGAAGCAGGTGTTACGTTGTTTGGAGACTGAGCAGTTCATAGGTATGAAGCAAATGTCAGCTGAAATCATGAAGTTGCAGGCCCTATGAATAGTTAACTGATCTTTTCCCCAGCATCTATAAATATGACATCAACACAAGACCACCCCTTTGCAGCCCAGCAGTATGTGAAAAGCTACCAATGATGACGAATGTTTAAGCCAACCAAAATGATTTGTTAACATGCTTCTATCTGTGGTTTGAACTGAATCCATCACTTAAGTCAACCTAAAGTAATCCAGCTGCACAGCGCCACCTGTAGGAAAAGTCTGTGTGGGTGACACAGGGCTCCACCGCACTGGCAGTTTCCTTTCCAGAAACCTGATATTTATTTTTCTTAACTTCTGAATTGAATGACTATAGCATGTTCTAAACTGTTTTTTTTTTTTAGAACTTAAGGACAAAAATGCTTTCTAGTCAATGCATCATGACTCATAGTTTTGGGGCAGAACATGTCTCAAGTGTTCTTAATTGATTTTAAAAGAAAACAACCCATTATTACCAACACATTTTCTAAAGCTTCAGTGAGACATTACAGCTGACATTTTCATGACACTAGAGACTCTAAGGTGATAGAACCATTTCTGCCTCATCCACTCGTCCACAGATGTAGTCCTTGCACCTAGTCCAGTGCTTTGCACAGAGTAAGTCCCCAGTAGAGGTTTGTTGAGTGAATGGGTCCACAGTCTCTTTGTCCGCCCTGTGTTAGGGCATGCCTCATAGTGGTTTCAGTTCAGATGTCCTTCCACTGTAGAGACTTCCCCAAACCCCCTAAGATAGAACAACCAAGTACCGGTTGATCACTTTCATAGCAACCAGATCCCCCTCTCCCCACCAAATTCCTTCTTACATTCATTAATTTGTAGTTTGTTTCTTTAATGCGTGTCTACTCAGTTTGACAGAAAGCTCCATGAGGATGAAGCCCAGGCTGCCTCGTTCCACGCTTTAGCGAAGTGCCTGGTGCAGAGCAGTGCTCAGGCAATAGCAGATGATTGGGTGGGTGAGCCAGTGTTACCTACCCACACGCTCATCCACAGTGCCAGCTCCGTGCTGGCCCCCTTCTACCCTGGAGCAGTGAAGAACAACTGAGAATACCACAGGAAATGGCCACTGCACCTCTTATCTCAGCAAATTGTTAGAGACTGAGTGGCTACAAAGGGTAGGTTTTATTGTCTAGTCAGGTTATACTCCAGGGTCTCCAGATTTGGGATAGAGGGCTCCTCTATTTCAGTATGTTATACTAGAGCGTGAGACAGGCTCTAGATGCCGCTCTGGCTCTCATAACAAACTGTGTGACCTTGGACAAATGATACAACCTTTCTGAAACTCTCTTTCTAAAATGTAAATTTAAGACACAAGTAGGTCCTACTTCATGTGGTTATTTAGAAGATTAAACAAGACAATGTATGTAAAGTACATAGTTTAGTGCTTGGCACAGAACAAAGAATAAGTACTCAATAAAAGTTATTATTAAATTAATAATAGCATTTGAAGTCCATCAGTGGGCAAGCAGTGTCCCAGGACTCGATTAGGTGGTAATTAAGTGTATTAAACAATGTCTTGTGCTCAACTTCAGTAAAAGGAGTTATTGCTCTGCTTTTAATGGCTATAACATTCTACTTAGCTAAATAATGGAATCGGATGAATTCCCTACAGTAAAAGCTGGATTTAGTAAGATCTGGCAGGTTATGGCATAAGGCTTACTGTCACTGCAGATTAAAACATCTCTGCACCCCCAATACTACTGTTATTTAATAGTATGTTGGGTGGTCTTCTACAATTTCCTTGATAAGAAGAAAAATCAACCAGGTAAAACAGGAGTTTTTAAAGACATCTATAACCTCACCAAATTATGCTATAAACAATATCCCATTGTAAAAAAACAATTACATAAATGCCCATTTAAAAAATCTTTTGTCAAAAGCATATTACAAATGTATTAGATTTTTCCTTATTGGAAAATAAATATATTCTTTGAATATAAATGTTTAAATATGTTTAGTCTCACTGACATGACACAATTATATATAACAATTGTGGATATATGTATATTACAATTTAATTTTCAGTGACAGGTGAAACCTAAATTACAGGAACCAGAAACCCAATTATTTCAAATTAAATAATCTTGATAACCAAAGTCAGTTATTTCAAGGGAAGAAAGGCAATGACTTTTTAAAATTTCTTACTTACCAGTATATTAATAGTTTTGTTATCATGTCCTGTTAAATTACATCAGAGTTCTTCTACATCACAAAGACTGTAAAAGCTAGACACTTATTTCTTTATCAAATACATATACTCTGCTTAATCCCTTACTATGTGTTTGTGTAAGAATCTGTAGAGACTCTTATTCTACAACAGTCAGCCTACAATTTTCTCATCACTCTTCAATTTGGACCAAAAAAAATATTATTCAGAACAAAATTCTTCCATTTCAGACTTTATGGTCTTGTGGATGGTATACTGTGGAACAGTTTTCCTCTGTGCTACACATGTCCTTGAGTTTTTGACAGGATAAAGGCGTTAGTTAGCCACTAATCTCTTGTATTTGTCATCTCCTTCTTATTTAAGGGCTTCTCAGAGTATGTGTTTAAGAGCAGAGGGCTTGGGGGCTGGAATTCTGAGGTATGTTGGAGAAACCACCTCACTGCGCTCTTCCTTTAAATCTCTGGGGTATCCGATAAGAAGGGGTGTCCAGGGAAGAGCGAAGGTACCGATACCAACAGTTGCCTTCATTGTTACCGTATTTGCTGCTACCCACACCCTATCTTTTTGTAAAGGGCCGTAATCGTAAGACATGCGCAAGAATGGCAGTAAAATATTGCATTTTTAGATTGGAAAGAAGTCCTTGATTGAACTTGTGTTTTCATTTCATTTGAGGTCCACAATATGAAGCAAATACTACCCTTAATGATTATATATTAGTGTGCTTTCTAAAACACCTTACTGGTGGGTAAGTTTGCATTTGCTTCTCTCTCACACATCACCAGCCCCTCTCTCTGTCTCTCTCTTTCACATACACACCATTTCCCATTGGCACACTCATTTAAAAAACAAACCAAACACAGAAAAAGCAACATAATGCTCTTTAGATATTTCTCCATTTCTCCTCTCCTCATCCCAACAAACCCCATGCAAGGAGCTGTCTCCATTTCCTCAAAACTCTTTTCCTAAGCAACCTGCTTCATCCTGGCTTTCATCCTTTAAATTGACCCTTATCAGATACAAGAATTTGTATCTGGCCCGAAGCTACTGGGCAATTTCCCATTCTCACCTTATTCTCCTTGTTAGTAGCACTCGACCTTACTGAACACACTCTTCTTTTTAAACACACATTTTTAGTGACATCATTCTCCCAGTATTTCCTACCTCAGGAAAAGCCCTACCTCTTGCCCATTCCCCATAGCTCCTCTTTTTCTTTCTTTCATTTTCTACCAGACAGGTAGCCCAGGGCTCCAGCCACAGCCATCTCCTCTCACTGCACTCTCTCCCAGTTCCAGGGCGTTACCACCTCCACACGCTGACACATCTCAAATGTGTGTCTCCAGTCCAGCTCTAAACTATTGATTCAACTGTCTACTCAATATCTGAGAGGTACAAAGAGGGGGCAGACATATGGACCAAGTGGCATTTCCTTCTCTATATACACAGGAGGGGTTAGTTAAGTTCTTTCTTGAAGCCATGAAGGGAGTGAATGCAAGTAAATTCTTGAGATGTGCAGCCATTGTCCTATAGTCTCAAATTTGGGGACAAATATCAGGACCAAGAACACTTTAAATAGTTGTAAACATATATTTATATTGAAATACCACTTAGGTACTTGATTATCTCACATGCCCCCAACACCTCCAAAAGCCTTGTCTTAAACTGACAATTTACTCCTAGAACTCATAGTCCTCCCCACACCCACCTGCACCTCACCTGTAACCCCAGCTGAGGAATTTTCACATATTTCTCAGACTAATATTTGATGGTCCAGCCCCTCAAACTCTATGTACCTAAAGTAACCATTAACCCCACTCTTCCCATGATTCCAGCTTCCAAACCACTCAACATGATTTTCCCTCACTTGTTCATGAGGCAAAAATAGAGAATGTTGATATCCCCCTAAAACACTCCTCTCAAATGGCCCACTTTTATATGTCAGGAATTTTAAACACATGTGAGAATCAAACATTGGACTTCTAGGGAAAGATCCAATTCTCTATTCCTTTTCTTATTTCCAGTGATTGTCCTGGTATCACAATTATTTTAAAAGCATCTGGGATTCAGTGTTTTAAAGGAACTCACTCTTCCAGATTCAGACACAGTATCCCAAATGGTACTTATTCACAGTTTTCTACATTCTTTTTTTCTATCCCATGACCATCCAAAAAAGAATACTCAGCCTGTAAAAGTGATAAGGGGAGTCCCTTTTACCTTCCCTTACCTACACTGCGGCTTTGTTCATAGGAAAACTTCTCTCCCTCCTCCCACACTTCTGTAACTCACTCTTCTTCAGAGGGACGAAAATGCCTAATCTGACTGGAGAGAACCCAACATTCATTGGGTCACCTTTTACTAGTGGGTGATGTCACTGTGCTCCCAATGGTCATGTGCCCTCCCTGCCCTTGGGGGTTATGAACTTCTTACTGGCAACATGCTTAGGCAGGGCCAAGGCCAGAGTCTCAGCCCTTTGTCCCGTTTTCTGAAGAGTTGCAGGCCCAGCCATTTTTGATTGGGAGAAGGAGGACATGGAATACTCAAAATTGGCCTCAGGCCTCAGCTCTGTTCTTGGAAATGAGTTTACCAGAAACCCTGCTTTTAGGGCATTATCCGTACCTGCCTGAATTAATAGTACTTCCTGTTTCATGGGGCTTTCAGGCCTTGGGCATCTACACTACTAGGAAGAACCCCAGGCAGGAAGAGAAGTAAAGGGCCATAAACTCCTAACACGATCATTGAAGGAATCTAAAAATTAAAAGCAGCATTTCAGTTGTATCTGTTTTCTATTACTGCTGTAACAAATTTCCATGGAGTTAGTGGGGTCAAACCATGCCCATCTGTCGTCTCACAGTCCTGTGGGGGGTCAGTGTGGTTCCCCTGATCCTCTTCTTAAAATTTCATGGGCTGACCTCAAGGTCTCTGAGGGGTTGCTTTCCTCCAGGGAGGCTCTGAGGCTGAGTCATTTCCAAGCTCTTTAAATATGTTGGCAGAATTCAGATTCCTTTGGTTGTAGGACTGAGGTGCCTGCTCCCTTGCTTTCCGTGGTCCAGCAGTGTTCTCCGCTTCTCGAATCTACCTGCATTCCTGGTCTCGTGGCCCTCACCTTCCACCTTCAAAGCAACAGTGGCAGATAGAATCAGTCTCTACTGCTAACCCCTCTGACCTGCTTTGTGCCTCATGTTTCCTCTGCCAAATCTTTCTGCCTTCTTCTTCTTTAAGGGCTTGGGTGACTAAATTGGGCCCAACTGAATGATCCAGGTTAATTGCCCTATTTCAAGTTCAGTTGATTAGTAACTTTAATTCTACCTGCCAAGTCCCTTCACAGTAGTACCTAGAGTAGCATTTGGTTGGATAACCAGGGGACAGATAGCTTGGGGGTAGGGGACATCTTTACAATTATTCTTGCCACATAATATATCCACATTTCAATTCCAACTCTCACCCTCTCAGTTCTGGCTAAATTTTCACTTTTGCCCCAAATGCCAAGGTGTTAAATTTTACTCATGAAAATCCCTCTGCCTGAGAGTCAGCTACTCTGTAGTACTGTGTGTGCATTATCGGGAAAGTCCCTAAACCTCTCCGAGTTCCACTCTCTTCAGGTAAAATACAATGCCCCACTCTACAATACTATTCCAAGCATGAGATGAGAAGTTAGTAAGTGAATAAATTTTGTAACCTTTAAAATGCAAGTGTCCATTGTATTACTTATGTTCTAAATATATTTTTAAGAACAGAATAAAATGTTTTTAAAATGACAGGAGAAAGCTAAGAACAAAACTGACTGTTAATTCTAAACTACTATATATATGTAATATATATGCTATTATGTGCTATACATATGCTAGTAGTATATAGTCATTCATATACACACACACATCATATGGTGATTTCTAGACCTAGTTCAAACTGAAGTCAGAAAACACAGACAGGCTAGAGAGTCTACTTGTTAGCTGGATGACCTCGGTCAAAATATTTAGTTTCTCCAGTTCCTTTTTTTCCTCATCTGTGAAATTAATGTGTTTAACAGAAGGATCTCCAATAGCCAATTCATCTCTGAAATTCTTTGCTTCTATTTTATACTCTTTCTTCGAGATGCACTAAGAATCAGGATTGCAAGAAATGATCTATTTATAGTCAGCTCTTCACAAGATGACTATAAAATGCCCAAGACAAGCTCATAACACAGAGACTAGAGATCTCTTCTAGGAACCTGAAATATGTTTACAAATCCTGGCAAGTTTTCAGTCCTTTATCATTATAATCAAGCATTTCTTCAGTACCTAGTGCCAAAATATTAGACTACTGAATAGTTACCATTTGAAAATTCATACTATTTAATTGACTAAATGCTATTACATTTTAGAAAAATACTAACTATATTACATTAATCAAAAATTATTCTTAAATTCTATTTCTAAAAGAAAAGTCAAGCATAAACATAAAATCTGGTATGATATTTGTGAACTTCTAGAGTTCTCCGATTTTAAAAAATTTGTACATTAAGGAATAAATTATAAATTTTACCTTTTCTCTCCCTAAGAATTCTGTTTTTATTTTGAACAAAGTGAGGAGGTTAAGGTGCGTGCCCAGTCAGTGCCTTGAGACTCACTAATGAATGCTTGCAGTTTGCTGAGAGTTCATCTATTCTACATCCTGGATCTGGAATGAAGACTATTTTTATAAATTAAAGTTTTACATTTTAAAAAGGAAATATTTTCCTCAAGTTCCCTTTCAGTGGCTTTTCCAACAATAGGGCACTCATTTCTGTGACAGCATTGGTGCAGAATTTTAGGAAAAAAGGATCGTGAATTTCTGAGTCCCTTTTCACTGGATAGGCAGGCTGGAGAGTGTCGCTCCCTGCAGGGGCCCTGCTAGAAGCAGGGAAATGACAGGGTTGGCTGAGTGCGGGCACAAGTCCTTGTCACATTTGAGTTAGGGTTTCTTAACGGGGGAGAAATGAGTTCTTTTGACCATACTTGGTGGTCAACCAGCCTTCACTTAAAGAAAATCATTTTCTTTGCCATGGTAATCTCCTAGGTTGTTGTAGCTGGCTGAAATGGGAATTTTACAAGATGAATGTGGCGTGCGGCGTGTTTGGCTCTAATCAGTTGCATGTGTGTGATGGGCCGGGAGCAGGGTCTGAGTGGAAACGCTAAGTGGACTGACGCGCTGAGCAAGGCGGGAGTGTGGGTGGGTTTCACAGTCCACTTGCAGTTTTTTTTTATCCAGAAGTTGGCAGTTTTAACCTGAGAATGTTAGTTAGACACTGCACAGGGAAGAGAAGAAGACTAGAGGGAAGCTGGGACTGTAAACAAAGGAGAAAGAAAAAGATGTAAGAGTAGCAGCAGCAACAAAAAAAAGCGTACCTTGAATTTGTTTTTGGAGTTGCCGAGAAAAAAAAAAGAAGAGGAGGAGAGAGATGAATAGGGTAAGATGAACACTTGTTGATTTGTTTGGTATTCATTCAACAAACTGAGTAGTATTTGCTTTGTCTCAGTACTGAGCTAGTTCGTAACAATGAACACAGCAGGTTCCCTGCCCTTGAGGAGCTTAAAATCTACTGGGAAGGCCGGGCTCAAAAGTGCATCCAGGTGCTACTTATTTGTGGAGCCTTGCTCAGAAAGAAAGGAACTCAGCTGACCAGGTGGGGCCCCCAAGTCCCCCCACAATGTATTTGTGTGAGCAGTGGGTGCTCCTCCTGTAGGTACACAGCACTCCTTAGGTTGCCTCACTGGGGTTCTCAACTGCAGAAGCCATGCATGCGTTTGAGGATCCACTTCAATTTCTACCGTTTTAAAGGCTGTTGGCCAGCCGCAGTTCACAGATAATTCTGCTAGGCAGACTTGTTTGTGTTGGGTAAAGAACAATTAACAGTGACATATGACATCATCCTGAAATGGAGTTGGAACGCTTTTGTGGGATAGTCAAAGTATTTAGTCCCTTGATGTAAGAATGAGTGAGAGCAACGCAGGACAAAATCAGGAAGGTTTGGTGACTTGCTTTCTGTCCATCTCTGGCACTCTCCAAACACTGTCCTTCAAACACCTCTCCTGAGTGCTGTATGGTGCCTCCCTCCTGGATCAGACACCGTTCCCACAGGTCCTGCTTTATTTGTCCTGTATCTCAGTTCCAAGCAGGAAGCATCAAATGAGCTTACTCAACCTGAGCTGTCACTAGCAGATAGTGGGCTGGGAGTAAATGCTCCCTTTACCAGCCACTTACTGGTGCCTCTGTGGCCCCGATGCCTTAGTGATGGACACTACTTAGTGATGGACACTACTTAGTGATGGGAGACTTTAGACACTCAGCCAGGGCCAGGGAAAGGACAGGGGCTTTGGGCTCCACTCAGTTCTTTGCCTACGCTAAGGATGCGCAAAGGTTCAGATATGTCTGTGACTGGTGGGTGAGAGGGTGGAGACCTTTGGGGGGAAATTCTGGCGAAGCTTCTCGTTCTCTAGCCGTGAAAAAAAAAATCACAACCTGAATCTTTTGAGTCAAAATTCTAACAACTTAGAACCAAATTCTGACTTGAATTAAAACATGGTTTTCATTCTAAAACTGGGTAAATGCACCTCATATGTGATCATTTTTGTCAGTTCCTCTCACATCAAAAAGTGTAGCTCTTGAGACCAAGCTCTGGAAGAAGAGAGCTTTGAGTTTGAGACCCACCCCCACTCCTTCTTTTCACTATTTTGCCTTTAGCTTCTCCAGGAATCACTGAATGAGGCAAAATACCTGCAGCCCCCATCACTGGCTCCCAGTGGTGGACTTAGCGGAGGGTGGCTACAGGAATCCCAAGGTTATACAGTCTAGTCACTCAATGCTCAGGAAATAAAGTTTTGCTTATTTCTTTTTTTATTTTATTTTAATCATTATTCAAGTACAGTTTTCTCCCTTTTGCTTATTTCTTGTTTTATATTTTTAGTCTTTGTTTCAAATGAAAATAGAGGAAATTAGAATTTGAAATGTGTACTCCTTAACATGTAATTTATAAATATATTTATCTACATGTATATGTTTAATGTTTAAAGATTATTTTAACTACCGTTTATAGGATATTTTGCTATTTTCAAGGTCCTTCATTTATAATTGTCTCATTTGACCCCCGTAACAGCTGTCTGGAGCCCATTATTATCTTCTTCCTCCTCCTCTCAGGAGTAAGGAAGAAAAGGTCCCGTACCTGCTGCCTGGATTGTGCTAGTCACTTACAGAACTTTTCTATTCATATAGATATAATTTCATATAATTCTATCAATAGCACTGGAATTATTTGTCGGGTTATGTTGTTACTAGTGAGACTTACCCAGCTTTTCAATGGAGAACCAAGACCTAGTGCCCCGTGTTTTGGTGTGTTAGACCTCAGTGTGCCCTTGTTTCTACCCCCATCCTCCCCGCTGAGGACTAACGTGGTTTGTTCTGGCTTTGGTGGCTATTTCCTTTGCAAGCACCACTACTTCTGTCTGCAGAAAAGGCTTTGTTCCAGGTCATGTTCACAGAGACCTCCGCCTGCTTGGAAGGCACATTCGACCAATACAGCAGGTCCTCCCACTTAACGAGGAACGGGGTGGATGTCTCACCTAGAGTGCCCCAAGCCTCTGAAATTCTGCGGTGGGGACATGGAAAGGTGCTGGTTGATGCCTCTCTTACCCAAGGCAGACATTTTGCTGCTCTCACCCATATGCAATCAATTATTGTGACTGCCCACCCATCACCTCAAAGGCATTTCTCAAAAGTCAGTTCACTTGGCCCCAGCACCTGGCAACCGTAGGCCTGGGGACTGTGAATTTCCGAGTCCTCTTTCTGCCTACTCCGTTCTATTTAGTAAAATGTAGAGTTTGCCCCACCCCCCGCCATACACACATCTCCATTCCCCTGATCTTTTTTTTCTTTAAAACCTAGAAACGTTGTCTCCAGTTCAGGGTACGTAAGTCAGGGAATGTAAGGAGGGGAAAATCAATGCTGGCCTCTGGCTATCATTTAAACAAAATAGAATCAACTTCTGTAGACATCTGCTATTCTCAGGATAAATTATAGTGTTAAAAGACGCGAAATAGGAAAAAGTACACCACAAAAGCTGCTTTATTAGTGGTACGCTTGTGTGATTCCAATTTTTTAAAACATATTTAATTCCTTATTTCTTGTCTCATCCTCTAAAACTAGGATCAGCCTAGGCTTAATAAAAAATTCATTGGGATTAAAATACAGCAGTCCATTTCAAAGCCAGCCCCAGTAAAGTCGTTTTGCAATAATTCTGACTATTTTTAATACAGTCTTGCAAATGTTGTCAACTCTAGTCTCCACTGAACATTTCAACATGGCGCCCAGAGGGAGCTTTCAAGCCTGACAGCTATTTCCTATTTGTCAAGAACAAGAAGGAGGGGTTTTAAAGAAAACAAGGTCTCCCCATTTCAGATGGAGAAATAATAATAAAAATGACTACACTCCAAAGGGCCGGCTGGGAGACACATCCAAGAATAGGCAGTGTGAGGGCCTAATAGGTCATGACAGCTCAGATATAGAAGTTATCTCCCCACAGTAGGGGTGGCCTCATTACCCACTTCTGGTTTGGTTTTGCTGCAGCAGCTGTGAGTGATGAGGCCACCCTTATCTCACAAAGATGAAGACCATATTCTCCAATGCTGTGACATGTTCCTTCTGTGTAACCACTTAGGCACAGACTTCGTTTTCCAACTACACACGTGCATCTCACACACACACACACACACACACACATACACGCACACACATCAGAAGAAAGAACTGCCTGTTTTTTAAGTGACATTCAAAGATGAATGTGGCACTACTGACATGTTGAAAGAGAACACTTCGCCACCCCCCAGCACTCAAATGACTTTCAGGAAAACCAACTCCTCTTTCTCTATCAATATGGTTTTCATACCATGTTGGCTCCTTATGCCAAAACAATTTAAAATGGCAGCAGCACGTATTAAAGCCCCCAAAATGACGCCCCTTGTCTGTGAAGTAAAAAACAAGCAGAATCCTTGTCTGTAAAGTTCCAGCATATCGGATCACCTCTGTCCCGTGAGCTAACGGCAGCTCAAAGCTGACAAAATGCACATTCTCAGGTCACTTCTCTTCTAAAGCGGGGCTCCTCCTGTTGGGAGGCCCGGGTGACATGAACAGTGTGTAAGTCTTAGCCCTGCTTAAATCAACCAGTCGTTCTATATCGTGCTTTCTCTTTTTGGTTTTAAATTATTTATTAAAAGACAACGCCTGTGAGGGCAACCTCATCAGGATGGAGAACATGGATTCGGTGACTTGCGCATAAAATCTGCAACTCAAATGAAAACTGTGGGGAAACTTCAAGCAGGGACAGGGGAGCAGTCACTCACAAGTGAGGTGCTCCCCTTTCTGATTTTAGTTCAGAAGAGGGGATGGCTTGTAAATATTTTGGTTTCATTCTCCAAATGTTTTTTTTTTCTCTTTTAAAGTAAAATGCTTTCAGACACCCCCGCAAGCTGGCTTTCCTCAGAAAAGCACAGGGAACGCTGCCTAGGGTTAGTTTTGTCCCTCCTTTCGGAGGTTCGCGTGTGTTGGTTGGGAAGTGAGGAAGGGCTAGCTGCTCTCTTCTGCTTTGCTTTGATGGATTCCTCCCCTCATAAACCATAGCCCAGCTCATAATTATAATGCAAAACAGCATCCCTACAGCCTGCTTGGTGCATTTCAAATCTGAAGTTCCTTGAAGTTCTAAGAATTTTTAAATATTGATATTCATTAATTGTGTGGCTCTTTGTGACATAAATGCACATTGCATACTTTCATGTGCTGGAAACAGCTAAAAATGGCATGGCACAAATGTTTACATGGCTGTTATGGAAAACGGTACCATGCTAATATATGTCTGCTTCTTAAATTCTGTTAGCAGTTGTAAGACAGTCAGATACCACCCGTGGGATCTTGTGCCCTCATGAAACACAATTACAATGAGAATATCTCATTATCTCATTGGCTTTAGCTTACTGCTCTGTTACCATGGTTTCAAATACACAGAGGAGTCTGAAACTAAGAGTGCTGCTAACAAAGAACATATCCTTGTACAATGACATCAGATCATGTTAGACAGAATAGACTTAATTAAATACCCCCTGATGGAGGCCAAAATACAGAAGTTGGGTCTACTTTTTAAAGAGGAAACCAGCCATTTAAAAAATTCTACTTAATTTACTTAGGAATTTTGAATTCCTTTCTAACAGCAACTACAACAATAAAAACAAACTGAACTGAGAGCCTGTTTAATATTCACTGGGATGAGAAGTTAAGGACGTGGAGAAGCAAAAGACCACCGTCAGAAGAGAATGATGTCAAATGTAAGCTTGTTCCTAGTGTCTGGTTACTGAGCCAACCAACCCGCAGACTGAGAAACTGCAACGTGTCTGTGGGTGCAAACAACCGGGCCCTCTGCTCACGTCGCGTCTGCGGAATTTCAAGCGCGGATTCCTGCCTTCCCAGAGGTCTGACTCTGCCAGACACACTCGTGACGTTTTGCCCTTTTTTTTCTGACACATTGAGTGTCTAACTTTGCAAAACTGGAATTATACTGTTTTTCATGATGGGAAACAAGTTGATTTATTAGAAGAGAAATCACAACTTTGGGCTCTAGGATTTCCAACTGCTGTGGAGCTTGCCTTGGTTTGATAGATGTCCAGCCCTTGGCTTACTCTTCACTGAGAAAAGTGCCTCGTGACCCCAGCCAGCATAGGTTTTGTTTAAGCCAATCTTTAAAATACACTTCAGCACGAGAAGTCACTTAGGTCTGCATTATCCTATTGTGTCACTATTTTCTCCCAAAGACTTAAAACAGCTTGCATTTTTCTATGTTGTGAAATTAAGTTCTCTGTAACGAAAATCTCCCTTGTCAAAGTGAAGATTATCTCTCCCCTCCCACACACCATATACACATCACACACACACACACACACACACACACACGAATCACAGCTGTAAAAAAAAATTTAAATCACTTATAGGCCCTGGAGACTATCGGGTGACATAATGTGACAATAATGACATCCCTAGTGGTGTTAATTGATTTTGTCCTGGTAGAGAGTAATTTGGCTTCCACAGTGACTGCTGGATCATGGACTTACTGATTGGTCTGCCTAGGTAGTATTACCATTAATGAACAGAAAACACACTTTCCTGCTTAAAAGATACCGGCAATTATGGGGAAGGAAAGATGGAAAGCCATTGGTTCTTAGTCATTTAAGGAGAGTTAATTCTGAGCTGTTTGTATTAAAAGGGATACATAATAAAAGACTGTGAATTAGCAATTCAGAGTCTCACTCCATAAAATCCAGCTGCTTTTATGCTACTCCAGGAAGATCTGTGAAAAACTCAAATGATTTGTAAAGTGCGCTTTAACAGAAAAAAAAATAGCAATTGGCAGCCGCATGTGCTGTGTGATTAAAAGTGATACATCATCTGTCAAGCTGGCTTACTTTATTGGTCTACATTCCTTTCTTTATGGCTTCTAATTGGTGTGATTTGAAAAATATTTTTAAAATGAAAAAACACATCTCGTTCTAAATTGTTTGTGTAGAATAAGATATTCAGATAATTCTAATTTTCAGAAGAATTGGGGCGATTTGGGAGTCATTCATGTTAACGTCAAATAATTGAAGTTACGTAAATAGAAATGATGTTACCCACATCAGTTAAAGCTGCTATTATTCTCCAGGTTACCAAGCTGAAAACTCTGGAGGCACCTCAATTCAGTTCTCACCCAGTAAGTCAACTTGTTATCAAGTCCCATCCATCCTTCCTGTTTTGCTGATACTCTGCTGGCGGGCACTGGTTCTGCCATAGCAGTGTTTACGGCTGGTACCCATTCTGATGTGTCAACATCAGTACATACTAGTTGTTAAATATTTTGTATTTCATCCCTGCATCCTACCATTTAAGTATCATTGGAATCGGTCCCTTTATCTCTATTGACATGGTACTGCCCTAGGTCAGATTTTAGTTATCGCCAACATAAACTCTAATACTAGACTTTTTTTTTAACAGGGTGATTGTTAGCGAGTAATTTTTTTTCTAGTAATAGACATTTAACTGGTCTTTTTTACTCCAGCCTTCTCTTACTCTACTCTATACTCTATACTCTAGCCGTGGTTACTTTTATATTTATATAAACTATTTTTTAAAATTAGAAGTATAGAGTCCTTAGAGAAAAGTGAATCAACTTTAAGTCGTATTGTTCTAACACAGCTTCCCTGGAAGTAGAGCCCGAGACAGAGTGACAATGCGTGTGGTTTGCTGAGGGAGGACTTGCAACTGAAACCTATAAGGGAACAAGTGAAGCCGGAGCGGTGGGAGAGGAAGTTGTGAAGACCGGTGAAGGATCTGAGACTTCACCTTCCTTGCAAGCCAACAAATTAGCCTGCCACAGTTTCATGGATGCTGGCAGAAAATTGGGTCAGAGATAAAGGGCTTTATTACTGACAGCAATAGCCGCAGCCAGAGCATCAGCATTTGTACTGGTTCCCTGCGCCATCGTTCCCATGAGATGGTGCAAGGAGGGCCAGGCAATGCTGTACAAGTAGCGGGGTGTGTTACACAGGAGGAATCTGACCTCAGGGAACCTGAATCTTTTATAATGGGCAGTAACCTGTCTGAACTTTGCCCTGAACAGTAAACAACCATATACTTCGCTCCATAGAGATGCTATCTTTATCTTCCAAGGCTGTCTACTCTACAGACAACCCTGTAAGGATCATGCAGAGCAAACTCATTCAGCGTCTCTGGTTCACAAGATATACGAAAGTGTGAAAGACACATGGGATATTGTCTCCCAGCAGAAGGATGCAGGTTCACCGAAGTCTAGGCTCACTGTGATCCCAGGGGGAGCGCTGGAGTACTAGTGGCGACTTGGGCAAGGGGGCTGGTCTTTAATTAGTACTTCCATAACACACAGCCCTTGTCTGTGGATCACCCTGATAAGAAGGCACAACCTCAGGAGTAACATTTCCAAGGGAAGCGACTTCCTTTGGTCTAGGGTAATTTGCAGAACAAGTGTATCAGTGAAGCTCGCAGAGGCCACCACTCACCACAAACATCAGCTTAGGATAGGATATGTTGAGAAAGTGGGGTCTGGGTGGGGTACTAATAGTGTCTACTACATTGATTAATTATCACAAAAAAATATATACTCAGGTTATTACTGCTCAAGTTAGGAAATGGAGCGTTACCGACCCTCTGAAGTTCCCTTTTGTGCCTCCTCCTGCTTGTTTTCCACTCCTCCCTAAATATGACCACTATTCTGACTTCTAGAATGATTGATTGTTGTCTGCTGTTGAACTTTATACAGATGAGATCATACTCTGTGTACACCTTTATGTCTGGTGTTTTTCAATAAACACTGTGAGATTCATCTATACTGATGTGTGTAACAGTAGTTCATTTTCACAGGTGTATAGTATTCCATTTTGTGAATACTATATATTCTTTCTTCTGTTAAAAGCCTTTTAGTTTATTGTGGTTTTTGTCTATTATGGCTAAAGCTTTGTAGTATTCTTGTACATGACTTTTATGTTCACCTTTCTGTTGAACTTATTGATTCATAGGATATGCATATGCTGACAGTTTTAATACTGGCTGCCAGCCACTTTTCCAAAGTGGTTGTCCTGATTTACACCCTTACCAGTAGTCTAAAAATGTTTCATTTGCTCCATAACTTTACCACCCTTGATCTTTGTCTTTTCCATTTTTGCTGTTTTGGTGGGTATGTGGTTACTTCTCATTGTGATTTCATTTATATTTCTTTGATGACTCACAAGGCTGAGCACTTTTTCATATATATTTTGGCCATTTAGATAACTATTTTTGAAGTGCTTTTTTCAAATGTTTTGCTCAGTTTTCTGTATTGTCTTTTAATGATTCATAGGAATTTATTATATATTCTAGATGTAAGGTCTTTATCAGCTCTTCATATACAAATATGCAAATAAAAGTCTTCTCCCACTCTCTAAATGCCCTTTCACATTTTTAGTGATGTCATCTGTTGAATAAAAGTTCCTCATTTTAATGTTATGCAATTTATCAATCTTTTAAAAGTGGTTAGTGCTTTTAGTGTCTCATTTAATAAGTCTTGTCTTCCCCAGATCATAAAGATAGTACTTTTGAGTACTCATCTCTGAAAGTTTTACTGTTTTACATTTCACATTTAAATCTAGAATTCATCTGGAATTGATTTTTGAGTACTATCTGATGTAGAACTCAAGATTCATTTTTCTCCATATGAATATCAATTAGCCCGGTACTATTTTTGGAAAGACAATTCTTTCTGCACTGCACTTATTGTCACCCTCATTGTAAGTCAAATGGCAGTAAATGTACAGTTGACTTCTGTGCAATGAGCTCTGCTCTATGTATCTGTGTAGCCTGCCTTCACATGTGTGGCCAATTTCATATACTCTTAATTATTGTAGCCTAATCATACCTTGATATTTAGTAATATAAGAACTTCAGCATTTTTTCTTTGTCAAGGATGTTTGGATTATTCTTCGTTCTTTGCATTTTCAAATAAAATTTTAAATTAGTTTATCAATTTCTAAGAACAACAAAACTTGTTAACTGACCCCTCTGTCATTATGAAATGCTCCTTTGTATCTTTAGAAATGCTCTCACATTTATCTTGTATTAGTATAACCTTGCTTTCTTAGTATTTGCTGATGTATGGGTCAGGTCTCCGCAAAGAGGTTGGGATATCCCAGCTCAACAAGAGGTGGAAAATAAAGGGGGGAGGGCAAATTAGTCCTTCCTCTACCTTATGTTTTCATCAGACCCTCAAAAGTTGGATGCTGCCCACCTACATTGCAAAGGGGCAATCTACTTCACTAAATTCACCATTTCAAATTCTGATCTCATCCAGAAACACCTTCACAGACACACCCCGGAGAAATGTTTAATCTGCACACCTGTTGGCCCAGTCAAATTGATTGACAGAATTTACCATCATACCTGGTATAGAGTTTTTCATCCTTTGATTTTTCTATTTTTTTATTTCACATCTGTCATTTGTAGTTCACGTATAGTTAGTTACCTTTTTATCCATGCCAAAAAATTGGTCTTTGAATTGGCATGTTTGGTGCATTTACATCTGATGCAACTACCGATGTAATTGTGTTTAACTTTGCCTTCCCCATTTTTTCTCCTCTATTCCTGTTTCTTTTAGCTCCTTCTTTGTCTTCTACTTCTTTAATCCAGTGTTTCTGTCTTTCTGTTTCTTTCTGGTTGTTTAGTTATGTTTCTACATTCTTTTACTACCCTTTAAGTGACTACCTTAAAACTGCATGTATCCTCTGCATGTAAACTGCATGTAAACTTTAATACAAATTAATATTTTTACATTTCCTGAAAAAAGAACTTCTAAATTCCATTATTCCATCCTATCTTTTGTGTTTTCATGTGGTTATCATATTTTTTTTCCTGAAGAATTCTCCTTTTGTCTAAAGAACTTCTTTTTGTATTTCTTTTAATGTGGGATGTAGTGGTGACATATGATCTCAGTTTTTGTTTTTAATTATATTTTACCTGATTTTTCCAACTATAGAAGTATATTACATACAGTAAAATTCACCAATTTGAAGTGTATAATTTAATGAGACTTGACAGAAGTGTGCGTTTGCGTAACCACCACCACAATCACAACAGAAAACATTTCCATTTCCCTTGTGCTTTTTTGCAGTCAGTCCTCTCCCCACAGCCCACTCCCTAGCAACCATTGATCTGCTTTCTGTCTCTTAAGTTTGCTTTTGCGAAGATTTCGTGTATATGGAATCATATACAGTCTTTAGTGGTTGTTTTTTTTTTTTTTCGCTTAGCATAATGTTCTTGAGGTCTATCCATGTTATGGTACCTATCCATAGTTGGCTTCTTTTTAATTTGTTACGTATCGGTAGTTTTAAAAAACTGTGCTGTGTATATCACTGCATCATTGTGTTTATTGTTTTATATACTCTAATTCATTTATCCATTCTCAAGCTGATGGGCATTTGGGTTGTTTCTGGGTTTTGGCTTTTATGAATAGGATTGCTATAAGTATTCATATGCAAGTTATTTTTAAGTGAACATATATTTTTATTCTTTTTGGGTAAAGAACATGGGAGCAGGATTGCTGACTTCTATGGTAAATACTATGTTTTACTGTCTAAGGTATTGCCAAACTGCTCTCTAAAACACCTGTACAGTTCTGCTGTCCTACAAGCATTGTATGTGAATTCCAATTGATTCACACCCTTGCTAACACTTGGCATTTTCAGTCTTTCAAATTTTAGCCATTATAGTGAGTATGTAGTGGCATTTTATTGTGATTTTAAATTCGTTGCTCTGATTACTAATGATGCTGAGATTTTTTCAAGTGTTTATTTACCATTTCTGCATCTCGATTAAAGTATCTGTTCAAGTCATTTGACCATTTAAAAAATTACATTGTTTCTTTTATTGTTATTACATTGTATAAGTTTTTATTTATGTAATCTCAATATAAATTCTTTATCAAATATGAGTTTTGCAAATATAGTCCCTGAGTTTGAGCTGCTTTTGCATTTTCTTAACAGTGTCACTTGAAAAGCCAAGATTTCAATTTTGATGAAGTCTAGTTTATCAGTTTTTCTTTTATGGTTTATATTTTTGTTTCTTTTTCAAGAAATCTCTGACCTTTGATTCAAGGGCATATTGAATTAAGTGGAATCCCATTTTCTTCCATAAGTTTTATAGATTTAATTCTCACATGTAGGGTTGTTTTGCAATTTGTTTCAAGGTAATTTTTGTATATGATGATTAGTAAGGGTCAAGGTTTACATTTTTGCACATACATACCCTGTTTGGTTTTATACCGTTTGTTGCAAAAGCTATTCTATCTTTACAGAATTCCCCCACCATTTTTGTTGAAAATCAATTGAATATATACAATATATGTGGCTGGACTCTCTTCCATGTCTATATGTCTGTCCTAAAGCTGATACCATACTGTCTTCTTACTGCAGCAGTAGAGTAAGTTTTGAAATCTGGTAGTGCAGTTTGTTCAGTTTTTTAAAACAAATTTGTTTTGGCTATCCTAAGCCCTTTGTGTTTCTATGTAAGTTATACAATCTGCCTAAAAATTTCTGCAGAAAAAAAAATAAAAATAAATGCCAAGGTTTTGGAGAGGAGGGAAGATTGTGTTGAATTTATAGATCAATTTTGGGAAAATTTACATCCTAAGTCTTCTAATCCATGAATATGGTATAGCTTTCTAGTCATTTAAGTTCTCTTTAACTTCCCTCAGCAATGCGTCACAGTCTTCAGGGTATGGCTACTGCACAATTTTTAAAAATTTCCCTAAATATTTCCTATTTTCATGCTTTTGTAAATGGAACTCTGAAAATTTCATGTTTTAATTTTTTCTTGCTAGCATAAAATATAATTTATCTTCATTCATTGACCTTGAATTCTGCTACATTATAAAACTTATTAGTTCTTGTAGTTTTTTTGCAGAGTAGTGCTAGTAGCTTTTTCATAGGTTTTTTTTGGGGGGGTTTTACTAAAAAGTCTATTGTATTTTACAGAAATTAAGATGATTTTACGTATTCTTTTCCTTTCTAGAAGTCATTTGAATCCTTTTTGTTTCACTGAGCTGGTCAGAACCGCCAATATCATGATAGGAGTGGTAAGAGTGAACCCCATTGTATTACTCCTGATTGTAGAAGGAGGCATTGACTTACAATTTGAGGAATTTTCTGTCTATTTCTAGGTTC
Source organism: Phyllostomus discolor (assembly GCF_004126475.2). Taxonomy (NCBI): domain Eukaryota; kingdom Metazoa; phylum Chordata; class Mammalia; order Chiroptera; family Phyllostomidae; genus Phyllostomus; species Phyllostomus discolor. The sequence continues at coordinate 24,389,202 of NC_040904.2, read as the reverse complement.
CTGAGAATTTAATGAGTAATGGATCTTTTATTTTTGCAAAAGTCTTTCTCTGAATTTGTTCAGGTGCTAATATCATTTTTGTTTTGAACACATTAGTCTGGTGAATTATACCAATTTGTTTATGAAGGCTAAATCAACATTGTATTCCTTGGGTAAATTCCCCTTAGTCATGATACATTATACTTTTCATATATTGATGGATTCAATTTTTTTTAATATTTTGGGTATGATTCTTATATCTATATGCAAAAGAATATTGGTTTGTTTGTTTTCTTCCAGTAGCCTTGCCTTGTTGCGTGTGTGTGTGCAATGGTGGCCTTGTGAAGTGTGGTAGAATTGCTCCCTCTTCTATTATCTGGAAGGCCTTTATTATTGAAGAATACTTTTGCTCAGTTTAGTGGGTTTACATTTATTTTATTTCATTCCTTGAAGAAGATATTTTATTAAGGGGACTGTCCTTTCCCCATTGTATATTCTTGACTTTTTTTTTAATTAATTGACTGTATAGGCATGGGTTTATTTCTGGGTTCTCTATTCCATTCCATTTGTCAATGTGTATGTTTTTATGCCCATGCCATACTATTTTGATTACTATAGCTTTGTAATATAGTTTGAAATCAGGAAGTTAATGCCTTCAGCTTTGTTTTTCTTTCTCAAGATTGCTTTGGCTATTCAGAGACTTTTGTGGTCCCATACAAATTTAAGGACTATGTGCTCTATTTCTGTGAAAAGTGTCATTAGAATTTTGATAGTGATTACATTAGATCAGTAGATTGTTCTGGGCAGTGAGAACATTTTATTTATATTTTTTAGTAGGAACATTTTAACAATAGTAATTCTTCCAGTCCACGAGCATAAAATACCTTTGTGCCCATCCATCATCCTTTCAAACATTGTTTTTTTATAGTCTTTATTCTATTGTTCTTGAACTTTAGCTACGTGTACATTAGATATATTCAGTGAGTCTCATGCAACTCCTCTTGTTTTATATATTTTTAGCCTTTAAACTGCTTCAAGCTGCACACCTCCTGCTAACTTACATTTTTAGATCACGAATTCTCTTCAGTTGGGTTTTAAGTTCTAGGATGCCTATTTAATTATTTTAAAAATAGATTCTGTATTTCTGATAAAATTCTCTATCTTGTAATTCCCTATTACAGTTATTTTAAATTCCAGGTTACTTATATGTTTTTATTTTCTCTTTTGCTTATTGTTTTTATCCTGAGTATACCAGCTAATTTTTTATTGAGTTACACAGACATTGGGTATGATAAATTGTAGAAGCTATGGATAAAATTATCTTCCTCCAGAGACTTTTGTTTAGCTTCTAGTAGGCATCAGGGTAGAAGCATATAACTTGAATCCACTAACTGATTGACCTGAATTGAGGTTAGGTTTCAGTCTTTGTAAGTCCTAACCTATTTGTGGTTTAGCCTTATTCTTAGAGTTTAATCCATCCAGGATCCCAATCAAAACACTGGTTTTTACCAAGCCCTCTTAATGAGAAGATCTCCATTTACAATTTTTATCTTCCTAGCACCATGAGACAATTGATAGTTAGACTCCGAGCTGCTGCTTTCTTGTCAGTTTTTTAAAAATGAACTTCAATAACTGCTATAAACATTTGTGAACAGTTCTTTTGTTTGTGGACACAAGTTTTCAACTCCTTTGGTAAATACCAAGGAGTACTATTTCTGGTTTATGTGGTATGAATACATTTAGTTTGGCAAGAAACTGACAAACTGTCGTCCAATGAGGTTGAACCATTTTGTAGTCTCACCAACAGTGAAGGAGGAGAGTTCCCAGTGCTTCACACTCTGGCCTGCATGTGACGTTGTCAGCGTTTTGGGTTTTTTGCTGCTCCAATAGATGTGTGGTGGTATCTCATTGTTGTTTTAATTTGCAATTCCCCAAAGACATATTATATTAAGCATATTTTCATATGCTTATTTGCCATCTGTATATCTTCTTTGGTGAGGTGTCTCTGAAGAAAAGTTGCCTATTTTTAATTGGGTTTTTAATTTTGTTATAGTAGAGATTTAAAAGTTCTTTGTGTATTTTGGATACCAGTCCATTATCAAATATGCACTTTGCAAATTTCTTCTCCCAGCATCTGCTTATCTTTTCATTCACTTAATAGTGTCTTTCATAGACTCAAATTTAACAGTGACTTCAAACTTGTCAAATTTTTCTTTCACAAATCATGCTTTTGGTACTGATGTAAAAAAATCATTGCCAAATCCAAGGTCAGCTAGATTTCATCCTGTGCTATCATCTAGAAATGTTATTATAGTTTTATATTTTATATTTAAGTCTGTGATTTCTTCTCCACTTTTAAAATTATTTGGCTACACAACTTACAAATCATAAAGTAACCTTGACGTGAACGGATTCGGGGATACTGTTCTTACTTCTCTCTGCGGTTCCCTTCACTCCAGAATCGTCGCTGACTGCCTTGGTACCCCTGGACTCCAGGTTTTTTGTCTCCCCAATCCTGTAAGGTTGCTGAAAGCTGGACTTAGGTTCCACGCCTTCCAGCATCTGCTTTTCCCTCTTCACCCACGATATTTATGAATGGGAAGGACCTAGAGGGAAAAGTGTCAAATACCATATTTGCCTCGGTGGGTTTCCCTTTTTTCCGAGACCTCCATTCTTCAAGTCCTGGGTGATTCGGTGGCTCTCCAATGTGTTCCAACTGAAATTTTAAGAAAATAGTACATCTATCTTTTTCAGTTGTTTTTGAAAAAAAGAGTGATCCGCTGTGAGTCCATCTTCGAAAACTGGAAATTACAGTTTAAAAGCATAATTTGTACATGTCTTTCCTGCCTAAAAACCTCTGAAGGCTCCCGCTGCCCACAGATCTGGCACATGTAGAGTAGCGTAGCCTATCACAGATACCCTGTATAATCTGCTTCCTGTCTACATTTCTGGGCCCCGTCCCCACCTCATGCATGTTGTCAAGCAATATCATGATTCACAACGTTTTCTCAGGGTTTTGGGTCTTTGCCTGTGTTCTTCCTTTTACTCCCAGCAACATTCTTCTGATGGTCATCCACATTTTCTGACTGTTCATCCCATTACCCCAAACCAAAGTCACCTTGGCTGAGAAACAGTCCCTGACCTCTTCCCCTAGGCAGGATCAACAGTTTTCTCATCAATATTCTCATTGAATATTTTACAGATCCAGTCATTGAACTTTTCACATTGCCTTTGGTTAATTGTTTGTGTTTCATCTCCTACATTAGCCTGTGAGCTTTTCTATCATCAGTGCATAGCAGGACATGGCGTATAATAAGAACTTAATAGATAGCTGTTGAATGAATAAGTGTATGAACTATTAAATCTTCTGATTTATCTTGCTATCACTTCTTAATTTACGTTTCCTCCAAACATCTGTCAGCAATACAGTTATTTAAATTTTTTTCATGCATTCATTCAACAAATGTTTACCTGTCACCAACCATGCACCAGGCACTTTCCCAGGAATCAGAGGAAATACAATAATGAACAAGATAGAATCAGTTATTGTCCTCATGGAGCTTATAGTCTAGAGATGATAAGCAGTTCTTTCAGCATGTTTCTCAGATGGTTGGTAGGAAGTAGTTTTCACCAGAGTGTTTCCCTCTTGGCTTGCTTTCTTTACTCTTTGTCCTGGATCTGCTAAGCTAAATGCCCGTACTTGCAGCATTTTATACCCTTAACTATTATCGCACCTTATCTGGCATGAAAAATAGAAAGGCTCACATGCTGAGACCTCCCATCTCAAAGAGCAATTAAAATATTTTAGGTAGATTCTTTCAGTCAAGTTATAGAGTATTTAACTAGGTGATGTATTTTATCTTCATTTTAAGTGACAAAACATCAAATATTTGATGTTAATTGATATTACCAATAGAAAGATCAAAAAAATATTTCACTGGATGCTAAATAGTTATTTCAATATTGACTTTTTTTTCTTATTGAATCGGCTCACTTTAGGGGGGTGAAGGCAGGAAGGGTGTGGGATATCTGTACTCTATGGTAATTTCATCACATGTAGCCGCTGAGATAAAATCTTGGCCATGTTATTTCATATACATGATAGTTTTCTTTTTAAAATTTATTTATTTTTAGAGAGAGGGGAAGGAAAGGAGAGGAAGAGAAACATCAATGTGTGATTGCCTCTCTTGCACCCCCTACTGGGGACCCACCCACAACCCAGGCATGTGCACTGACTGGGAATCAAACCAGCAACCTTTTGGTTTGCAGGCCTGCGCTCAGTCCACTGAGCTACACTAGCCAGGGCTACATGATAGTTTTCCATATGATATTATAATTTTCTTTGTTCAGTTTACTAAATGTATCTATATCTCTGGAAATGACATATTCCATGGAGGTAAGGACTATAGATTCATACAAAAGAAATTTTTCTAAAGAAAATGTCCTCAATTTAAAATTTAAAGCTCCTAAATTTTAAATTGTGATTCAAACAATTTTTATACTAAATAATTCTTACAGCATTGTATTAGAACTGACCCATAAACTTATGTAAAGCAAACAAAGCCTGGGAAGCTGCTATTTGGGCTATGTGAGCTGCACACTGTCTAAACTATTCTCATTATGTAATAAAAGTCATGCTTAAGATTTGACACACTACTTAAGAAAATTATTGAGAGCTTTAAAAAATGTGTTTAGTGAAAGTCAGCATGCAACAATTAGAAGAACACAAGAGTCATCATCTTTGAACAGGTTGAGGAGAAACTAGTTAGCCCTAGAATGTGTAACAGGTTGGCACACACCAAAACATTAAAGTGATGTTTATGAGAGAAATAGAAAATCAGATCATGATGTCTGAGGGGCAGTAAACAATGGGTGTTAGAGGGAGGAAGCACTGCTGGAAAGAATGAGTAAGGTGTCTCTGAAATGCACAGAAATATCACCTTCCTTTAGAGTTTATACTAATCACCTTAGGTAAGTTAACATTTGGACAACACATTTCACAACAATGACCCTACAAAGAGGGACAAGGAGCGGGACCCAGTTATATTCCACAGCACAGGAGATGGGCCCAGAGTAGAAGCTCGAGTGTGGGGAATGCATTTCTGGGTGCAGATGTTCAAGATAATGAGATCAGAATGCAAGAAGAATACAGCTCATTGCAAAGCATGGTGCAGTTGACCCTCAGCTGCAAGACAGCTGCAGAGTCTCATTTGGCCACGAGTATGCAGCCCCAAAGTGCACACACAGGCCAGGGAAACCAACTGGCCTGCATTGTTTAGAAGCTGCACAGAAGATAATAAACTGTGACTTCTGGGATATTTACACTTCACCTTGGACTTTTCTTTAAAGTATAAACTTTCCTCAGTTTGAACCTGGTGAGGGATATGAAGAAAGCATAAAATTGAAGCATAAAGTTGCTTGAGAAGACTCATTCTAATTAATGGCGGAAAAATACAACTAAGGATCAGCTTTATGGAAGAAACTATTTTTGTGAAAAACTCTTAAAGTAGGGACATGAGAGTAGGGAATTCTATTTTTTTGGATAGAATTCATTGCCCTTACAAACCCCATCAAACTCTAGCTCTGTTGATGGGATATCAGGACCTGTGTGGCTCACACTCATGTCCATACACGTTCTATTTCCTAAACTTCTTTGGTTCTAGGATGCTAGACCATCTCTCCTGATGGCCTTGGCCCTGTATCCAAACACCTCTGTTCCTGCCCCAAAGTCTCCCTGTGGCTCCTCCAGTGCCAGTCAGTCTGGACACCTATGGTCATGCTGCTGTTTCTGCCGAGGGGCTTTTCTCCTTGTCCCTCTGGAATGCTACCCATCACTCAGGATGGACTTCAAGGCCCTGTGTTTCATGACCGTCCCCTAGTCTCTGAATTCTTTGGGCTCATTCTGCTGTATTTTATATTTAGTGGCATGCTCTTTAACATTCCTCTTAGATTATACAAGTTCCTTGAGAGTCTAAAACATAAGCTGTGCATATTTTATCCCTTGTAGCTTCTCACCAATAATTAATAATAATAATAACAACAATAACATTTAAACAGCATTCTATAATGCATAACACTCACACACACCCATTCTCTATTTGTGCCTCACGACAATCTTGTAAGGGAATAAAACCAATTGTGATTTCTCTGATTTGCAGAAGAACTTGAGGTTCAGAAAGATTAAGCAATTTATCTTCAGTCACACAGCCAGGAACTAGAAGTTTCTAACTTTGAATTCAAGTCCTTTGACTCCTACATCTTAACACAAAGATAATAAGCTTTAAATAACTACTTACATTTACCAGGTGCAAGCTGGTAAATGAGCTCATGGAGAAGGGCCTTGGGATCTGCAGCTGCCCAAAACATGGAAGTGAACTTGACTTTGAATCAGTCGAAAGGGGTATTTTCAGTTTCATTTTGCTTGGGGTTTGTGTAAGCTCTGATTAAATGCAACCAATCTCTGCTCTTTCCTATTCATCTTGTCAAATAAGAGGCTTTCCTTTCCTCCCCGAGAGGAACACTTGAATCTCATCAAAGTAAATGGCAGGGGTTTTACTTAACACATATGGCAAACCAAACAGAGAGGGCAGGAGGGATCCAGGAGCGAGTGCAGAGAAGCCTCCAACAAGGAGGACAGTCTAGTTGTAAGTGTAGGACTAGAGGGAAAGTTGTCAGCAGCCCTGGCAATATCAGCTGAGAACACACTTTGAAGGAGATGAGTGGTGGTCTCTTGGTGCCGGGTAGCAGAATGCCATGGACGCAGAACTCAGACCGAGCATGCACCGTGTTCCTCCCTGGCGCAGGCAGGCAAAGCCCTTCCCTCTGTGCGCCCTTTTGTATGGAGTCTGTAGAGCTAGCACGCCCGGTAAGGGCACTCTTCTGTGGAACATGCTTTAATCCCCTTTTATTGGAAACTGCTCGCAGGCAAAAATAAGAACACATCTTCTTTTGATGTTGAACATCTGACTGCTCCAGGATGTAGGGTCTAAGTTAGGACATTATGTCTTTTATTTGCCAGTAGGAGTTTCTATAGGGCGAATACTATGTCAGTGAAGACACAATCAATGAAAAATTCTCTGCTAACAGTTGGTAAAAGGAAAAATTAGAATATTTGCCTCAGAGCTCCCTTGTCCTAGGCTTAAATCTTGTTTAGATACCACACTGAAAAATGTGGCAGTCCCAGGTATGCAGTTCCCGGGAAAGTTTGGCCTCATCCTGATATCATCAAGGTATCCTTCCTTTTCTTTTGTGCCTATCATTTGTACAGTCCTGGGTACTCTGTGATAAACCAGGGGACCCCAGGCCAATCCAGCTGAGGGTTCAAAGTGGGTCACATGAGGAATGACAACCTTGCCTCTCACCTGTCTCACCTGTTCATGCAGACCCACCAGCATGCACAAAGTTCTGTTCAGTGATTTCCAGGAGCTCTTAGCTCTGTTCATGAATAATCACGACCAATATCCCTAGGCATCTGTTGGGTACTGTTGCCTCTTCAGGACCTCAGCTCCCTGTATTTTGGTGTCCGTGGTAAGGTCTCCCACTTGCAAATGACTATTTCTTCTGGGCTTAGCCATTTATGCAAATGTTGGGCACCAGGGTCCCAGTGGCTGCCAGAACTCTCTGCAGCGCATCCAAGGCCCCACAGCCCTTGCCGTGGGCTCCATGGCTGCAGCACAAAGTAGGCAGGTCTCTGTGCCCTCCCGCATTAGATCCTGCTAGCAGCGCTTCAAAGCAATGCTTCTTTGTGCCTGCTGCTTTATGGTGGTTTTATTGAAAACAGTTATTTCAGTTATTACTTTGTAGCCCCCAGGGGACTAGACTGGGAACAAAAGCCAGTGACAAACACCATGTGCTCTCTCGCTCGCCTCTCCTTCCCCCCAGCCCATGAGGTTTTTTCACGAGGCCCAGCATGCCTGCCTCATTCCCTCTGACACAAGTTCCAGACTTCCTTGAGGATATGTGAAGGATCATTTTCTTTGGGTAATTTATTTGTTTAACAAATATGTATAAACTTGGTAGCTTAAAACTACACAAGTTGAATGACTGAACAGTTCCAGGGTCAGAGTCTGAAATGGGTCTACTGGGTTCAAGTCAAGGTGTTGCAGGGCTGTGTTCTCCTGCGTGCTCTGCGGGAAAGCTGATGTTCTCCTCTTCACCTGCTTCCACAGGCTGCCCTCGTGCCTTGGCTCATGGCACTCGTCCATCTTCAAAGTCAGTAATGGTTTGTCACGTCTCTCACGATGCCATCTCTCTAGTTCTTTCCCTTCTACTCCCCGTTTCCACTTACAAGGACTCGGGTGATTACACTGGGCCACCTGGATAATCCAAGATAACCTCTCCACCTCCGGTCAGCTGATCCTTCATGCCATCTGCTACATTAATTTCTCCTCAATATATAATGTAACCTATTCACAGGTTCCAGGACATTATGGACATTTTACACTATTCTACTTGCCACTGGTACTTTTCTGAAAACGTAACTCAGTAATAGCTGCTCATGTGATATGCATGTATGACAGGTAAGATGGGTCAGATGGGTGAACATAGGTCACTGTAACTAGGGGTTTCTCAGTAGATCTGCCCTTATCTTTGGGGAACATACCAACCACAGTTTAGCTACCCTAACCACGGTGGCCACTTTTTGTCCTTGCAAAGGCTCTCTGCTGTCACACACATGACTTGCTTTGACCTGCTCTTTCCTGCTCGGAATCTCCCATCCCCCAACCCCTCTGATCCTGTAATCCAATCAGCTGCTGTAGATGCTATTCTGACTTTGTCAACCTTTTTGCGACACTTCCAGATTCAAACTGACACTCTCCTCCACATACTAGATGCCATTAGGTGGACAAACGGGGGGCTACTTTATGTGTAAACAATACCTCCCTGGCTGATCAGTGTGTTCTGGGAATAATTATTGTGACCTGGAAATATCACATTAGTTAAATCAGTTGGTGCTTACCTTCACCCAGGACAGCCCCTTCTCACAAAGTAGGCAGGGCACAACTGGGACTTCCAGGCTTCTGTCCATTGAGTTAAAGACCAACAGATGTCCAGGCTACCTCTACTACCTGTACTGACCTCAGTGACTCACCTCAACACGAGAGAACTCCATGGTATAAGAGAATCAAGATGGTGCTAATGGAAACCATGACAGGGAGATGGAGTCAGAGTCACAGAGAATTTGTGGAATTTCCCACCCCCCTACCCACTACCACCATTAGAGATCTGTAGGCAGGTTGTCAGTTTATCTCAGCAACGAAGGTCATTTTTTAAAAAACAATTGATTTGAGAGAGAAAAAGAGAGGGAGGGAGGGAGCAGGGAGAGAGAGAGAGAGAGAGAGAGAGACATCGATTTGTCATTCCATGTGTGTATGCATTCACTGGATGCTTGTTGTACGTGCCAATGAGGGACCAAACCTGCAGCCTTCATGTGCGGGGACAGCGCTCTAACCAGCTGAGCTGTTTTGCCAGAGCTTGAACAGAGACCACTTTTGAATCAGTGATAATTTATAAGATGTTTGTGGTGCCTACGGGTACAAGCTGTTCACCCTTTTACCTACAGAAATACATCTTCAGGTTTGGTTGATGAGGTGATGCCAAGTGGCTTTCCCTTGCCCCTTCCCTGAGATCTTTCTTCTGTTTCATTTCATCGGGTTTGATGTGCACACATGCACGCTCCACCAACACCAGGACTAGTCCTTGGCAGCATATGTTAAAAACAAACCCAGTTTCAGCCAAACAAACATCAGCAAGTTTCCCCTGATTCCGAGATGAGCAGCTCATTTTCTCTGAAAGCACATAGTGTTCAGAGTAAGCGTCTCTTGAGAATACCAGAAATCTTGCAAAAATTCCCATCTTGGCATAATTTTGATCTAATTTATATGAAAAATATGATAACTTTGAGTTAATTTAAGATAGAAATGTAACCCATTTACAATATCTGTACATCCTAGATAAATAATAAGTTGTCATTCTCATGTGGTGAAAATGTACCTCCCAAGTTTGAATTTTGAGAATTCCTCATTTTGCAAATCCCTCGAGAGAGAGAGAGACTCTCAAGAGAAAAGTGAGAAACAGTGAGAGGCAGCAAGTTGTCCCTGCACCCCACAGCTAATTTGAGCATCAGTGACACCCTAAGCAGCATCCTGCTGCCACCTGTAATGAAGAACACGCTTATTTCTAATTTGTAGCATTTCCCCCCTTCCTGATTATACAAGATGGGTTCATTCATTATTAATCTGGTTTGTCAGACAGCACGGCCCTCCAAGTGTCAGGCTTCCTTGTTTCCAGGCAGTGCGTTTGTGTAGGAGCAATGAAATCTCAGAATGCACAGATCAGCAAGCTCTCGTCTGCACCTGATTAAAGTTAGATAGACCAACTTAACGGCCTTAAAATAGTTCTACATGAAGCGGCAGGACACCTTTCTATATTTGTCATTATTATTGGAAAGGAAATGGACTGAAAAATCATTACTTTTCTTCCAAACTGCACTTGACTTGAAAGAGAGTGGGGAAAGAAAATGCTCCTTCTTTACCGACACCAAATAGCCTAGAAATGAAAATAGCAAAGGGGACATAATTCCAAGTGTACTATAAAGGAGGTCAATATTTTAGCACACCGCTACACACATGCACACACACATGAATATACACATACACACAACAATCCTTGCTTTGTAGAGTCTAAAGCCGTTGGACTTGCCACATGAAGATTCAGATTGATATGATCCTCTGGGAAAGAGCTTAAAATGATCTGTTCAGAGGTCATATGACTGGGCTCCAGGTCCCAGCTGGGAGAAGCAAAAAGCAATGCATGATGGGAAACAGACACAATATGTTCATTTCCAAACAGTAATTATTAGGTAAAAGACTGAGAAATAGATTCTAGCTGATTTCCAAGTCATCTGAATGAGCAATAGAAGTATTTTTTTTCTTTTCTAAGGACCTAGCTTTAAAGAAAGTGGACAAATAAAAGGCCTGGATGATAAAAGCTTGAACTCAATTCAATGAACACATTTCCATCAATGCTTGTCAAGAATCCCCTGATAAAGGTGTATCTTGATCTTTTCCTGTTTGTGCTCATCAGGTTCTTGGTGGATGGAGGTGCCCAACTACATAGCAGCAAAACCATTCATAATTATGATTTTTGGACTGGCACTACCCTGAATAGTATGTGGGGAAAAGGATAAAACAGTGGTGTGAGGGCAGTGAAGAATTATTTGTATGAAGTTACCAGTCAGAAAAATTAAGTGGACACCAGGTAGAGTCTAAAGCTGGCACAGGGACAAAGAGGGCAGAGTGCAACTACTGGGGACATGCAGGAAGTTCCATTTGCTTAAAGAGTGTAGTTAATAAATCCTTGGCACAGGTTGCCCCAAATTTCACCCTCCAAATTTAAGTGAAACGACAAAGGTAATTTCTACTCTACATAAGTAGTTCTCAACAGAGGGAGGATGGGGTGATTTTGTCTTTGAGGGGACATTTTGCAATATCTGAACACTTTGGTTATGACAACTGAGAAAAAGAGCCTTGCTGTGAGTGGAGAGAGACAAAGGAATTGTGAAGAGCTAGCCAGTCTTTGCCACAACCTCACTGATTGTCAGTTTTCACATCTATACAATGTTGCCATTAGAGTTACCTTATTTCATTATTATAAATATTAAATGAAATAATGTATGTAAAGTACTTATCATGGTGCCTGACACATAGTAATGCCTTAACAAATGATCACTAGCATTATTGTGTTAATCTTAGTGCTGGAGTTCCATTATCAAGCTGAGAGAAAATGACTTGGGAATTGGGGAGGTATTTAACAATGAATTTTTGAAAAACCCCAAGGAAAAGATGCTGGTGAAAAATTAAGTGAGAAGGGATGTGCAGACTCAGTGTGGAAGCTCCTGACTAAAACCTAGTTAGTAGAATGCACAGAGAATGTAAAAGAACATATTGCAAAAGAAGTTTTTTTAAAAAAAAGAATATAAAACTGAGAACAACCTTGATTACTAAAGCCTAGAGTAAGACTGTCTAATAGAAATGTAATTTGAATCTTACTTGCAATTTTAAAGCTAGTCTTAACCACATGAAAAAATAAAAATGTAGGAAGTTTAACTGTAAAAGCATATTTTAACAGAACATATCAAAAATATTATTTTAACATGTAAGCAATATAAAAAATTATTAACCAGATAGTTTGCATTCTTTTCTTCATTAAGTCCTCAACACTGAGTGTGTATTTTAGACACACTCAGCATATTAGACACATTACAGCATATTGCAGTTTGGACTAGCCATGTTTCAAGTGCTTAATAGCCACATGTGGTTAGTGGGTACCATAGTAGAGAGCAAATATATAAAGGATGGTGGCAATAATGCCAGGGATGACAAAAGTAAGTCTTTAAAGCCATATCCAGGGCAAGGAAGGTAAGAAAGAAAATACAAACCTGCTAATATGGGAAGATAATTTAATGTTAGTACTCCTCAACTATTTTTTAACTACCATCCCTTCCTTCATGAAGCTTATTACCCAGTAGGTATGGTTTGACTTTGCCTCAATATAAGGTGTTTAAAGGCCAAAGTATGTGATAAAATATGAAGAGGTTATTTTCACTGCTAAGAATGAATTAAAGTATCTGTTGGTAGACTAAGTATGTTTAGGTAACTGAGAGACTCTTGAGTAAGTTGGAAGAATTGTAAGTGGCAACAGGGGTGTGGAGAAACCAATATTAGGAATAAACAAATATGCTTTTCAAAAGAAGGATTTATGGGCTCTTGTACAACCTTGATGTATGCCTTTGCGAAAGACAATCTCTGGGTCCTAGGTTTCTCATCTATAGATTAGAAGATTGAATCACATGAATCTATAGACCCTTTGTGTTCTTCCAGCTTATGAATCTGTAAGATTATCCAGAGTTGGTATCTGAGTATTGAGAAACGAAAAAGATAACCAGTAAGGTCATAAACAACAGTTTATGAAAAACAAACAACACCAGCCTAACCTTGTTTTCTTTTGCAAGAGGGTATCTGGTCTTGAATTGTCTGGGAAATGCTGGGGCCGTTGCACATCTGAAATTCAGCAGAAGGTTTGGAGCTTATGTTTTACGAGCACCTACTATTCATTTACCATCAATTCAACAGACGCCAATTGAGCATCAACTATGTTTTAGACATGGAGGATGCAGCAGTAGATAGGCTTTTTCTTATGAAAGTGATTACACAAACTTGGTTATGGAACAATGTACAAAAGTGCAAGGGAAGTAGATTTGAGGGGTCATTTAACTCAGTAAGGAGACATTACAGGAGGTTTTCTCTAGGAAATGGCAATTTTATATGGACACCAGAAGGTGTTGGAAAAGACTGGAGTGTGAGATGAGGAAGAATATTTCAGGAAAAAGAAAAGGTTTATGTATGAAGGCTCAAAAGTTAGAACACATCTAACATGTAGGAGAGCAGTGCTTCTTGAGCCTTAATGTACACACGAATCCCATAGAGAATCTTGTTAAAATGCAGATTCTGATTCTAAAAGTCTAGGTAGGGTCTGAGATTCTGCATTTCCAACAAGCTCCTGGGTAATGCTGATGCTTAGCCTGTGGTCCTCACTTTGAGTAGTCCCAGTGTAAAAGCAAGAGTGGGTGCTAAAAATGTGGGCATAGGGTGGATTATGAAGGGCTTCTTCAATCATACTGAGGGCTTTGAGCTAATATTCCAAGGACATTCACTAGAGACGACACAGGATTTATTTGTGCATTTGAAAAAATCACTCTGGCAGCACTGAGAATGAGTTGAATTAAGCAATCAAGAAGAAGTTCAGTTGAGAGTTGAGAGAACCTTGCATAAACTCCTACAGATAGGATGGGAGTTTGGACTATGAAGGTGATATTTGTGGAGATGAGAAGAAATGAATAGATATACAGGGGAATTTAGGAAGCTATATCAAGTAGACTCAATAATGAGGAACTTAGTATGGGGGCTGAAGAAAAAGAAGGGGTCGGGAATGAGACCCTAAAAACTAGGGGACTCAGCTTGGACAATGAGAAGGAGATTGATTTAATGAATGGGGAAAACAGGAGAATGAGAGGGTTTGAGGGGACTAGGGTTAGTATACTTTTACACGTACTGAAATGGAAGTGTAACAGAACAACTATGTAGTGATATCCAGTAGGCAGATGGGTATACAGACCTGGCACTCAGAAGAGTATGGGTTAAAAATATCAACTTAGGAGTCATTAGTATGAAATGAGTACAGAAAATCTTGAGAGAGAATGAGGTTTCCCAGAGTAAGAGAGGATCTGGAAGCTGTCCTCAAATGCTTGAAGAGCTGTCATGTGTTTGAGAGTTATGTTGTGTGTTTCCAGGTGAAAAAAATCTGGATTAATAAGAGGATATTACAAGGAGGTAGACTTTGCTTCTTTATAGGGGAAGAATTTTTTTATGGTATTAGCTGAGTCATAATGGCATGGATTACCTTATAAGGTAGTATTTTTTAATGGAGGTATTCAAATATGATAAAAATCCACTTCTTAGGAATGTTGGAAACATTCCTGTGTTTCACATGTCTGGTAAGGGGTCAGACTAATAGCCCCTAAGCAGTGATTCCAAAATTACATTATAAGAATAGAGGGTGGAGAGGAGCTGGAAAGACATTTTTTAAAAATGTTATTGTTGTTCAAGTATAGTTATCCCGATTTTCCCCCCATTACTCTCTCCTGCCCTACTCATGCCCCACCTCCCACACTCAGTCATACCCCACCCCATTGTCTTTGTCCGTGAGTCCTTTGTACATGTTCCTTGACTTGACCCTTCCCCTACTTCCTCCTGATATCCCCCTCCCCTCTCCCCTCTGGTCACTCAGTTTGTCCTTTATTTCCATGTTATAGAAAGAGATTTTTAAAATACAGATTCTACCCCAAGCAATTGATTCCATAGATCTGAGCACAGCCCTGGAATTTCTTAATTTTATTAAGCTCCCCTAAGAAAATAACCTGTTGTATACAATGGAACCATTAGACTGTAAGCAGGCTTTTCAGGAGAAACTTTGTAGGCCAGAATGGAGTAGCTTGATATATTCAAAATGCTGAATGAAAAAATTTCAATCAAGAATACTCTATCCAGCAAAGTTATCATTCAGAACAGAAAGAGCTTATTCCAAACAAGAAAAAGCTAAGGAGTTTATTACCACTAAACTGCCCTTCAAGAACTATTAAAGGAAGTTATTAAAGCTAATAAGAAAAGGCACTAATTAGTAATAAGAAAACACATGAAAGAATAAATTTCACTGGAAAGGTAAATATATAGTAAAGGTAGTGGATTTCTCACTTGTAAAGCCGGTGTGAATGTTATAAGACAAAAGAAGTAAAATTATGCCCTGGCTGGCATAGCTCAATGGATTGAGCATGGGCTGTGACCCAAAGCATCACAGGTTTGATTCCCAGTCAGGATACATGCCTGGGTTGCAGGCCACGGCCCCCAGCAACTGCACATTGATGTTTCTGTCTCTCTCTCTTTCTCCCTCCCTTCCCTCTCTAAAAATAAATAAATAAAAAAGTAGTAAAAATAATTCGATTAAGGATGCACAAAATAAAAAGATGTAAAATGTGACATCAAAAACATAAAACATGGGGGAGAATAAAAATATTAAACTTTGGAATGAGATACTGAGATACTGAGAAACTTAAAATAGACTGTTATAGATGCAAGTTATTCTATGTAAACCTTATGGTACCACAAAGCCATTTATCCCTCTTTATCCTCTTCTGCTTCCCGCCACCGTCTTTCCCTATGGTGATCACCATACTGTTGACTGTGTCTATGAATTTTGGTGGGGTTTTTTGGCCTAACTTTTTTACCTGTTTCACCCAGCCCCCCAAGCCCTGACAGCTGCCAGTGTGTTCTCTGTGTCTACTTCTATTTTGTTTGTTAGTTTATGTTGTTCCTTAGATTCCATGTATGAGTGAAATCATATAGTACTAGTCTTTCTCTGACTGCCTTATTTTACTTAGCATAACACTCTCCAGGTCCATGCATGCTGTTGTAAAGGGCAAGAGTTCCTTCTTTTTTACAGCCAAGTAGAATTCCATTTTATTAATGTACCACAGCTTTTTAAACACTCATCTACTGATGGGCACTTAGGCTGCTTCCACATCTTAGCTATTGTGAATAACACTGCAATGAACACATGGGTGCATAGGTTCTTTTGAATTAGTGTTTCATGCTTCTTTAGATATATTCCCAGACATGGAATTGCTGGGTAATAAGGCAGTTGCATTTTTTAATTTTGAGGAAACTCCACACTATTTTCCACAGTGGCGGCACCAGTCTGCATCCCCACCAATAATGCACAAGGGTTTCCTTTTGTCTCCATCCTCACCAACACTTGTTTATTGGTTTATTGATGATAGCCATTCAGACAGGCATGAGGTGATACCTCATTGTGGTTTTATTTTTATTTACTTTTTTGTACACAGCAGTTTTATTCAAAATGGACCCAAACTGGAAGCACCCCAAATATCTTCAGTCAGTAAATGCATAAACAAACTGTACCATTGTTCCACAATGAAATACTATATAATGATGAAAAATACACAACTACTTTATACACACAAAAAGAGGGATAAATCTCAAAAATATAATGCTGAGCACAAGAAGCCAGACGTCTAAATGTACATATGAGGTTCTGGAACAGGCAAACTAGTTTATAACAGTAGAAAGAAGGTCACTTACATGGATGTACACATTTGTTCTCATTGTGGTGTTAATTTGCACTTCTTAGATGTAAGGACACACAGAAACTAAAAACGTGGAGAGATGGAAAAGGTTTCACGTTCAAATGGAAACTCCGAGAAAGCTGCAGTAGCTATACTTATATCAGACAAAATTGACTTTGAAAAAAGATTGTACCAAGACAAAGAGGACATTACATAATGATAAAGGGGTCAATCCAACAAGAGGATATAACATTTGTAAATATTTATGTACCCAGCATAGGAACACCTAAATATATAAAGCAAATATTAAGACCTAATGGGAGAAATAGACAGAAATACAATAATATTAGAGAACTTTAATACTCCACTTGCATCAATGAATAGATCACCCTGACAGAAAGTCAATGAGGAAATATCAGCCTTAAACAACACTTTAGACCAGATGGACTTGACAGATATATACAGAATATTTCATTCAAAAGCAACAGAATACAATCTTTTCAAGTACATGTGGAACATTTTTCTTGGGTGGATCATATGTCACACCATAAAACAAGTCTTAATAAATTTAAGAGGATTGAAATCATATCAGGCATATTTTCTGACCTTAATGATATGAAACTAAAAATCAATTACACAAAAAGACCCTGGAAATTTACAAATACGTGGAGATTAAACAATATGCTGCTAAACAACCAATGGGTCAAAGAGGAAATCAAAATAGATATCAAAAAATACCTGGAGACAAATTTAAAATTGAAATGTAACCTTACAAACTTTATGGGACACAGCAAAATCAGTTCTAAGAGAGAAGTTCATATTAACAGATGCCTACCTCAAGAAATAAGAAAATTCTCAAACAGCATAACTTTACACCTAAAAAAATAAAACAGAAAAAGAAGAACAAAGGAAACCCAGAGTTACTAGAAGGAAGAAGATAACAAAGATCAGCACAGAAATGAATGAAAATAGAGGCTAATATGACCACAGAAAAGATCAGTAGAAGTAAAATCTGGTTCTTTGAAAAGATAAACAATATTGACAAATTTTCAGCAAGATTCACTAAGAAAAAAAGAGAGAATACTCAGAAATGAAAGATGATATATTACAACTGATACCACAGAAATAGAAAGGTTTATAAGAGATTACTATGAGCAATTACATGGCAAAATTGGAAAACCTAGAAGAAATGGATAAATTACATAGAACTGACCGAGACTGAATCATGAAAAAATAGAAAATCTGAACAGAACAATTACTAGTAAGGAGATTGCACCTGTAATCAAAAATCTCCCAACAAAAAGAAGACCAGAATCAGACACTTCCCTGTGAATTCTACCAAACACTTAAAAAAGAATGAATACCAATCCTTCTCAAACTCTTCAAAAAAATAGAAAAGGAGGGAGTTCTTCCAAACTCACTTTGGGAAGCTAACATTACTCTGACACCAAACAAGGATGCCACAAGAAATAAAAATTACAGGACAACATCTCTGGTGAACACTGATGCAAAAATTCTCAACAAAATATTAGCAAACCAAATTCAACAATACATTAAAAGGATAATACATCATGATCAAGTGTGATTTATTCCAGAGATGCAAGTCTGGTTCAACATCTGCAAATCAGTCAATGTGATGCACTACACTAAAAAAGTAAAAGATAAAAATCATATAATCATTTCAATAGATGCATAAAAAGTATTTGATAAAATTCAACATCCATTTGTGATAAAAATGCTCAGCACAGGAGCTATAGAGGGAATGTACCTCAACATAATGAAGACTGTAATAAAGCCCACAGCTAACTTCATATTCAATGGTGAAAAGTTAAAAGCTTTTCCTCTAAGATCAAGAACAAGACAAGGATCTCCACTCTCACTATTTTATTCAACATAGTATTGTAATCCCTAGCAGAGCAATTAGGCAAGAAAAGGAAGTAAAAAGCATCCAAATTAATAAGGAAGAAGTGAAGCTGTCACTATTTGCAGACAACATGACATTATATGTAGAAAACCCTAAACACTCCATCAAAGTTCTATTTTAGAACTAGTAAATTCAGTAATGCTGCAGAATATAAAATTAATTCACACAAATATATTGAGTTTCTACACACTAATAAATTATCAAAGAGAAATTAAGAAAACAACCCCATTCATAATTGCATCAAAAAGAATAAAATACCTATGAATAAATTTAACCAAGGAGATGAAAGACCTGTATACTGGAAACTATAAGACATTAAGGAATGAAATTGAAAAAGATACAAATAAATATCTTTATATTTCATGCTCATGGGTTGAAAGGATTAATATTGGTAAAATGTCCATACTAGTCAAAACAATTTACAGATTCAGCGCAACCCTATCCAATGGCATTTTTCACAGAAAATGAACAGTCCTAAAATTTGCATGAAGCCCCAAAAGACTCTGAATAGTTAATGTAATCTTGAGAAAGAAAAACAAAACTAGAGGTATCACACTCCCTGATTTCAAACTCTTTATAGAGGTATCGTGATTAAAACATTATGGTATTGGCATAAAAACAAATACATAAACCAATAGAATAGAATGGAAATCCAGAAATAAACCCATACCTGTATAGTCAATTAATTAACAGCAAAGGAGCCAAGAATATACGATGAGGCAAGGACGGTCTCTTTAATACATGGGGCTGGAAAACTGGAGAGTCATAACCAAAAGAGTGAAACTGGACCACTGTCTTACACCACACACAAACATCAACTCAAAATGGATTAAAGACTTGAATGTAAGACCTGAAATGATAGAATTCCTAGAAGAAAACATGGGCAGGAAACTCTTTGACTTTGATCTTGGCGATGAGTTTTTGAATGTGACACTCAAAGTGAAAGCAACAAAAGCAAAAATAAACAAGTGGGACTACATCAAATTAAAAAGCCCTGCGCAGCAAAGGAAACCATCAACAAAACAAAAAGGCAATCTACAAATGCGAAAAAATATTTGCAAATCATATCTGATAAAATGTTAGTATAAAAGTATACAAAGAACTCATATAACTAGCAAAAATATGAATAATCAAATTTTAAAACGGGCAAATGATCTGCAAAGGCATTTTCTACAAAAGGCCTACAGATGGCCAACAGGCACATGAAAAGACGCTCAACATGATTCATCATCAGGGAAATGCGCACCAAAGCCCCAATGAGCTATCACTTCACACTTCTTAGAATGGCTGTTATGAAAAAGACAAGAAATAACAAGTGTGAAGAAAAGGGAACACTTGTGCACTATTGGTGGAAATGTAAAACAACGGGGGGGTTCCATACAAAATTAAAAATAGAACTACCACGTGATTCAGCAATTTAACTCATATTTATCAAAAAAATGAAAATGCTACCTCAAAAAGATATATGCACCCCCATGTTCAATGCAGCACTATTTACAATAGCCAAGAATGGAAGTAATATAAGTGTCCATCAGTGAATGAATGAATAAAATATGTGTGATTTATATATATGAATATATGTAAATATAATGGAATTGTGATATTTGTAGAGTATGAACCATAAAAAATGATATCTTTCCATTTGTGACAACATGGCTGGACCTCCAGGGCATTATGCTTAGTGAATAAGTCAGATAGAGAAAGAAAAATACCATGTGATATCTCTTATATGTGGAATCTAAAAAACAAAACAAAACAAACAAAAAACCTCATAGATATAGAGAACAGATTTGTTGGTGGTTGCCAGAGGCAGGGGGTGGGGTGTGGGAGAAATGGGTGTAGGGGGTGAAAAGATAAAAAAAAACCCAAAAACCTCTTATTCTGTGTGCAACTAGGTTCTTAAATTTGGACTAAGTTGCCTACCAACTCTGAATTTTTGAAGTAACCTTCAAAAAACGATCCTAGTAACCCAAGCTCCTAATGTATATATTTGTGGAGGTCAAAAGCACCCACCAGTATCATGGTAAGACATTTTCTGCTTTTCTAGCTCGATGATCTGGGGCGCAGGTTCCCTTTGCACATGCCACCTAATGGGTAGCCAACTGTATATCGTTTGCTTTCTCTGTGCATACGGATGGTGTGCTGGGTCTTACCAGACAGCTAGTTAATGGGAAAGCCACACCATTAACAAACATAAGGCTCAGTGGCACCAAGGTCAACCAGCTTTGCCTTAATTGAAGAAAAAGCAAACATGCATGTTCCTTGTATAAACACTGATATTTAACATTTAACTCAACCCTCATGATTCATTAAGAAAAGGAAATTCAATAAAGTTGGGCAGATGTGACTACAGGAAAACTTACCTCCAATGAATCTGGCCACTTCCAGGGCTTTGGTTAAAAGAAATCAATTTTTGAAATAAAATTCTAAATGTAGACAATAACCATCATTATAAGTATTATTATTTTTTTTGGTTTTGTCTTTTATATCTTATACAACCTTGTTTTTTCAGTCCCTTGGGCTACTTATTAAAGAACCTCATTGTGAACTTTAAACTCTTGGGTCAGCAAGTGAATAGTGATGACTAAGATCCTAGCTATTTCTGATTTCCAAAAACAAAAACCGATTTTTAGGAGACACATTATATGGGTCAGAATTTGTGGTAAATAAAGTAGGCACAATAAATTGGCAGCAGAGAAGAGGCAGAAAATAATAGAAAACAGACATAAGAACGGGAAAAACATAGCCGTCTGGGACCATTTAGTGAAGGGGCAGACAGTGCTACACACCTCCACCGTCCCTGGGGCCTCCCTGGTCAAAGGGCATAATCTATTTTATAAAGCTTTCCATCCCAATAAGTTTTAAAATATGCCACTAAATAGTGTTTGTGCCAAGAGGCATAAAAGGTGGCTTACAGGGAGAAAACAAGGATGCTTGGGAGGAGAGAGGAATGTCGGGATTAAAAAACCCAGAGATTTCAATAGGGAAATGTCCCTATTGTTTTCATTAAACAAGAAGTGGTTGACAAAAGCCTTTGCATGATCTAATGTTACAAAGCTCTGGGCATGTTGTCTTAAACAGTCAGTTGTGGGTAAATTATAAGGAAAATGCAAAGTGCAATCACACTCTGAAAAGTGGTGAAAGCTGAAACAATTATTTCTGCCTGTCTTGGGGGACCTAACAAATGAGAGAGTGGCGGGTTTCATACCAGCTTTTCCAAGGCTGCCCCACTACTTCCTCTTGCAGCCAAGCCTCCAACTCACTGCGCCAAATAAATACCTTTGAGGTCATTTTCCTTTTTCTTCACTCGAATGCAATTAGGGACAAGAGGGTGTGAGCTTGGAAGATCAAGGCCGACAGCTGAAGTCTGAAGGACTCTGTCAAGACAAGGATTGTGATGCCAGCCTACCAAAAAGCAGGTCAGAGACTTAATACAGAAATAGAAGCTCTCCCCAGAACTGATCGCTAGTCAAGTGTCAGTGAATGGAGCCACGCCAATAGCTCCATCTACAATATGACCTCAAGGACCATTTAAAATGATGCCCACTGTTTCCTCCATTATTTGGATGGTTTTGTGCAGGTTGTGTCTTCCTAGCTAACCCTGAAAGTATTCTAAAGAATGTGATTAGGACCATTGTAATTCATTGTAGTTCATTGTTCCATTGTTTCCACCAGCAGAAGAACATCAGACTTAGAGTTCTTAACCCTGGTTCATACACTCAAAAACCATGGGGGTAAAATTGGAAGGGATCTTGACCACATGAACAGGATGCAAAAAGTACAGAGGGTATAAGGCTTCCAGTTAAATGGTCAAATACTCAATGTACCAAGTACCCAATGTTCCTGTTTTCTTTCTCTCTAAGTTTCAGAGGGACCTCCATCATAAACCAAAGTGTGCCAGGATACTGTGTGACTCACTGATGCCAGAATTAGAATATTTTAGTGTATTTGAGGACTCATTGCTAGAGTGAAAAATAGCAAACTCTTCTCTTGCTTTCTGTCTTCTCTCCTTTCTTCCTTCCTCCCCTCTTTCCTC
Organism: Phyllostomus discolor; assembly: GCF_004126475.2. Lineage (NCBI taxonomy): Eukaryota > Metazoa > Chordata > Mammalia > Chiroptera > Phyllostomidae > Phyllostomus > Phyllostomus discolor. Next base: position 24,366,564 of record NC_040904.2, on the reverse strand, counting down.
CCCTCTCATTTTTTTTCAACTTTTGTTAATCAATGTGTTCAATCTAGAAGCAAAAATCTAGGCCTCTGATCAAGACCCTGCATTAACACGATCAGACTTGTGTTTATGGGCAGTGGCTGTACAGAGGATTAGGCTAAAAGCTAAACCGAGCTAAGATGGTCAGACCTTAATGCTATGCCAAGGAGCATGGGCTCTCTCAGCTAATACATTATAGGAAGTCATTTAAGATTTTATATACAATGCAAGTAACTATATTACACTTAGATTCTGTGACTTTTGAAACTTATCATACACTTTATATTCAATTCATGCTCTGTTACATTTGCTAACAAGAAGTGCTATATACGATGGAATAAAGTGTTCTTTTTGGCTTCCAGTTTCCTGTGGCTTTCCCACATCACACACCCTGCAACTCTCCATGGAACTGTTAACTGTGGTAATGCTATAAAAATCTATAGCGCTTGGATTTTGTTATCAATAATTTGCTTAAAAATGGTTGAAGACTGTTTACAAAGTTGAGAAGAATTACTTCTCAGGGCATCATGGATGAGTTAGATACAGCCCTTTAGTTACAGAAAAGCAGCAAAGTTGCAGGGGTGTCCAACCTGCAGCCCGCTGGCCGCGTGCAGCTCAGGATGACTATGAATGCAGCCCAACACAAAATCATAAATTTACTTAAAACATTAAGAGATTTTTTTGTGTGATTATGTGTCACAATGTATTTAACATGTGGCCCAAGACAACTCTTCTCCCAGTGTGGTGCAGAGACATTGAAAGTTTGGACACCCCTGAGTGGGGAGTGAGAGGGACCTCAGAGTGAGCTGGGCCAAGTTCTGAGTTTTCTGTGTGACCCTATGTGAGTGCCTATTTGATCTCAGATTCATTTTTTAAACTGTAAAGTTAGGATCACAGGGTCATTTTGCATATGACATAAAATTATATACACAAAACACTTAGCACAATGTTTGGCCTGTAGTAATAGTGATGATGATGATGCTGGTGGTGGTAGTGATGGCGGTGATGATGTTCGTGAGGATTATGGTGTACCTTCCGAGATGCATTGTGCTATCAGGGGTAAGAAAATAGACTCTGGAACCAGACTTGTTGGGTCCAACTCCTGGGTCCACCACTCACTAGCTATGTAGTCTTGAGGAAGTGTGTTAGTTATCTCTTGCTTCATAACAAATGACCTTAAAACAAAGTGGCTTAAACAACATATTATCTCAGGGTTTTTGTGGATCATAAATTGAGGAATGACGTAAATTGTATCCTCTACTTCACAGTCTCTCAAAGGACTGTGATAGTGTTGTCACAAGGTCTGTGATCTCATCTGAAGCTCAATTGGGGACGGATCCGCTTGCAGCCTCATGTGGAGGCAGGAGACAGAATAGCAATGAGGAAGTTCTGGGACACTGCAGCTGTCGCTAGTCAGCATCCTGATTTCCGAGGCTCACCCCGTGACACCTGGCCAGGAGCCGCACTTGTGCACCAGAGCGTCAGTTGACCGCTGTTTCACCTTTGCCTCATTATCCTAAATTAGCATTGTGGTTTCATCCCCCATGTGGGCAATGAAGGAGAATTATGGGACTCAATAAAACCTGCACCCTTTCAGCAGAAGGGGGACTTTCTCTGGTCAGAAATGGCATGCTCCCATATCTCGGGCTTAATAAATCTTGCTTGCTTCACTTCTTTGCTTATTTTGTTTGTGTGGTCCTCTCAATTCTTTGTTCACAACCACCAAGACCCTGGACCCCGCCTACATCTGCAGCAATGTGACTGTTGGCAAGATTTCATTCCTTGAGGATTGTTGCATTCAGAGCCTGAATTTCTTGCTGACTGTTGGCTGGAGACTATTTGCAGTTCCTTGCCCCAAGCACATTTCCAATGTAGTAAAGCCATCAAAACCAGTGGAAAAGACTCTGCTAATAAGACAGATGTCACAGGCTTTTGGCACCCAGCCACGTAAGTGACATCCCATCACTTTTTTTTTTTTTTTGCTGTATTCTACTTGTTTGAAGAAAATCATTAGGTCTAACCCACAGCCAGAGGAAGGGAATTACAGAGATTATGACTATGTGTTGGGGGCCACCTTAGAAATCTGCTCCACAGCAAGTTACTTTACCTCTCTGTACCTCAGTTCTCCCATCTGTTAAATGGAATTAAAAACCATAACTACATAGTAGGGCTATTGCAAAGATTAAACAAATTAATATTCATCATGCATCTGTGCCTGTCACACGGTAAGCACTCAGTGAATGTTTGACATTACTTTTTAAAAGTATCCACTTACAGCTGTTGTACCTGTTTTCAAAGCATCAAGCTGATCTGCTTAACAGCCCTTGTCACTGTGTCAAAAGCTGGTTGTTGAACTACCAGTGTATACAGAGGAATAGCAACAGAGTTCAGAACATGAGGGTGGTGTGGGAATACCAAAGGAGCACTATACAATGAGTCTCAAGTTCAAGTTCTGTTTTTCTCTTAACAACATGGGCAGGGAGTTCACTTTATCTGTCTGGGTGACTGTGTTTTTATCTATGAAGTGAGTGCTTCAGACCTTATCAGCATTGATATCCATGATATTTAGCAACTGCTCAGGGGTCAGGCACTGGCCAATCAGAACAGGGGCTGCTGTAAACGTGGGGAGGCCGTGCTGGCGTGGACTGGCTGCGTGACAGCCTCAAGGAACTGTCTTCAGGGCCCCTTCTTGCCCCAGAGACCTGTGATCCCATGATCTATTTCCAAATCACTTATAATAATTTTGTGGTTCACACAGCGCTTTAGTTTTGTTTGCCCTATTTTTAATAACTTTTTACCAAAGTGGTTTATCAGCCAGTATACTAAAACTATCTAAAGAAAAGTCCATTTAATCGGATATCATTATCCTGTTCTGTGGATTTAAACAGTGAGAGCACCTGTAGTAACTAAATAGAATCATAGTGTTTGGTTCAGGAGCTAATCCTATTAAGTATGTTTTTAAAACTCAACAAATGTTGTGACTCGTTACCAGAATAAAAATTTTAGTCTGTGTTCACGTCTGGCAGACCTTCCAGATCCCCCTGCAGACGCTCACACAGGCCTTCACACAGAAATGTCACCCGGCTGGGTAACAGTGTCCTTGCACGGTGCCCGTGGTTTCCTAGCCCCTCTGGGTGACCTGCCTCTTTCCTAATGCTTGCTAAGTACCTGGTACTTTCCTATGCAGGAAGCTTATACGAATTAATTAACATTTAATGAGAGGAAACCAGCTGATTAGAATGCTTTCCGTGGTACTTTAGCTAATAAATGTTGTATATACTTTTGACTGCATCTAGTCAGCATGTGGCTTCCCCCTCCAGTCGGCACCCCCTTTTTTTTTTTCTTCACAGTTCTGCCATGCTCTAGGCCTACGGCTCTCTGAAATAACCTGGCTGAACAGTTTGCCTTAGTTAATTTGAAGAAAAGTTTTGGACCAAATTATTGAGATAAATATTTTGATTACATTTTGCTTAGAGCACTACGTCCACGAAGCTTCTGAATCCAAATCAAGACCAAATCATTCCCACCATGCTTGATGGAGAACAGCGAGAGTCTGATGAAAAGAAAGATCTGCCCCGCAGAGGCCCAGGCAGCTGAAAATGATTTCGCCTGTGTTTATGAAGGCAATTAGGGTTGCACCGGCGCGGCTCTGGGGGCTCGAAGGGAGGGGCGGGAGGTGTAGCCTCAGAGGCCCAGGCGTTTCCCCTGGAATATCTGGATCAAGTCAGTCGGTGTCTATGAGTGGCTTCTGATTTATGGGAAGCGCCCTTGGATGGACAGATTGAGGTCTTCTGTATCAACGGTCTGCACATTTTTTTGGTCAGGTGTCATTATGAGTAAGAGATTATCGAGCTGCACCCCCCATTTATTTCTAAGCTGTCTATATATAGTTCAGTAATTAGTTACTATCTCAAAGAACAACATCCACTTGGGTTGAGGTGTATCCCTGATGACAGTGAATAGCTCCACATTTTATAGCATCTGGATGATTTCTGTTATTTTAAGTAAATCCTTGTGGTTTTCTTATGATGTGGCTGAGATCAAAACAACTGTAAGAGGTACCAGTGACACAGGTCAGCTCTGTCATTTTTTTTTATTTACCTGTGCTTGCCTCATTAATACTATCTTCAGCATTCAGATACTTGGGCAGAAATATTTTAAGCCATATGACCTTTTTATTTTTTTTGAAGATTGATTTTGTTAAAGACAGGTAACAACTGGTTTTGTTAAAAACCAATGCAATGGCCCTGATTGGTGTTGCTCAGTTGGTTGGGCATCGTCCTGCAAAGCAAAAGGTCACTGGTTCAGTTCCCGGTCAGGGCACGTGCCTGGGGTGGGGGTGCTGCTGTCTGTCAGGGTGTGTGCGAGAAGCAAACAGGCAAGCAACCCATGTTTCTCTTTTACATCGATGTTTCTCTGTCTTTCTCCTTCCCTTCTCCTCTCTCTAAAAATAAATAAATGAAATCTTTCAAAAAACCCAATGTGATGGTTAATTTTGTATGTCAATTTCACTGAGTTAAGGGATGCTCTTAAGCTGGTAAAGCATTACTTTTGGGAGTGCCTGTGAGTGTCTCTGGAAAAGCTCAGCATTTGACTTAGCAGACTGAGTAAAGACATTTCGTACTTTCAGCAATGTCAGTGGGTATCACCCAGTCCACTGAAGGCCAGAATAGAACAAAAAGGCAGAGGAAGAACAAATTCCTTCTCTCTCTCTTTTTGAGCTAGGATGTCTGTCTTCTGCTGCCCTTGGACATTGCTTCTGGTTCTCGGGCTTTTAGACTCTGGGACTTACACCAGTAGCTCCCTGGTTCTCAAGCATTTGATTTCAAATGGAGTCACACCGTTTGCTTTGCTGGGTATTAGGCTTTCAGACTTGGACTGAACCACACCACCAACTTTCCTGGACCTTTACCTTATGCATGGCAGGGTGTGGGACTTCCCAACTTCTATAACCCCATGAACCAACTCCTATAAAAAATCTAATATATTTCTTCTATATAGCCTAGTGGTTCTGTTTGTTTGGAGACCCCTGACAACAGAATATATAAATCCACTTAGGTAGGGCTGTGTAAACGGAAACAGGTGGCAGAACTAGAGTGAGCAAGGCTCTGTTGTGACACTGCTGTCCGTGGAACTCCCACCCCCCCCGAGACGTGCCATGTCCTGCGCGACATAAGGAAGGAATGACAGCACTGATGCTGGTCTATTTATGTGATGTTAGAAATGCTTAATTTCTGTCTTCTTTTTTTTTTAATAGAATGACCATGTTAAGAGACGTTCTCGTGGTTTTCCCCCGTTCTTCAGCGGACTGTGATGAACTTCCCCCTCAAAGACCATTGATTTAGATTCATCCAAAGATGCAGTCCGGCCATTTCTGTTTGGATAAGCCTCTAACGGGGTCATCTATTGCTGCCAGTTCCCAGCTCCTTGACCAGGCTTCAGAGAGCTGTGCTGGGCACTCTGCTTAGTTGAAAGTTTGGGATTCCTTCGCCACATGCACAGCAAATGGTGACTGCAGCCTCCCCTGAGCTGTTTAGTTAAATCCTGATCTCCCTCACTTCCCACAAACCACAGATGAACTAAAAGTTCAGCAAGGCTTAGTCCATACTGTGGGGGGGGGGGGGCATCCACAAATAGGTACCGTCTCATGATCTGAGGGCTCTCAGGAAATTTCCTCAGTATCTAGAAATCTAAACTTTTTGATATTGGACATCTGTCCTTGTCATCAGGAAGGAACATGATGCCGTAGAAAGAATGTGGATTTGATCATCTGAAAAATGTGAGTGTAAGTCCTGCCTTTGACACATCTTAGCTGTGTGACCTGGGGCAAGTCCCAACCTCTCTGAGCTTCAGTCTTTTCATCTTTTAATGAGTGTAGCACTATCTGCTTTACCAGATTGTTGTGAGAATTACACATGATATATGCCTGATGGTGGACCCTCAGTACATGCTAACTATAGTTACTCATTGTTGGTGTTGTTATGACTATTCAAATTATTTTCTTGGAAAGAGAATGTTCTCATTTGTATGTTTTAAAATATTTATCACAAATGAATTTTATTTATTAGATATTACTTATATCCTAAGGCTGAAATATATTACAGATCATGTATGGGGATCTATAAGAAAGAGATTGGTAGAGAAGGACTGGCTGTCGGATAGGTCCCAGGGGCTTGGTGGGACTCAGTTACTGAAAAGCATTGAGTCAAGGGTCTAAACACAACTGAGCAGGAAGATAAGGTCCACCTGGGTTGAAATCACACAAGTGCAGCGGGACTGTGAGGAGAGCTAAGCCTCACAAATGCTCTGTGGGCATGGAGCTTAGTGCTGGTTGGGCGCTGGATTTTAAAGGACCTGAAATAAGACCTGAGATGAGGAGAACAGAGAACCTCACCTTGGCATCTACCATTTTATCAGCCTTGTGTTAGTTAGGTTACGCAAAACTAAATGTTGTAATGAACAAACTCCCAACTTCAGTGGCTCAATACAAATGGCTTATTTTTTTACCTCCTTTACAGTTCACTGTGGGTGGATGGGCAAATAGCCTTCCACACACATGTGCATGCAGAGACCCAGCCTCCGTCTCTTGTGGTTCCACCTTCTTCTGGGACCTCTTGATTCAGGTAATGAAGGGGGGGAAAACCAACGATCATGTCTGGAAAGTTTCCGTGGGCAAAGTTTGGAAGGAATGCATGATACTTCTGTTCATATCCCTTGGGCAAAACTCAGGCATGTGGGTACACCTAACCACAGAAGATGTTTAAATGCTTAAATGATCTAGCTGTGTTATCAGAAAGGAGAAAAATATAAACCTTGGTAATACTTGTAATTTGCCATTAATGGCTTTCAGGCTTTTTGGACTGTAACCTATAGTAAGCAATCACTTTTCTATCAATACCCAACACACCCCTTATAAAACAATTCTTTTTCTATTACATATAATGACCTTTGATATTTTCTACTCTACTGTATTTTACTTAAAAATACTGGTTGTCCACATTAAATTAATTTCATAATCTGGCAGAGTAAAAAATGCTGTTCTGGATTGTAAGCCTGAATACAATATCTCACTAATAATTACTGCAGAGAGAGAATGAGGCCCTGCCTACAATAAGCAGGATCTTGGATGTCTGAAAGCATTTTCTGGAGAGCCAGGTGAGATAAAAACCTGTTTGTTGGCTCCAGAGACAGCAGAATTCGGTGATACCACCTGTACAGCACAGGGCTCAACCTGGGATGAGACACAGTGTTCAAACATTTCCTTTTCAACACCACAGCTTTGAAAAGCAGTTAAAAATAAAGGCAGAACAAAACTAAACTTAGAGCCTTGATGCTCAGTGAATGTCTCTCCTTATCTCTCCCAACATGTACAAGTTGTGAAGCAGAATGCTCTTCTCATTAGCTGTGCTTCGTACCTCGTATCGCCCCACCCCCACCAGCTAAGGAACTGGTCTCTCCTACTTTGGATGCCACTATGTTCAGAAAGCAACCTTCATGGGCCAATGAAATGCAAAAAAAAATGCCCCTTTCAGATGAACCATGGACAGATGCTACTCGTACTCATAGATTTATGTTGCAGTGTGAACGCACAGTCCTCCACAGTTCATTACACAGAACTTGCTTGGGATTCCAGTGGTACTGAGTTTCCCCACGGGAATTACCATTGAGAGCCTTATTAATAAGGGAAGACCAGATACTGAAAGGCTGCAAATAGACATTTTTGCTCTGTGCAGAGAAATTCCAGGAGGTACTAAGTCTCATTCATACCTCCAAATCAGATAGTGCAGGTAAAATGAGTTGTGCAGCTATTTAATCTGGAAATACCTTTTTAAAAACACTCCCTGCTCTCTCAACTCATTTTAGAATTGAGTTTATTTTTCACATTGCTGCTATAGTTTACTGTTTTGAATAATAAAACAGCCTGGCTTTATATATGGGTATCTGGTTTTCTAATCTTGAGAAGCCCCATACATAATAACTAATAGGTGGCAGGCAATGCATAACAAATCCAAATTATATGTATATTAATGGCAGCAGTGTGTGTAATGAGTTATACCGGTGAATTAGCTTTCGTTTAACAAAAGTTGACTTTCAGGTGTGTGTTTAATGAGTAGATGACTTATAACAATAGGAAGAGTAGGAGGTAAAGTTTTAAGTGACTGAGATGACCAAGCCTGTGTTCCGCTGAGCAGAGACCCCGAGAATGTGACATACGGCACTGCAGGCTCTGGGGCCCCATAGTGTACCACCAGGAAAACGCTTAAGTGAGACCATTCTCGTCTCTTTTTTGTATTAGGTATAATGTCACAGCAAATAGGCACTAAGTGCTTTAGCCATGCTAAAATGTCTCTTTGGGGGCTGCCTTCACTTCATTCAAATTAACCTGAAATTCCTGGGACTTTGCTCTTATGATGAACAGCATTGTATTCAAAATTAAACCAGCTCAACAGAAGCCTTCCCCAGGCCCCTGCCCACCTGAAAACACCACGGGCTACTGCTGTCTTTATTAATGACAACACAATTGTCATGACAACTGTGGGGTCTTCAGTGTAAGCTGAGACTCACACAGACCTCCTTCCCTTGTCTTTCAGTCTTCACAGCAAAATAAAATAACTTGAAGGGTTAGCAGTTGATAATTAAACATATTGAAGCTTTGATAGTTAATGGTATCATTTTACAAATGATGAAAAGACGTTAACATATGCTCTATCAACAAGCCTTTCAAATATCCAATTTAAGAAGTGAAAACACAAGTATATTGTTGAAGTTCAATATTATTATTTTATTATATCCTTGCTTGCAAATATTTATTCATTCATTCACTTATTTACTTATTCACAAATATTTATAAAACCTACCCCATGCTGGGCTCTGTTGCAAAGGTCATATCAGTGAACAAATCAGACAAAAATCCTTGCCCTCCAGGACCTTATACTTCAGAAGACAAAAGAAAAAAAAAGCAAATAAAATGTGCATGTGTTAGTGCTGAAACCTGAGAAGAATAATAAAAAGGAAAGAGGGAGCGGAACTGGCAGGGTGGAATTGCACTTTTAGACAACATGTCCAGGGAAGGATTTGCTGATAGCATGGCATTCCAGTGAAGACCTTAAGGAGGTGAGAGTGAGCCGTGTGAAACCCCGGGGAGAGTGTTCCAGGCAGAGGGAACAGCCAAGGTCGCAGGCTGGGGAGGAAGCACGCCTGGTGCACCTGAGGAACATCAGTGATTCCAGGTGACTAGAGTGGAATCAGTGAGGGGAGTAGGGTGGATGAGTGTGATGCTAGAAATCAGATCACCTGGGGTTCTGTAGGGAATGGAAGTACCTTGGCTTTCATTCTCAGTGTCACAGGAAGCCAGTGCAGGGTTTTGAGCAGAGAAATGATGGACACATTTAGTTTTTATAGGATCACTCTGACTATTTGGTGTGAATAGATGCACCAGGAGCGCAGGGCGGCAGTCTAGGAGAGATGATAGTGGCTTCGGTCTGGGTAGTAGCAGTGTGAATGTGAGGAGTGGATTTTGGAGAGAATTTGAAGGTAGATCTGCCCAGATTTGCTGATGGATCAGATTCAGGCTGTGACAGAATGAGAGGCATCAGGCAGGAAGGGGGTTTCCCAACTGGGGAGGCTGTGAGAGGAGCCGCTTTGGGGGAAGCTGGGTTTGGTGCTATTAAAATTGAGTGGAGACATCAAGGAGGTGGTTGGCCATGTGAGTCTTCAATTCAGGGGATGTTATGGTTTATCCCCAGGCTTTTTCCAATCCTCCCCTGTATTGGGCAATAAAAATGTTTCCTTAAAGAAAGAGGGTCTAACCCCTGGTGGAAAAGTCAGGCCTGCTCATAAAGAATAATTTTTTGTAAGGTGCATTTCTTAGGATTTGTCTTCCTAGCAGGTCTCCCTCACCCAGTTACACAATCATAAGGTTTCCTTTTCCCATAGTCTCTCTCACGAGTAGTCGGGTTTGCTTCTGACCACAGCCAAATGACCATCTACTACTTCAGACACAGATATAAAGGCCTGTGACACAATTCAGGCATCATGTAGTCCATGTCCATGATGCGATGATTATGAGTTAGTTGATATGACTTCTTGTCAGAACCTGTGAAGGGATGTTCTCTGGGTTTCTGCAGGTTTTTGGCCAACTGCTAATTGAAATGTAATTAGCACCCACAACTTGTCAGGCGTTTTGTTCTAAACCAAGCCAGCCAGGGCACCAAATGTGGGCATCTGAGGTGGCTGAGAATTCACACTCAAAAACATTAGAGAACCTTGGCTCAGCCCTTATGATAACACACAGCACCAAGTGACTGCCTTGCTATCTTGGAGAGTGGATTTTTTTTCTTTTGTGTATGATAGGAGGCTGATGGATTGTGTCTGTTGCAGAGACACAAGGAGAAAAAGGTGACTCAAGTCCCAAAATAGCTCTTGTAAATGCATTAAGAGAAAGCATCTTTGACACAGACAGGAAGAAAGGGAAGAGGGGGCAGGAGTCGGTGACAAAATGTTCACAGTGCGTTGGTCACCAGCATTGATTCATAAGTTATTGTCCTCTGCTGAGAATGACACTGTCCTTTGCTTTTATGTTAAATTATAAAAGCCCTCTAAAACTTTACAATTACCTGAAGGGTTGAATTGATTGTCCATTATCTATATTTTAACAATCTTTCTGGTAAGTGTTTCCTATCATTTTTTCATCACTTCACACCCGTTTGGGGTTTGGAGTGGGTCATATGCAGGACTGTTTGATAATGTGGTGGTTACATATCTGGATTCTCTATAAAAGTAAGAACATCATTATAGAAGTGAGACAAGAAAATTTCATTTAAGTTTACTTTAAATAGACAAACAATATGAAAAGGAAACTTTAATGGAAGAAATTATGCCAGTTACAACAGCGGGAAAACCCATTGCACATCTCAAATTAAACTCAGCAACAACTGTGCAGGAAGCATATAAAGAAATTCTAAAACTAATAAAGGACATGAAAGGAGACAGTAAATGGGCAGAAAAACTCAATAATGTAAGGATGAAAGTTATTTCTAAATTAATCTATAAATTTGAAACAATGCCAATAAAAGTCCCTCTAGAGTTTTTCTTTTCCTTGTGCATTGCTTGTTTGTTTTGGAACTTGTCAAAAATAGTGACAAAAGTAGGAAAAGACTATTGAGAGAGACTTGCTCTATCATGCATTAAAATGTGTTGTAAAACTATAATAACGAAAACTGTGCAATATCAGCACGGACTAGAAAGATTAGACCAAGGAAGCAGGATTGAGAGTCTAGAAATAGGTCTAACTTTGTATGGAAATTTCATATATGACAAACCTATGATTTAAATCAATGGGGGAAATAGATTTTTTTTTAATAAATGGCTTTAGGAAAACTATCTAAACCTCTGGGAAAAGCGTAAAATTGAAATTAATCTTTTTCCTAACAGCAAAATGAATTAAGGATTTAAACATTAGAAATGAAACCATAGGAGTAATAGAAGCAAACATAAGATTTCGTTATAATTTTGACATGGTGAAGGACTTTCTAAGCAAGAGAACAAACCAGGAAGCCATAAAGTTAAAAGTTAATAAATTTTACTACCGAAAAATTGAATTTTCTGCACAGCAGAAGTGTTATCATCAAAAGACAAATTGCCAACCAGAGAAACATTTTTTAAAACATATATTACTGACAAATGATGAATTTTCTTAATATATAAACATTTCTCTCAACTTGATAAGAAACAGGAAAACAAATTCACATTAAAAAGAAGAAAAATTACAAATACATGAAAAAATCCTCAATCTCGCCAATAAAAGCAATTCACTTTAACAATTAGATAACATTTTATAATTTTCAGATTGAGAAAGATTACAAAAACACGTGGAACAAGGATGCAAGCATGCTCATTCAACGTAGATAGGGGTGTAAACTGGTTTGCCCTTGCTATGGTCTGAATTTTTGTGTTTCCCCTAAATTCATATGTTGAAACCCTAATGCTCAAAGTGATGATTTTAGGAGGTGCTTAATCATCAGAGTGGAGCTAACGTGACTGACATTAATGCCCTTATAAAACAAGCCCCAGAGAGATGCCTTGCCCCCTTCTACCACATGAGGATCCCATGAGAAGTCCACCATTTGGAAGGGGGCTGTCACCTGACCTTGGTGGCACCTTGGTCCTAGATTTCCTCTCCTCCAGAACTGTGAGCAATAAAATTCTGTTGTGTACAGGCCACCCAGTCTAAGATATTTTGTTATAGCAGCCTGAATGGACTAAAACAACCCCCCTTACAGGATAATTTGGTATTATCTACCAAATACAAGAGGCACATACTCTTTTGGTCCAGCAGCTGACACTTTGGGGAATTTGTCCCATATTATATTCACACATGTACAAAAAGTGTGAGGTCTGATGTTCATTATGGCATTTTTTGTTGGTCATAGAAAAAGATTGAGAAAATTGAGAAAATTGTCAACAAATAGGCTGCTTATTTAAACAAATTATGCTGCATGCCTACAATGGTATACTATGCAGTTACTTTTTCTTTAGTATCTCTGTTGATCTTTTAAAGTTTCAATATACATTAGTTTAAATGTCAAGCAGTAGATGTAGTAAGCTCTAATTTATGTAAACATAAAATGGAATACATATATGTGTGTGTGTACCTATATGTTTATTTGTACATAGTATGTGATGTCACACACACACATCTCTCATGCCTGTATATGCCTGGAGCACTTCTGGAGAGTGGTTCACCCCAGGAGGGAAACTGAGGAAGTGGCAAGGACTGGTGGTGAGAGGGAGACTTAACAATTGCATATAATTTTTGATGTCCTTTTTTACCATGTGCATATGTTATTTTATCAATAAAAACAAGTTCTTTTAAAAATAAATTCTAAAACACATGGAGTTTATAATATATAAATGTAACATTTCATTTTTTCTTTTTTTTAAATTTTTATTGTTGTTCAAATAGAGTTGTCTCCATTTTCCCACCACCACTTTCCCCTGACCCAGCCCCTGCCTCCCCGCCCAGCCTCCACCCTTCCCGCCTCTGACTTTGTCCATGGGTCCTTTGTACATGTTCCTTGATGACCCTTTCCCTTCAATTCAAATTGACAGGGAAAAGATGAATTATCCAATAAATAATATTGACACAACTGTATGGCCATTTAGAATAAAGTTCAGTACACCAAAATAAATTCTACATGGCTCAGTTTTAAATGTAATAAAAATAAAACCCTTAATGTTCTTGAAGAAGGTGGTGATAATTTTTTTAAATGTTGGATAGGGAAAGAATTTCTGATAATGTAATGAAATTTTTTTATATCCAGCAATTTGACTACTGAAAGAAAACTTTGTCACAGTTAAAAATATAAACACAATTAAAAGACAAAGAAAATGGGGAAATATTTGCAAGACAAATGATAGATCACAAGTCAATATTATTGATTAAATAGTTTTACAAATCAATAACTTTAAAAAAGCATAGGTTGTAAACAAACAATTCATAGAAAATATTTAACATGTGAAAAGACTTCAACCACACCAATAATAAAATATAAATAAAAACAAGAAATTTCATTTTTCACACAGAAGGTGGACAAAAATGACCATTTTAAGCCCCTGAAACCCAATGTCATTGAGCATCAGTTCTTTCACACACTATGCGGTGGAGATAAAATTGCTAGTTCTCTGAACATCACTTAAGTGGTTAAAATGCACAGTGTACGTACTATTTATTCCAGCAATCCCTCCTCTAGGATTTTACTCTGAAGAGATAGTCATTTAAGTTCAAACTAATAAAATAAAAGCTCAGTGATGTTTGTTACAATGTTGTTTAGAATCACAAGGACACACACACAAAGAAATAATTTGTGTTGATTAGTGGGGTGTGTGTCATGTAAATAATGACCCCTACTACAGTGCAATATAATGGTATAGATCTATATGTATTACCTGCAAGTTTCTCATTCACCCAGTGCTAAGTACTTAAAAGTATACTATAAACACCATGTATAGCACTAAACAGTGTATAAGTGAACCCTCCCGAAGGTTACTCATAAAAATATTTACAATGGTTTTTATTGAGTGAGAATTTAGATAATTTTTACTTATTTTCTTGTCCTTTTTAAAATAAGTCAGAGCATGTGTCCTTTTATCCCACCTACCAATGAAATGAATCCTGATCAGACAGGCAAGGGAAATAAAGGAAAAAATAAACAAATGGCACTACATCAAACTCAAAAGTTTTTGCATGGCTAAAAAAAGCATCATCAAAATGAAAAGGGAATGAACTGTATGGGAGAACATATTTGCCAGTGATATATTGGATAAGGGTTTGACCTCCAAAATATATAAATAACTCATATGACTCAACACCAGGAAGACAAACAATCCTATTAAAAAAGGAGCAAAGGATCTGAATAGACACTTCTCCAAGGAGGACATACAGATGGCCTATAGACATATGAGAAGATGTTCAATATCACTAGCCATCAGAGAGATGCAAATTAAAACCACAGTGAGGCATCACCTCACACCTGTCAGAATTGCCATCATTAATAAATCAACAAACAACACATACAGCGAGGATGTGGAGAAAAGGGAACCCTAGTGCACTGTTAGTGGGAATGCAGGATGGTGCAGCCACTGTGGAAAACAGTATGGAATTTCCTTGAAAAACTAAAAATGGAACTGCCTTTGACCCAGCAATCCCAAAGCTGGGATTATACCCTAAGAATCCTGAAACACCAATTCAAAAGAACTTTATATACCCCTATGTTAATAGCGATGCTATTTACAATAGCCAAGTGTTGGAAACAGTTCAAGTGCCCATTAGTAAATGAATGCATAAAAACTATGGTACATTTACATGATGGAATTCTACACAGCAGAAAGAAAGAAGGAACTCCTACCTTCTGTGACAGCATGGATGGATCTGGAGAGCATTATGCTAAGTGAAATAAGCCAGTCAGTGAAAGACAAATACCATATGATCTCACCTATAAGATGAATCTAGTGAACGAAATAAACTAACAATCAAAATAGAACCACAGAGCTGGAAACATAGAACAGACTAAAAGTGTCCAGAGGTTAGGGGGAAGAGGGACGATGGTGGAAGAAAAGGGGAGGGACTAGTCAAAGAGCATGCATGCATGATCCACAGACATAGACAAGACTGTGGAAACTGACTATTGGAGCAGGAGGTGGGATGGGTGGGGCCTGAGGGCAAAGGGGGGGAAAGTGGGACAACTGTAATAGAATTACAATAAAGAATGATTTAATAAAAAATGTAGAAAAAACTGAATGTCAGGAAAAGATGCTTACAATTTATTAAATAGAGAAATATAAGTCACAAACTAATATATACAGCATTATCTCATTTTTAGAAAAGTACAGAAATATGTATCCACACATACATTTGTGTTTGAAAGAAATTAGCTCAAATATGTTGAAAGTGGTCATTTCTGCATGGTGAGATTTTTAGAAGATATTTTATATATATATTCTTCAATGAAGTTGTATCATTTTTATTACAGATACCTCTTTTAAAATTACTTTAGAGATAAAAATGTCAAAATCTAGGCTTAGGGTAAAAAAAAGTCATTCTCTCCTTAGTTACTTCTTAACCCAATATTTAAAGGCCAGGTTACAAAATGGTGAGAAAGGGGTTGGATTACAGATGGTGAAAACTACGTGACAGAAAGCCTTCCCATGACTTGCAGACGCACTATCAGAGGTTTATAGTCATGATGAACCTTTTCTGCATTAAGAGAAAGTACCTCACGTGGGGGACAGTTGCAATGATCACTTAGATGAATTCCCTTGCCAATACCGACAACCATATGTGCAGACAAGCTTCCACCTAGAACCGTGAACAATAAGATGCCTCAAAAATCCATGGTCACACGAGCCTTTCTCAACATCATCAGCCAAGAAGAATAAAGGGTTAAACTGTGCATCAAAACTGCAAAAAGACCGGAGTTTGTTTTCACGCAAGTCCTGAATCTTCCTCTGTTGTATAGTGGCATTTGAAGAGTAGAGGCCCTTTTTATAAAGAACCATGGATGTTCAAGTTCTGATTTTATTTCTGATTTGTTTTTCATTATTTCCTGAAGCTATTGATGTTTCAGAGGCAGTGGGGGAAGCGAGAAAGCCCTGAGAGAGTTTCAGGCTTTGAATTTTGGAACTCAGCCATTCAGAAGTTCATACTCATGTTCACAAAAACAATGTCATGGGGTCACTTTGGCCAACGAAGTGTTTTGTACGAGGGCTGGAGCTTGGGTCCTGTGCACATTTGCCAAAGCAGCCTTTTACCCTTTCCCCACTTCCCTCTTTCTTTCTTTTCCCTTTGTATCAACATGTTGTAGCCTGTGACACCAGCTAAATTAATCACTCACTGCACTCAGGGAAGTCACCGCAGGATACAGAATAACAAAGACAACAAAATTATTGCAAGGCTGGAGAGAAGGGACTGGCTTGTGAATAGAGCCAGCACACCTTCACCAGCTGTGCCTTCGCAGGGACTGCAGCAGGCAGATTAAATTGGGACTGTTTTTCTTCTATTTATGTGGATTTTAGAATGGCCACAATACAGTGCCAAAGACCCCTGGTGAAGGGAAATCCCTTCAGAATGCTCAGCCTACTGTCAGAGCTGAGGCTTACCCAAGCTTCGGGATTACCCGGGGGCGTCCTCTTGGGGTTCCTCTTGGGCAAGCTCTGCTTTCACAGATCCAGCTGAGTGATTGCTGAGCAGCCAGGATCCAGAACAAACAGGGTCAGAGCCAACAGAGAAAGCAAACCTCCAGCAACCAAGAGGAAGTGGCCTGAGTCCTAGTGAGCCAAGACACAATAGCCCAAGAAAAAGACAGAGAGGATGGGGGACGTCAGCTTCTGTGACCTAAAGGGAAAGAACCCCTGATGACAGATGTCAGCTGGATTCAAGGCAGAGTGGCGAGTTTACCAGCATTCCATTAATAAATTAATGGACGGGTGCCAACTTACAGGGGGCTGTCCAAGAGTGACCCAGAGCCCTGCTGGGCATTCTGTATCAAACATGTCTCCCAACACATAGATAAAAGCAGAGGAGGCATACTCCTGAAGCCAGCAGTGGCATGCAAGGGAGAGGACCAGCGCAGATGCAGGATGGCAGCATCAAGATGCAAAAGCTCACTAAAGCCACAGACTGGAAGTCAAAAATAACAAGAACAAAATACATAACAAGGGTCATAATAAATATGTATCTTACAATTGTAAACAAATAATATAAATATAAGCTACTGCATATGGGTTCAGTAAATCAATTGAATGAAGACAGAGTGAGGGAGATTTAACATACCAGCAAAGGTACTCCAAAGAAATTCTAGGGTCCAGAAGAGCCTGCTGATTGACACAGGTACTAAGCTATTTCCAATGGAAGAGTAGAGTTTGGGACAAAGGAAGTAGGAGTTGTTTGGTCCTCAGCACTGGTAAGACCCCGCAGAAAGAAGGCCCTGCATTTGGCTCACTGGCATGAGCAGGAAATCGTGCAAAACGTTTTGGGGACTAGAGAGAAGAGAACTAGGGCCAGGGTAGAAATTGAAAAGAGCAAACTTGGGGCTTTTTATGGGCTGAAACGTGTCCTCCTGCCCCAATTCTTATATTGAAGCTAAACCCCAGTACCACCGGCATGTGACTATATTAAGAGATGAGGCTTGTAAAGAAATGATTAAATTTAAATAAGGCCATGAGGGTCCTAACCCAGTCTGACTGGTGTCCTTATAAGGAGAGGAAGTTTGCGCACAGAGAGACGCCAGGGGTGCATGTGTGCAAGGCCACGTGAGGACCCAGCAAGAAGGCGGCCAACTGCCAGCCAAGCAGAGAGCCCTCAGCAGAACCCAAACCTACCAACACCCTGATGTCGGGCTTTTCTAGCTATCAGAACTGTGAGGAAATAAATCTCTGTTATTCAAGTGACCCAGTCCGTGGTATTTCACAATAGCAGTTCTTGCAACTAATACAGGCTTTAAAAGGAAAAAAAAATTTCCAACAAAATGGCAAAGATAGTCTAGGCTGTGGTAACCAATGACAAAGGATTTCTTCCTTGACCAGACTGTCATCAGGTTCCTCTGAGTCTTCTTCTCACGTAGACTTCAGCCTTGGCCTGCTGAGCCCAGTTTTCGCAAAGAATCCTATGAAACCTGTTTGTTAAGAACTCCCCCATCCGTGATACCTAGGGAAGTCCCTCTCGGTAATTTTCCACCCGCTGACCCCTTCCCTCTGCCCACTGGCTATACATCCCCAGGCCAATCTTTGCAGCATGTGGAGCTGACCTCAGTGTTGTACTGGGGTCTCTCTCTCCCTTACTGCAGTAGCTCGGATAGAATCTGTCTTGCCCTTTGTAGTTGTGTCTGGCACAAAAATCTCTCTTTAACACAAGCAATCTCCAAATCCCAGTGTTGTCACAGTAAATATTCAGTCCATCTTCCTGCTACTCATGGTGTGTGGGTCGGCAGAGGATTCGTTCACTGTCCTCACTCAGGGACCGAGGCTGATGTTGTGCCACTTGAAATGTGCTTCCACCGTCCTCACGTCAGGAGGCAGGGCCATGCTGTAATACACTGGCCCTAAAAGGCTCCCGCCCAGACACGACCTTTGCTGCTGCTCATGCTCCATTGACCCCAAAGTCACATGGCTACACCTGACTTCATCAGGGCAGGAAGGCAGAGTTCTACCAGGAGCCTGAAAGGAGAAAATTTGAAATATTTGTTTTTAGCCCTAAAGTCTATTGCTATTTTTTGGAAAAAAATAATTAATTTATGTTTAAGAGGTCGAGATTCCTCTGGGGGAAAAAAAGTTTTATTAAGGGGAATAAGATATTGGGACGATGCTCATGATCTCATGGAGGAGACAGGCGCATCTCCCACTACCTTTAAATCACAGTGGTATCTGGTGTCCCACTGACACCCCATTATCCTGTGTCACTTAGAGAGCCTGCTCTTCCCTTGGTGCCCTGGAAAGGCTGCCCTTAGGCCAGAAGTAGGCACCTCACTCAAGATGATTTGGCTGGACTAAGTCAATTAATTCTTATTCTTGGAAATTCGAGCTAAAGGTCAGAAAGTGTAGCTATTAAGTTGTGGTCTATTTCTTCCCTCCTGATAGGGTATTTCGGGGGACCACAATTCCTGGTACTGGCCTCTGTGGCTTGGTTCCAGAACCCCTTTCTATGTGCGGCTTCAGCAGCCTGGGCCCAGCTGGCAAGGACCTGCTCCAGCCTGTGTGGCTTCAGAAACACAACACTGAATGGTGCTGGGGCAGGGCCGTTACAGAAAGGGCTCTCTCGTCGGGGACTCGGCTGCAGGAACAGTCTCGGTGTTCCTCTGCAGCTCTGAGGGTACGTGGTGCCATCATGCAGACTCACCCCCAGGCTTGAATGCATGCCAGCAGTACACGCCCACAGCCTAAGATGGGGCGTCCCTGTAAACAGTATTCACCGCAGTTCCTCAGAGCCCTGTAACCTGGGTCTCCATGTCCTGTCACCTGGCTGAATCACTTTGGTAACATGTGGACAGTTAGCCCTGTGCAGTGGGAACTTAGAGGACGTTACCACCAGGCTTTGATATTGTCTTGGAACTTTCAGAAAGTATCGGGAATATTAATGCTGGTTTCTCTGGGATACAGGCCATTGATCCGTCTGCACGGTGCGAACTGAGTGTGTGTCTGTGTGTGCTCGGCTCTGTGACTGTCCCCGCCATCAGGGCCACCTTGCTCTTCTCCCCACACGGCTTGCTGGAGTCCTTTTATGTGAACACCCTCTGTAAGAAGCCTTCAGTTCGGTAGCGCTGCTCACTCCTAACGGAGGCATCAGGAAACAATGCACACCCCTGCCCACTGGTAATCAGAGCAATTACTTTGCGAGCACATCTCTATTTCCTCCAGGGTGGACTAATTAAAAGGCTTCCATGCTGTTGTCAAAAATGGACACAGTGTCTTTTCTACTACTTTTTGGAGAAGCTGAAATCTAACATTGGGTTCTACATGGAAATATTTTCAGCATTGCTCATGGGGTTCTTCTCACCTCTGCCCTTCCAGGGAAGGCTCAATGGTTGGCCATTGATTGGAAAGGCAGGGCGAACAGTAGGTATGCAGCTGCACCTGATATTTTGAAGACAGGAGGTCTAGAGCTGTGGAGTGGTGGTTCTCAGACTTGAACACCCATCGGATTCCCCTGGGGTGGGGGTAGCTAAAACACAGCCTGCTGTCGCCACCCCAGAGTTTCTGGCTCAGCAGGTCTGGGGTGGGGCCCTAGAACTTGCGCCTCTACCAAGCTCCCAGGAAATGCTGATGTTGCTGATCTGGGGACCAAACTGTGAGAAGACAGCTATGGAGGAGCTCTTTTCTTCCCCTGTTCCCACTGCTCCTTAAGGCAGTGGGAGCACAGCTTTTCTCGTGGAGCTCAAGGGAGAGAGTCATCCCTAGAAACTGTCATTTTGCAAGATGGAATAAATGCTAATGGACATCTGACTTGGGTGAAAGAGACGTAAACCCTGGGTTCAAACCCCAGGTCTGCCACTTGGTAATTCTGGAACCGTGGGCTGGTTACTCAGTTCTCTGATTCCCAGTGTCTCCGTCCATAAAACCAGGCATGTGCTTCATGCTGGGACTGCTGTGAGGCAGCGTAAAGTCCCCCGCACGCAATGTGACATGTCCTTAGTGTCCCGTGGAGGCTAGGCCTGCTCTGTTTTTTTCCTCTCACCTCTTCTCACATCTCCCTGGATACTTCTGAGTGACTTGTTTATTCCTCAAGGTTCACATAATGTGCGTGTGATAAATGGCATGCAGAGTTCACATTATGCTATAGGACATTCATTAAAAAGATTTGTTTAAGGTGAATCAAGCCATACGATATAAAGGATAAACTATCACTTTTCCAGGGACTTTGCATGCAGGCCACTTTTTTAATAAACAGAAAAGAGAAAGCTCCAAAATTTATTTTCTTCTGTGGAAACGTTAGCACCGGGAGGAAAAAATATATTGATGCAGTACTACTTTCTAAACTTGCGCACTGAAAGCTTGAACACAGCCAATTTATACCAAAAGACTACAGTAAAAAATATTTTTAATATAACATCCCAGTGACAAAAAGAAGTTCTGGAAAGAAGAGCATACAAGGGTGTGGAGTCATCTAATTCGCTGTGCTCACAGTCCTCTGCCTTCTCAAATCCAGTTAAGATGATTCATCCTGCTCTCGGTGCTGATAACATAAAATCATCCTAAAGGAAACATCTCCCACACTCACTTCTGACCAAGCTGCCTTAGAAACCCAGGTGGTTTCAGTTAATTCTGACTTTGGGGTCTTTGTCCACAGGTCTAATTCACTGAGCCATTAGTATGTGTCATATTTGGGGCTAAGTACGTCACCTCCATTATCTTAGGTAATCCTCACAATAATGTAGTAAGAGGTGCCAACATTTTCCCTGCTTTGTAGATGAAGAAGCTGAAGTCCGGAGAAGGAAATGCCTAGCCCGAATTTGAAATGCGCTGGGGTTGGAACCTCAGAACTTTGAACTTCTCTGTGGCCTGTCTAACCTATCCATTTCTTTCCCTCTCCGAATGCAGAAAAGGTAGTTTTGTAAACACTGAAACAAATTAGACCCAACTGTTAACTCTTCCCTTAGCACAAGCAACCCGGTTTTGCACATTAGGTTCCCGGGAAAGCTGGATATGCCCACAGGTGAGCAGTGTACTTGGGGTCTGTCAAAAGAGGCACTGTACCACAGATACCTCTTTCATACCTAAATATCTGCACTCAACCCCAGGGCAGTGCCAGACATTTTCTACAGAGAAAGCCAAACCAAATTTAAAGGGGTCTTTCTACTCTGGAACTTCTACTAGGGAAATCTAACCCTTTAAGAGTCATGGTCTTGAAACTGAAGAGAAAAATGAAGGTTGCTATTTAGAGCTACTTAGTATTCAATAGCACGGCTTCCCAAATTCACACAAATTTAATACTTTTGATTGATCCCATAATTACAAAATTTGTTTAAAGCCGTTATATTATCTTCTTATCTGACACAATATGGCACAATTTTGTTATAGGATTGAAAACCAAATAAGACAACTACAGTTGGTAGCATTTCAAAGAAACATTCCCTTTAAGATGAAATCAATCCTGTTTCAAGTTTATTCCCCTGCTTTATGATTGAGGCTCTAGGGGTGTATTTTGCTGAAAAATGTCTTTTTGATTTTTTCAAAATTCTTTAGATTAATATGCAGTTGTCATTGCAAGGCAAATCTAGACCTGCTTTTATGTTTCCTCTTTCCCCGGGCTGCGACTGGTGTCTACCTCTCCAGGAGAGGCCATCCGCACGTTTCTGACTGGGGTTTGGTATTCCAGGTCAAACAGCAAAGAATTCATCCACTCATCATCATTTAGAGCATGTCGCACTTTGTCTGTTTACATTGACTGAATACATTTTTTTTTTTGCTTCATATGTCCAATATCTTGGTCTTAACATTTTGCTGTTCATTTTAATTCCTGTCCACACACACACACACACACACACCTCCTCACACCCACTGTGCACCATAGCATATTATCACAATTCTCAACATAGCAAGAAGATAAACCAGTACTTTGATGTGTGTCTAATTATAGTTTGAGAACTGATTGGATTTTGTTCCAGGCTCTCCCTCATGTCTTTCTTTCTGCTCCAATTTAAAGAGCAGTGACTTGGCTCTTGTGTTCTGACTACTGGCATATATCTTCAGTTCTCTCCTTCCTTAATTCCTGTATGCAGGTGGGTTTATCTGTGCAGCTCCGATGTAGCTCCCAAAGGTAGATTTGTACCCCTGTCCCCATCATATGAGAGCATAAGGAGATACAGAATAAAATGAAAATTGCCTAAAACGTCTTCGTAATACATGCTGGAAACAAAGCCATTTTAAAGCACCCAAACAATAAAATCCAGCTGCCTGTCAATTCCAGAACACTCGCAGGACGAACATTTGTGTTGACTTATTCAAAGAAGGAGCATCTTCACTGTATATCTTGAGACTGGATGTGGACTGTAACTCATCGGATCGAACAGGATGTGTCGATGACAGAAAGATTAAGAGCTTTGTTTGTAAGAAATAGGAGTGTCTTTTCATGATATTAGTTACAATCTAACTAGGGCCAACTGTTTGTCTTTTGCTTCTTTTAATGCTTGAGAAGAAATCTGAAAAATATGGATCCCACTTCATCAGTTATTTACAGCCCACAGGCCAAATCTTGCCATCTTCCTGTTTTTGTAAATGCAGTCATGCCCACGGGTTCACACTTTTGTCTGGCTGCTTTCTCGAGTGAGACAACAGCTCCGTGGAGCAGCTGAGACAGAGACTATAGGGCCTGCAGAGACTGAAACATTTACTGTCTGGTCCTTAACAAAATGTTGGTTACCCCTTGATGTAGCTGCTCAGAGATGGTGATCTTTTAGAGCCGTTCTTTCTTAAGGAGCAGATCGATCCAGTCAGTCTTGTTCATGGGTCTCAAGACGGATTATTAGAAATGTTTAAAAGACTCCACAACAGAATAAATTATTCACAGAAGAATGGTCCCTGCCGAGAACTTATAAAGACACCCCATATTTTTCAACCAGCACGATAAAATGTCTCTAAAATAGGGTAAGCTTATAATTTATCTTCCATACCAGAGTGTTCTAGAAAATAGAAGGGACACTATTCGTAACTGTGCTGAAGCAGTGGACATAAGCTAAGACTGTCCGAGGCAAACTGAGATGCGTGGTCACCTTAAACAGATACGTGATTGCGCCAGATTTAGTAAAATGATAGCATGGTAAAGGTAAATGCATAGGATTTTGTATTCATTTCTCCCACTGAAGCATACTCGTATCCATCATCAGAACTGCCTTTTTAACTGGAATTTTTATCTGACTGGTAGGAATCAAATAGGTGTTCCAAGTTCATTTGGGGAGTTAACGTAAGATTCTTGGACCATCAGAAAACATTATGCAGCAATCAATACAGCTTTTGAAAAGAAAATTGAGCTTGAATACTGCTCGCTATGATTGCCGACCTGGACAATGAGGAAATAACAGATATAAGTTATCTCAGTTTTTACCGACACTTTCAGTTGTGTCCCAGATGATTGGCAAGCAGCTGTAAGAGAATGACTTTGACCTTGCTGTCATGCTCTTCAAGGGCAATGTACTCAGATTCCACTGATTCATTCCAGCATGGGATGGAAGAAAGGAGACAGAGGGAACCAAGAGTACAAAGATGCTCAGGCTCATTGTTTAGAATTCAAGATCTTAAATATTTATTCCTCCTTCACCTAAGGAAAAAAAATCATAGTCCATGACCATTATTCTTATGCACTGATATTTTGGAATATGGTCTGCTAATTGAAAATTTGTTCTACCCTCAAAAGAGTAATAAAAAGCATTGGAAATGACCATATCTTATAATATTTAACATTTCCTCTCTCAGTATGTTATCCAACACCTATACATATAAAGAAACTTAGAATGTGCCTCTTTTATATGAAAATTTTAACAGCATTCATAACCAACATTTGTATGGTGCTTGGTCTCTACTCTCAAATATATTCTTCTACTTAATTCCCTATTACATGCCAATAAGTCAGCAGGCAGGATTATTATTACACTTGTCTGTTATGGATAAAACAGAGGCTCAGGGAGGTGAAATGACTTATTTAAGGTCACACAAATGATATGTGCTAGTACCATTGTTGAGCTATGCCTTCAAACTACAAGTTCTAGGTCATTCAACTCTACCACATTGTTTTCTAAATTGTTATAAATTAGTAATACTGTTACTAAGTTTGAGAAATTAATTCAATTGAAAATGTCCTTGACCTATTGAAGAAGAGGACAAAATTAACGTGAAACTTAATACAAGCTAGTTGCCAATATTAAAGGAAAAATGTAAGTATTGCAAAGTTAAGTGTGAGGCAGTAATAGTTTTATTATAGTCAAAGTCAACGTGATAAGAGGGATGAAAGGACACATAATATATAAGAGGTTAAGGAATATACATAATAACTGATTAGTTGGAATTAGAGTTTAATACCTATTTTATCCACTTGAGGTTATTTTCTAGGCCTGGCTACACATAACAGAAAGTACCCAAATAACAATGGCTTAACCAAAGGGTGTCTAGATGTAGGCGGGTTAGTCTTGCAGAGAACCTCAGAGTCACCCGAACCCCTTATGGCTTTCCATTCTGCCATCCCTACTGTGTGACCTGCATTCCCGGAGTTCAAGAAGGAAGCTGAAACTCCAACTATAACATCTATGTTCCAGGTAGCAGGAAGAAGAAAGAAAGATACTCGTCTTCCTTTTAAGGAGATCTGCTGGGAAAATGTGACCCTTTGCTTCATATTTATGGACAGAAATTTTTCATACTGCTATGTACACCTGCGGGAGAGACTAGCACATGTCTGTAGCCGGACCAGCTGAACGCTGGGGTCTCATGACTGGAAGGAAGAGAAGGATGCAGGTTGGGCAAACAGCTGTCTCTGCCATGCTTTCCTTTGAAAAGGATGGAGTCACTCACACGTTGTATGGAATAGGAGTAAAATTTTCTTGTGTTTTTTTCTTCAGCTTGCTTCATTAGTCCATGTTACAAAGAAGAAAAGCTAAGTTGTGGAGAAGTAAAGCAAATTGTTACAGTTTATGTAATTGTAGATGTGGTGTGGAAACCCATTTTTCTTTTCGTTATACATCTTTATCACTCTAGCTTTTATGATGAAAAATTAGTCAAGAGGAAAAAAATGGAAGGAAATTTAATTTCTTGGTCAAGAAAACAGGGGAGGCGGGGCATGCATGTGTTTGTTTATGTTTTCATCAAGTAAACACTAATGCCTCCTCCTGCATGTCCGGACTTCTCTCTTCTAGCAGAGGACTGTTCGCTTCTTACGAAGAGCCGAAATATCAATGAATGGGAGTCAGAATCTTTGAGGCAGAAGAATTTGTAGATTATCTTGTCCGTCTTCCTCATTTCATAGAAAAGGAGAAGATAAGGTCTGGTATGATGAAGTCATTGTCTTCTGTTTCTCAGAGAAATAGGGGACAGGAAATGGATCCCTCTTTAAGCCAGAACAAAGGCGCTGTGTTCCAGGATCGCATGACGCTGGAATACACCTCTGAGAGAGGTTATGGAATCTCAAACCCTGCAGGTTTTCGAGAAGAGAGTAGACAAATATCTATTCTGGAAGTTCACTATCGTCTTGGACCAAATGACTGCTTCAGACCACCTGCCGTCTTGCGATGCCAGGAGTGGGGGCACCTGCAACGGGGCTAACCCCCACTCGGGTTTAAATTAGGAGTGTAAATTAGGGTCTGGTGTACTCAGGCACATGGTTAGAAAGAAATGTTCAAACAGAAAAAAAGAACAAAGCAGGAATTACTTTGTCTTGTTTATAACAAATAGATTGCTGGAAGTAAGAAAACTATGTTATGTGAATCGAATTTTATTCTTCAGGGAGATTTCTGGCCTCCTCCCTTTTTCTGCTTGGCTTTGTTTTTAAACATTTAATTATAAAGGCTCTGTTTTACTGTAGTTATCACGGTTGTTCAGTTTAGACAGAAGTTGACGATCCTATGTGTAATTCCATGGCCCTGGGCATCCTATTACTGTAGAAATCATCTCTGGAGTTGGCAACGGACCAAACCGACTTTCCACCAAGAAAGGCAGAGCGGGGGTGGTAGCAGCACATCGTGGCAGCAGTAGGAGCGGCAGCTGCTGCTAAAAGCAGCTGAAGTGGTCTGCCAAAAGAGGGGTAATTCAATCTGTGTATTTACACTAATGGGACACAAGCAGGTCACGCCAAACATAAAGTCACCCTTTCCTCAGCGTTCGGAATAGGGCGTGATACACAAGGTGCCGTGACTGGTATCTAATTAATATATTTTTAAGGAGTCCAATTTTATCTCAATGTCCCTATTCATATAATCCTGCTGTTTTTAATTGTTCTGGCATTGGTTACCTTACTGAATAAAGACATAGGGTAGGAAGGAGGGAGGGAGGGAGGAAGAGGGGAAGAGAAAGAAGGAAGAAAAAAGAGGAAAGGAGGGAGGGAGGAAGGAAGGAAGGAAGGAAGAAAAAGAGGAAGGGAATGAAAAAAAGGCAGAAGAACTACCAAAACATAGAACTTGTTGAAGAGATGCATTTTTACTGAACTGAATAATTCTGTTTGTTTCTCTCTTCCTTGAAAGTGTTGCTTACCCGACAGTGTTCCTCCCTTGCTAGAGCCACGCCAGGGAGAAACGCGACTGTGCGTGGAACCAGAGGACTGTAGCTTCGACTTGCATGTGCAAGAGTCGTCCCCTCAATTTCTCCTCACGTCCCATCTCTGCTCTCGGTTTGGTTTTTGTTTCCCGTCTTCCTGCCTGTAGGGCAAGTGCAGGAGGATGGTCAGGCCGTGACAATGCCAAGTATCAGGAGTCTTGAGTTTTTAACAAGGTTTGAGAATTTGAATTTATGACAGGTGACATCAGCTTATGAAATCGGTGTTTGTTATTTTCAAACCACACTCATCGAGAAATATATTAGAGTCACAAGACATTGGAAACAAAGTATATTTGATCTATTTTTAAAGAGGAAAAAATGCAATCCCAGGCATTTTTTTTTTATGAACGCTCCTGCAAAATCTGGTAAAATGACTTTGAATCCGTGTTTCAAGAGATGAAAAACTGGAAACCACTTACTTTCTCATCTTGGATGAGTAATAAAATATGGCAGTTAAGTAAGCGGCTGATATTTATTTTAATTCTGGTCTCATATTGTTGGAGAAGGGGCAAAGATGGTAAAAATTGACAGAATGATTATATTTATTTCCCCTCCTTCCCCTCGTTTTTCCCAAGTGAAGTCTGATGTTCCCGTCTTTACTTCCTAAGAAGAGACATGATCACTCTCTTAGGAAATTACCATTCTGAAGCTCCACAAAATTTCTGCTTAACATGCTTGTTTTTGTGTTTTAGAGGGAAAAAATACCTACAGAAAATGAAACATTGAATCCCTCCCAAACTTCCTGACTTTTCTGTTCTTTTTCTTGCATTTTATTCCTTTGAATTAAGGAGGCAGAAACGTGAGGGAGATGGCGTTACCCAACCGAAATGAGAGCTAATGGTGACTGTGTGCTCACATTACCAGAGGTTAGCAGAGAGCTACTTTAATATGACAGCTAATATAACTCACTGATGCGATTACTCAAAGAGAAGAATGCCACTGGTGTCCAGTTACATCCCAGCGGTTACAATTAGATGGGCCAGATGGATGCGGTCCAGTGAGACAGACGGACAGACCTGCAGACAGGCCAGCAGGGACATGACGGGGGCAGGATGGACTCCATGCATCAGGTGAAAGAAAAGGTGCCTTAATTAATTATAGGCTTTGTAATCCTGAGATTCTTCAGCAAAACCTGGATGAAAAGAACTAGAGTTTGGGTCTGCTTGCCAACGCCATGGCAAATGTTTTTAATAAGCAGGTTCCCCATAATGGATGGTGACTCTTAGAGGCATCTTAGTTGACTTTAAAAATAATGAAATTGAAAGTCGAGGCCTCCTTAGAAAAGCAGGTTTCTGTGCTTTGAGCAAGTCTGTGGTTGTAAAATTATCCTGCTCCCACCAGTAAACATAATGTGGTCAGAGAACAGTAGAACATAATGGGACCTTAAGGTTCAACTTGCCTCATCTTTATTATATATATTAGACAAGCCCATCAGACAGGCCCCCACAGGACACAGAAGGCACATTGGAAACAATAAATTTGAGGGGGGGGGTTCAAAGAGACTATTTGAGAATTCTGGGCAGAGTTAGGGCTGTTGAAGCACTCCGAGACCAGCAAGAGTGGGGGGTTTTCACCACTCCTCAGCTATAGGGCAGAACAGGGAACTGTTACTGGAACTTTGCAGGAGCTGAAGCTGTGGGCTGGGCCATCTGAACGGAGCCAGGGCCACAGAGGAACACAAGCACGGGCACACTACAGCCCTGCAGGGAGGGAGGGTGGGGCAGAGAGATGGAGAGAAACAAAGAAAGAGAAGTTAGTACCCAGCCTCCTTGCACCCTCCCATCTGCAGATGACTCCCTTTTGCTAAAACCAACGAGAAGCCAGAGGATAAAAAAGGCACCGCATGGCTCTGCTCCCAGGACTAGAGCAAGGCAGAGAACGGGGCTAGGGGAGGATTGATGGGGAAACACTAGCTCAGGAGCTGCAGCCAGAGAGGAGAAATAACTTCTCAAAAAGCTAGATAGTGAGGAGCTACAACTAGAAGCTAGTCTTTTGACCCCATGCACCGAGCTTTCCACACGGACCGTCATACTTGCAGCTGCAGAGACCGGGCCTCCGGGGCTAAAATGAGTTGTGAAGAGTATCAGAGACTCTCCTTTGGAGTCTCTTCCTAAATGTGGCTAATCTGGAAAAGCCTGGCTTCTCTGACAGTAGACGTTTGAATTTCAGGCCAGAGAGTCTGGAGGGGTGCTCCTGAGACACCCAGAGCCTCGGGCACAGCCATCTCTGCAGAGCCGAGCATAAAGCAGCCATCAAAGGCATGGTTGGCCTGGGTGTCAAGCTATGAAATAATGAAACTGCTTTTACAAATCACATAGAGGCACTGAGATTTCCAAATGAGCATTGAACCCTTCTGCATGGTTCTGTGGGAGACCAGCATTGTTACACTGATTCTGCCATTTCTTATGTAGCTTCACAAAACGTGACAAAGTCCAAAAGTCAAACCTACCTTCAGAAAACAAAAATTCATCACACTTGAGATAGGCCAAAATATCACATCAACCTCAAAAGTCATTTACAGAGTGGAAGCTCGAAAGCTGTTGAAGAATGGCAGCCTTTGGGAATAATTGGATTACTGCTTCTCCAGGTGTCAGGGTGGGGATGGACAAGGTTAATTTGATTACAGGTAGCTCAGTATTATAGTGTAAAATATATCACTTAATGTGAGGCAATACATAAACTGGCAAAATTTTTCTCAGAAAAGAATTACAGCTATGTAAAGTATTACATATGGACAGAGATGGAAGAAAAAAACAGAAAAATGAAGGCATGATTTGTTGAGAAGTGGAATTGTGAACGATGTTCCTGCTCATCTGAAAAGGTCTGCCATTGCTACAATATTGGCTGTGCAATACATGCAATCATAAAACCAAAAAAGAAACATTGTCTTAGGGAGATATTTCATAATATCTATGTACCTGAAACACAGAAGTGTGACCACATTAACACAGAACACAAGTGAGTGTGCTATACATGTAATGCTTGTATTTTGCTTAAGTATAGACATAGCCTCACTCTCATTAATTTGATTCAAAGAAAAACTGCATATATTTTGCTCTTACTACTTTCCCATACAGGCCTTATGAAACAATAGAAGAAAAGCAATGCTTGCGATTTGGGGGAGGAGTTCCTGCATACTGTGAACAGATTACGGAAAGGATCATTTGGAAGAGGGAACAAATGGAAAAGAATGAATGTTGACTAATTAAGCTGGGGCACAGAAGTCATTACATATGCATGGTTCCTGGGAACCCACTGAATTCAATGGTATTTATGAGCTAGTATGTTCTAATTACTGTCACATGTGGACTTTCTCAGCAACAGGGTGATCTGCTTTCTCGCTTAAATTCTGCTGCCATATACTTAAAATTTTTTAATTTTAAAAAATTGATGAAGGGTTGTAGGAAACACAAAAAGCAAGAAAGAAAAAGACTTCAGTGTTACTTAAAAGATGTTTCCTGATGCCTTAAATGTGACCATACTTATCTGTTTAGAGAAGAAGAAGGCGAGAGACCCTTGCTGCGATATTATCATCTGTCTTCAGGAACTTTTTCACTTCATTAAATTGCTTACAGTTATTCTAGCAATCCCCCCTGACACATCACTCAGAGACATGACTATTGGTTTTATTGTTTTCTCATTTCTAAAGCCAAAAAAATTCAGAAATTTTTATTTCTTTATAAGCAGATGTTGCTGATTTTTAGAAACTCATTGTTCCTTTTGAGCACATGTAGCCTGACCTCCTAACTGGAAGATTTGGGCTGTCTACATTAGTGAAACCTCCCATTTCCCCATTCCAGCCAGATTCAGGCAAATGGACTCCCTGTTTGCAATGCAAATTTACAAATACCAAGTAAGGCCAGTAATTCAATGTGACCCTTCGCCGCGATAGCCTGTGATCTGTTCCATGTCACTCCTTCAAGTCTCCTTACTCATCTAGAGATGTTGGAGCTTGAACCTTGGGACAATTAAGTGGGGTGAGAAGGGCTTTGCTTATAATAAAGTTAAGAGTACTTCTGGTCAAGATGGCAGCATAAGCAGACACGACTCGCCTCCTCCCACAACATCAGAATTACAACTAAAATATAGAACAACTATGAAATCCAGCTGAATGGAAGTCTGACAGCTGTGGAATAAAAGAAATCACATCCATCCTAACTGTTAGGAGGGGCACAGATGTTGAATGGGCAGATTCCATATCCACATGTGGTAGATAAAAATTCAGGAGGGATATCTTGGGAGTGAGGAGTCCCAGCTCCATACCAGGCCTCCATCTCAGAGTTCCAGTGCCAGGAAGATAAGTCCTCACAACTTCTGGCTGCAAAAACCAGTGAGTACTGAGTCAGTGGAAGAAACTTCTGGAGCCCCAAGAAGTTCCTCTTAAAGAACCCATACAAGGACTCACCTACCCAGAGTCACTCCTTCTGAGCTCCAGCACTGGGGTAGCAGCTTGAAAGGCACTAGTGGTATGCAGGGAGAAACTGAAGTGTCTGGCATCAAGGCAAGCATAGGCCATTATCTCTTTTATAAACCCTCCCCCATCAGAGCTTGCAAGATGGTTACATATCAATCTGGCTAACATTGTTTGACCCACCTCAGAGATCCCCTGAGACTCTGCCCCACCCAATTTATGGGTCCACACAAGTTGTTTTCCATATGAATGGCTGGTCTTGGCTCTGGCTGCACAACTTCCTAAATCCTATCAAACAATAGCTAGCTTCAGTGAACCCCAGGCCCAGAACTAGCAGCAGCCAGCTTAGATTCACAGCTTGGTTTTGCCTGGAAACTTCCAAGCCCACCACAAGTAGCAGCCATCTCAGATTGTTTCAGCTCAGGCAGGGTAGTCCCAGGCAGAACACAGGTGGGGGATGAACTTGGCCTATACCACCCTGGAAACCCCAGGGCCAGCACACCCAGTGGACTGCTACAGACCATGTTGGACTACTACCACCCTGCTCCTGTGCACTTACCTGATCAGGGAGGTTGAGGTGGTGGTTTGTGGTCACAGCCAGTCCTTGCAGCTGACTGGCCTGGATAAATTCCTTCCATTGATCTGCTAACAGTAATCAAGGCTCAACTACAAAAGCAAGGTGTACTCAGCCCACATGAAGGGCACACCTTGAGTGCCCAGCTTGGGTTACAGGGATGGCTGTGCCACTGTATCCTACAGAAGGCCTACTATATTACGCCATACTACCATGACACAGAGTCAAAGCAGCTCTACCTAATACATAGAAACAAACACAGGGAGGCTGCCAAAATGAGGAGACAAAGAAACGTGGCCCAAATGAAAAACGGATCAAAACTCTAGAAAAAGAGCTAAAAAAAATTGGAGATAAGCAATCTATCAGACGCAGAGTTCAAAACACTGCCTATGAGGGTGCTCAGGGAACTTAGTGAGGACCTTAACAGCATAAAGATGGTCCAGTCAGAAACAAAGGATACACTAATTGAAATAAAGAACAATTCACAGGGAAACAACAGTAGATTGGTTGAAGCCGAGAATCAAATCAATGATTTGGAATATAAAGAAGCAAAAAACAACTAATCATAACAAGAAAGAAAAAAAGAATCCAAAAAAGGAGGATAGTAGAAGCAGTTTCTGGGACAACTTCAAGCAGTTCAATATTCACATCATAAGAGTCCCAGAAGTAGAAGAGAGAGAACAAGAAATTGGAAATCTATTTGAAAATATAATGAAAGAAAACTTCCCTAATGTGGTGAAGGAAATAAACATATAAGTCCAGGAAGCACAGAGAGTCCCAAACAAGATGGATGCAAAGAGACCCACTCCAATACATCATAATTAAAATTTCAAAGTTTAAAGATAAAGAGAGAATCTTAAAAGTAGCAAGAAAATAGAAGTTAGTTACCTACAGGGGCGATCCCATAACAGTGTCAGCTGATTTCTCAAAAGAAACTTTGTAGGCTCGAAGGGATTGACAAGAAATATTCAAAGTCATGAAAAGTGGGGACCTACAGCCCAGATTGCTCTACCCAGCAAAGCTATCATTCTGAATTGAAGGACAGGTGAAGAGCTTCCCAGACAAGAAAAAAACTAAAGGAGTTTATAATCACCAAACCATTATTATATGAAATGTTAAAGGGACTTATTTAAGGAAAAGAAGATTACAACTATGAACAATAAAATGGCAAAAAAATACATACATGTCTATTAACAATAGAGTCTAAAAAAACAACCTAAGCAAATGAGGAGAACAGAGACAGGATCATGGATACAGAGAACATTTTGATGGTTGCCAGGTGGGATTGGGGTGTGGGGGAAATGAGTGAAGAGTTGAGGGGATTAAGAAGTCCAAATAGGTAGCTCAGAATAACCATGGGGATGTAAAGTACAGTATAGGAAATGGAGCAGCCAAAGAATTTATATGTGTGACTCTTGGACATGAACCATGGTGAGAGGATTCCCCGAGGGAGTGAGGGGTGCCAGTGGAGGGGGCACATGGGGAAAAGTCAGGACAACTGTAAGAGCATAATTAATAAAATATAATTTTAAAAAATAATGTTACATTTAGCTTATGCCTACATAAAGTCAAATAGGAAGAGATGAATGTGGTTAATATCAATAATTGATTTTCAGGTGATAAGTCCTTAGCAGGTATGACATTGATTGACTCGTGAAAGGCAAATGTAAATGCTCATCTTTGCGTGAGTAGAGGTAGTGGGCCATAGCCGTGGCAGTAATGAGGGTTAGAGAGTGTATGTTTTGGGGGGTCATGCCAGGGTCCAGCCCCAACACCACTGCTCACATTTAGGTACTCCTGAGCACAAAATCTCTCTGAGCCTCATTTTCCTCATCCATAAATCTGGGAATAAAAATAATAATAATACCCTCCAGGGTTGTTGCAAGGCTCAAATAAGATAGCTTGTATAAATTGCCTGGTAATATATGTAGGTGCCAATAACCATCTTTGAATAAATAATGGATAGTAGTTCTGTTCTTTCAGATCTGAGGACTAATTAGGTTATTCCACAAGCAGAAAGCTATCCTAAAGTTGTCCAGCTGAGTTTCCTAGAAACTAGGTAACTATTATATTTTTTTCTCTGCTATATCTCTTCAAAATCTGCTCCACTATTCTCTATATTTCAGAGTCAACCTGAATATGGGGGAGCTCAACCATTCGTCAGAATGATGTGGAATAAAAGATATTGCCAGCTCCCCAAAAGTTGGGTTGGGGGTGTGGCAGTCCAGAGTAGGACCTAGTTCCAGGGTGAAGCCATCAAACGCTTTCTCTCTCATGAAGCCGTATCCCAGGAACTGACCGGAGAGGCTTCCAGTGCATGTGGGGGAGGCAGCCAGAGAGCTGGAACATGAAGGAAAGAGGCAGAGAAGGCCTCGGGATGGACATTCAGGAGTCGTCTGGACTGGGATGAAGCTGCAAGACAAGCACCGCCTTCTCAGGGGTGAGCCGGGTCTGGGCGGAGAGCAGAAGAGCGACGCCTGGGACCTCCGCGCTGAAGCAGCTCCCTTCCTCCTCACCTGTTCTCAGTGTTCTGTCATGCCGCACACTCCCAGTCATTAAACCTGGGGACTCCCGTGTGGAGAAACGTATCACCAAGAACAAGCGAATAAAAGTTCTCTCACTCTTTCATAGCAACTCATCTTTGCATAAAAAAGAATTTGATGAGATATTCCAGAAGCCCTGGGAAGTCCCTTTGCTTTCAGGCGAACGTTGACACCTGTGAGCCTCGGTTCTCTCATCTGTGAATTGGGGGGTGGGGTAGGGGAAGAACCTACAACTTGGGGTTGTGAGGATTAAATAAACGAATGTATCAGGCAGTGCTTTGAGCATTCCAGATGTTCGGCAAAGGTAGAGCATCGCCGATAAGCCACTTCGCATGCGCTGCTCATTTATTCCAGCCGCTAGACGGCGCTGATGACAGCAATGATGTCCTGTGCCGAGTTGGCCCAATTACCTCCCATGCCCTGTGTAGGAGGTAAAACCAACCCAACCAACCTAACTAGCTAACTGCCCACGTAATTGATTACTTGTCTAAAATTTGGCTTTTTCGTTTAAGAAGCAGAGTCAAGACCTACTCTTCCCATCACCTCCCAGAACCCACTTATGTGCTCCCACACCAGACACCCTCCCCAGCGGCTTTTCCTTCAGCATGATTCTAGATCCGAATCTCCTTATGTGGCTGAGCTGCTTATTTCATTATATTCCTCCCCCAAGTTCAGGTCCGGTCTGAATATGTATCCATGAACTCTTCGGACTTGTCAATCCATAAATACACATTAAGGGTTAACTCTACTCCAGATGAAGACCAAGAGGTAGAAGAGACAGGGCACACAGTCAGGGAGCCGATGGAAGCTGAATGGTATTTATTCAAACATGCCAAGTGAGCAAAGTGCTAAGAAAGCAGCACAGGTGATGCTAGATGAGAGAAGGAGTCTTTGTGCACAGCATAGTGGTCAGGGGGCTTCCACTCATCAGCCCTATGATAGCCTGGCTCCCAGGGTCAGCTTTAAAGAAGAGCAAAGTTCCAGCATATAGGACTGCTTTAAAAATAAGCTGACCATACATCCTGGGTCTCCAGCTTTCAGGTGGACCCAAGGCTGGAGCTGAGCATGGGGAAAAACATTTCTTGGTCCACAAACAAGCGACAATACCTTGGTTCTTTGTGTTATATCTTTTATGGAGAAATGCTTATGCCCCCTTACATGTTTTCTACATTGCAAGGTTCAAACACTCATTTTGTTTCCAATTCTTATTCCCACACTGGATTTTACTGCTGTCACTTTGCTATCAAATCACTGTGGGAGTTTGCTGCATTAGAGCTAAGGAGGAAATAGATTACAATATAAGGACAGCCTTGCAATTTCCAACAGGAGGAGCCTGAATGAACACATTGTTTCCTACTATTTCTCTGGAAAGATCACACATTATAATCCCTATTTATAGTATACTGTGTAAAATGATCTTTGTTTGTTTTCTACAATGGATACTGTGTCATTTAATTAATTTAGACTAAAGAAAAGCAATCAACATTCAGTAACAACATTCCCTTAGGGGATATAAATGAAAATTTTTTCCATACCCTACACAGCAGTTAGAGCAAAGGCAGCACTGATATTTATTTATGAACATCAGTGCTCGGAGTTGCAAGCAACAGAACTTGAGCTGATTTCAGCAGGGAAGCCTGTATGAAAAGGCTATTGAGTACTTTATAGATCACTGTGAGGACTAGAGAAACACACTTAAGTAGCCAGAGACAATAGCCACAATCCTGCCACACAGCAGGCCTGCTGTGTGTCAGGCCCGATGACAAAAACCATGGCCGCACCCACCCAGCCCAAGATGATGCCCCTTAAGACACAGTCACTTCGGTATCTGGAATGTGATGGCCCTGCACCCCCAACTACCATTGCCACTGGAGAAAGGATCCCTGTGGCACCTCTCTGCATCTTTTGAGCTCTGATTCCATCTAGTAGGGTTGACTCTGACTCTTGGAGGCTGGCTCATGAACTCACCCTCTCTGCTAGGAAAGCAAGGGCATGGCAGTTTCTATTTCAGTGTTGGGATGAGCTGTACCTGTCTCTGAAACTCAAGGTAGGGAAGTCCCTCAGTGTATGAAGCACTTGGCAGAAAACAACAACAACCAAAAGACAAATGTCCCCCAGTCATCACGCCAGGAATAGGACTTCCAACGCCCTCAGTCACAGCTGCAGAAACAGGCCAGCCCCCCCCCCCCCCACCCTTGTTGAGCCGCACGGTGCCCAGCAGCCTGGCCCTCTGTGGGGCGGGGATGAATCACTTCAGTAGGGGTGAATGCAGGGACAGATTCTTTTCCCTTCCAAAAATGTACTTTATCAAACTTAGCTGAATGGATGTGTTGAATGTTAGAATTCTTTACTAGGAACTGATCTCGATCAGATTTTAAATTGGGTGGAATTTCCTATTTATGCTTTTGTGTTTATTTACTAAGAACTGCATGTTCTTTTGAAGAGCTCAGGAGATGAAAGACTTGCATGTGTAGCCATGGTTTGAAAGAAACTAAGAAAATGTGATTCTTTTTAGAATATGTAGTTGACCATTAGAGCCTGAAGAACAATTGGTTTGGAACGACAGTGGAAATAAAAAATAAATGCAGGACAAGAGAAACCCTGGCAGTGAGTGAAAGGGCCTGAGAGCCTACCAGGCATTCATAGAGCTCAAGTCCAAGGTTTCAAGATAGGAGCTAATCAAATAAACAGCTGCCTCTTCTGTAATTGCATTTTAAAATCTCATTCTATTCACACAATCACACAATTTCTTCCCCCTACTGTCTGATGCATGCTCAGTTGATATAATATTTTTTATTAAGATAGATTGATTGCCTAAAGTTTTCATTTTAATCCTTGGCTTTATTTAAAAGAAAGCAATTTAGCAATCTGTGTGGTTAGGAATGTTTATGGAAAATGAGGCAAAGGAGCAGAAATGGCCAAGAGAAGAAGAAAAAAAAAACTCTGTAGTTTAACACTCACGTCCCTGTAGGATCCTCCCTTATATTATGGAAATTTCTGCAGACCTTATGCCATGAGTATTGAACAGATCTCACCTTCCACAGCTTCTCATTGACCTACAGCACAATACAGGGTTTTTTGAACATAAAAGAATCATTGACAACCTCTGTACTACTCTAAGAAATTGTTTACCCATGTGATAAAGAAACCTCTCAAACTCCCTTAATTAAAAGTGTGTTACATTGATGACCCACCTTCCTGGTAGAAAAGCTGAAACCCACCAAGCCTGTTTCTCCCCTACCAATTAACTCGCTCCCTCTGATTGCGCCTCCCATCCTGGTAGCTCTGTGATATCACAAGGATGGTTCCTGCCTGCATTACGTGTCGACTGACCGTAGGGTCTTGAATGTCTCTGGGCAATTGAAGGCTTTTGCCTTTGCGGTGATTAATTTGTAATCACAATTTTTAAGAAAATTGCTGAGGAAAGAGCTGAAGCTATGGCTGCCTGATTTGTCCATCTTGCTTTTCCCAGCCTACCAAACTAGGTGGAGACTAATTTCAGCAAAAAAGGCAGACCTCAGTTCCGCCTTCCTTTATGATGCTATATTTATACATGGGCCCACATAATTTCAGTGTTCTTGCATCTGATATTATAAACATATTTACAATAGAGTAAAGAAAAAAATCAAAGGAACAAAAAAAGGAAGAAGCAACCCTGACTTGTCCTTCCTTTGGGTGGTGACGATCATTTTGCAAAGATGTGTAGATTTCCTGGAGAGTCAGCCAGGCAAAGCTCCCAGAATGCTAGGAGTTTGCAGGCTTTCTTTAATGTGAAAGCAACTAAAACACAAGAGAAAGAGAGAGCAAGCAGACAAGCAAGGAAGCAGCAGTTCTGTGGACCCTCTACTCACTACTAACGTTACCCATAACATGTCTCTAAAAGGCATTCAAATACAGTAAATTATAATTGTATGTGTTATTTCTTTGAAAGGAGAGATTTTTAAAAATAAGGACAGCATTTAAGGATCTCAAAAATAACTGGATTATTGAATAACTTAACAAATATGAAGCTTAATTAACAGGGTTTATTTTAATTCTATAAATAATGCATCTTTTTCTTGAAATAAATTTTACAACTGAATGGCTTTTTTGGTACAAGATCACACTTGCAATATGAAAAGCATATTTGAATATGGTTAAGAAAGTAAATCTTAAAAGTTCTCAACACAAAAGAAAAATATTTTTTGTAACTGTGGGGACAGATGGCAAATATACTTACTGTGGTGATCATTTTGGAATGTGAGCAAATGTTGAATGATTATGTTGTATACCTGAAACTAATATAATGTCACATGTCAATTATAGCTTATTTTAAAAAAAAAGAAAACTGTTCAATTAGCCATCCAGTCTTCACCAAATCTCTCAATGTTTTCTCCAATCATGTAGATCTCATTCACTCATTTGACGTGGAATGAAATGGCATCCATGTTCTAGACCCCATCCCTGAGTGTGGGGTGGGGAGGTGCCGAATGAGGAAAGTATAATCTCTTCATATAAGGAGCTCATAAGAGAATGGGCTTGTATCCATTCCCCAGGGCTACCCTAACAAAGCACAACAAACTGGGTGGCTTAAAACAACAGAAATTTATTCTCCTACAGTCTGGAGGCGAGAAGTCCAGAATCAAGGCATCAGCAGGGATAGTTCCTCTGGAGGGCTCAGTGGGAGAGCCTGTTCTCCCAGCTTCTGGTGGTTGCCCACAGTCATTGGCATGCCTGGCATGTGGTAGCAGAACTCCAGTCTCTGCCTGTTGTCACACAGTATTCTCCCTTTGTGCGTCAGTGCTCAAATTTCCATTTTTTAAGAAGGACACTGGTCAGTAGATTTAGTGACCGCCCTGAGCTGACATGGCCTTACTTGAACTTGATTGCATCTGCAGAGGCCCTATTTTCAAATAAGGGCACATTCTGTGGTAATGGAAGTTAGGACTTCAACACATCTTTATTTTTTTTCAGGTGGACACAATTGAACCCATCACACCATCCAAGAAGACCCTGTGCAGAGATGAGGATCCCTTGTTTGCACAAGCTTGGAGGTACACCACCAGCGTGCTGGGGTTTCAGGAGGCTTTGGCAATGACCTGTCATAGACAATGCAGAGAAATGGAAGATGGGGAGGGGCACTCAAAAGAAGGAATTAGCTTTAACCATCTGTTCCACAAGGACACACCAACACCCTGTAGAAGCCAGTGCAGTAACACATTTCCTGCTCTGTCTCCTACAAGGAGCCAGAAACAGAGGTCACCAGACGGAAAAGCGGGGGAGACACAGCCTCCTCTCCCACCACAGGCTTCCACTTGCAAAAGATCCAGCTGCACGAAAAGGGAAGATGTAACCTGAAATAAAGTTCAGACGTCTGATGATGAGCTAAGGCGGGACACATTTATTATTGGTCTGAGAATTTTTGAGAACTAAAGTGACCAGGGGATTTCTTGGCCAACAGTGATCAGAGGACTCATGAATTCACCTGTCTTTCATGTACAGAGGTGCCAGGGGAAAGAGCCACCCTGCAGAAAGGGTGGGTGAGCGTCGTGAGGAAAGAACAAAGGTACGTTCAGTTGCACCCTACAGAGTCCGGTTTGTTCCACGTGAGTCTTAAAATGGAAGTGGGTAACAGGTTATTTAGCTTCCATGTGTTTGTGTGTTTTTCAGTTTCATTCTTGTAATTCAAGGGTCCCCAATCCCCGGGCCACAGACTGGTACCGGTCCGTGCCTGTTAGGAACTAGGCCACACAGCAGGAGGTCAGTTTGAATGTGACATGTTTGAATCATCCCAAAACCATTCTTGCCTCAAGTTCTGTGGAAAAATTGTCTTCCACAAAACTAGTCCCTGGCACCAAAAGGGTTGGGGACTGTTGTTGGAATTCAGTAGTAGTTCCATACCATGCTGGTCAGAGAAGATGCTTGATATAATTCAATCTTTTTTAATTTAGTGAGATTGCTTTGTGTTCTAACATGTGGTCTATTCAGAAAAAAAATGTTCCCTGTGCACTTGAAAAGATTATTTATTCTGCTGCTTTGGGGTGAGATGCTCTGAAAATATCAATTAGGTCCATCTGCTCTGGTATGTCATTTTGGGCTACCTTGAGACAAATGAAAATGAATACACAACAATCCAAAATCTATGTGACAGAACAAAAACAGTCCTAAGAGGGAAAGACATAGGCCTACCTCAAGAAGAAAGAAAAATCTCAAATAAAAAAAAATTAGACTTCCGGTCAAGATGGAGGTATAGGTAAACATGGCTTGCCTCCTAGCATAACCAAATCAAAATCACAACTAAAATATAGAACAACCATCACTCAGAAATATCAGAAATCAGTTTGAATGGAAATCAGTTTGAAGGGAAGTCCAACACCAATGGAATTAAAGAAATCGTATCACTCTAGATTGATAGAAGGGGCAGAGATGTGGAACAGGCTAATCCCAAATCCATGTGTGGTGGATAAAAATTCAGGAGGGATATCTTGGGAGTGAGAAGTCCCAGCCCCACACCTGGCCCCACAGCCCAGGGTTCCAGTGCCAGTAAAGTAAGTCCCCTTGAGTTCTGGCTGCAAAAACAAGCGGGTATTGAGTTGGTAGAAGAAACTTCTGCAGTCCCAAGCAGTTCCTCTTAAAGAACATACACACAGACTTATTCAGGCTCACTCCCTCTGAGCTCCAGCACCAGGGTAGTGGCTTAAAAGGCACCAGTGGCAGTCAGGGAAGAAGTGAAGTGTCTGTCATCAAGGCGAGAGCTGGGGGACAGCTTTCTGCCAGACAGAAATGTGAGAAGAGGCCATTGTTTCTTTTCTGAACCACCCCCCTCCTACACAGAGCCACAGACCCAACAGGCAGGTGCCATATCTGAGACTCCATCAGCCTGGCTAATACTGTTTGTCCTGCCCTGGAGATCTGGTCCCACCAAACTTATGGTCCAACCTAAGCTGTTAACAGTGGCTTTTCCATATGAATGGCTGGTCTTTGTTCATGCTTCAGAATTTCATAAATCCTCTCAGTCAACAGCTGGCCTCTGCAAACCTCCCCCTCATACCTCTTGGTAAGCACTAGCTGCAGCCAGCCTAGGTTCAAGCTTGCCTTTGCCTGGGAATCACCAAACCCACTACAAGTACCAGCCATCTCAGATTGTTTTATAGCTCATGCATGGTGGCCCCAGGCAGAACATAGGTATGGGCTGACCTTGGCCTGTATCACCCCAGAAATCCCAAAGCCTACATACCTAGTGGACAGCTACAGACCACATCAGAGTACCGCCACCCTTCCCCTGCACAGTTGATCCTCCTTGGAGGGCAGAGGTTGGTGGTTAGTGGTCACAACCAGTCCTTGCAGCTGACTGGCCTGGATAAATCC
The DNA here is from genome assembly GCF_004126475.2 of Phyllostomus discolor. NCBI lineage: Eukaryota > Metazoa > Chordata > Mammalia > Chiroptera > Phyllostomidae > Phyllostomus > Phyllostomus discolor. Next base: position 24,324,392 of record NC_040904.2, on the reverse strand, counting down.
CTTCCATTGATCTGCTAACAGCAATCAAAGCTCAACTACAAAAGGAGGGTGTACTCAGCCCACATGAAGAGTGCACCTTGAGTACCCAGCTTGGGTGATAGAGGAGGCTGTGTCATTGGAGCCAAGAGGACATCTACTGCATTAGACCACACTCTCATGACAGGGAGTCATAGTAGTTCCACTTAATACATAGAAATAAATGCAGGGAGGCTGTCAAAGTGAGGAAAATAAATATGGCCCAAAATGAAAAACAGATCAAAACTCTGGAAAAAGAACTAAACAGAAAGATAAGCAAGATATCCATCAGAGGCAGAGTTCAAAACACTGGCTATAAGGATGCTCAAGGAACTTAGTGAGGACCTCAATGGCTTAAAAAAGATCCAGTCAGAAACAAAGGATACATTAATTGAAATAAAGAATAATTTACAGGGAAACAACAGTAAAGTGGTTGAAGCCGAGAATCAAATCAATGATCTAGAACATATGGAAGCAAAAAAAAAAGAAGAAGAAGAAAAGAAAAGAAAAACACAATCAGAACAAGAAGAAGAAAAAGAATTAAAAAAAATGAGGCTAGTATAAGTAGCTCATAGGGGTGTCAGAAGGAAAAGAGAGAGAACAAGAAATTGGAAATCTATTTGAAAGCATAGTGGAAGAAAACTTCCCTAATTTGGTGAAGGAAATAGACATGCAAGTCCAGGAAGCACAGAGAGTCCCAAACAAGATGGATACAAAGAGACCCATTCCCAGACACATCATCATTAAAATGTCCAAGTTTAAAGATAAAGAGAGAATCTTAAAAGTAGCAAGAGAATAGAAGTTAGTTACCTACTGGGGAGATCCCATAACAGTGTCAGCTGATTTCTCAAAAGAAACTTTGCAGGCCTGAAGGGATGACAAGAAATATTCAAAGTCATGAAAAGTTGGGACCTACAGCCAACATTGCTCTACCCTGCAAAGCTATCATTTAGAATCAAAGGGCAGATGAAGAGCTTCCTAGACAAGAAAAAACTAAAGGAGTTTATTATCACCAAAGCATTATTATATGAAATGTTAAAGGGACTTATTTCAGGAAAATGAAGATCAAAACTATGAATAATAAAATGGCAATAAATATATATCTATCAAAAATTGAATCTAAAAGACAAATCAACAAACAAGAAGAACCAAAACAATTATGGATATGGAGAGTGTTTTGGCTGTTGCCAGATAGGATTAGGGTGTGGGAGAATGGGTGAAGAGATGAGGGGATTATAAATTACAAACAGGTAGTTACAGAATAGCCATGGGGATGTAAAGTACAGTATAGGAAATGGAGTAGCCAAAGAATTTATACACATGACCCATGGACATGAACAATGATGGGGCATTGTTTGAGGGAGTGGGGGTGCTGGGTGGAGGGGGGACAAAGGGGGGGAAATCAGGATGACTGTAATAGCATAATCAATAAGCTATAATCAGTAATTACCATAATCAATAAAATATAATTTTAAAAAATGTAATTTTACACCTAAAGGGACTAGAAAAAAATGGACGTGGGTAACTGGTGTGTTTGGGCAAAGAGGGTGTCATGTGTTCTGAGGCAGAGATGCTTCTATGCCTTCCTACCTGTACCTCCACCCCCAAGTCTCTCTCCATTCTGTGGCCCTGAAGAATATCCAGAAAGTTCCAAGGACACCTGGGGGTGGGCTTGCAGGGTAGTTGAAGTTTGAGGGCAACGCAATCCATCCCAATGCTGGTGAGCCTAGGGAGAGGTTTCCTGTGTCCTAGGCTGTGGTGAAGGTGTGTCACCCCAAGTAGCAGACCTGATGCTGGACTTGGGTGAGCCTCCGAAAACCAGCAGCTCCACAGGGCCAGTCCAGGGAGAGGCACTGCACGAAGCTGACGGGGAGCAGAAATCCCCCAAGGTGACGTTGACTGTTCATTGACAGCAGACCATACCCTGCATTAGCGGGAACATCAGAGCCAGAAGGAAAGGCTGGCTAGAGAAGGGAGGTGGGACAGGAGGGACAATTCCTGCCTCCGTGGGGCAGAGGTCTGAGGAGGGTAAGATGATGAGGAAGGTAAGGGTAAGATATCTTGCTCCAAAGTCAGGGCAACAATCTACAGTATAAACACTCACCCCCTAAGGAAAAGGGGCAGAATTTTGAGTTAGACCAATTTTTAGCCCAAGGGCACAATCATAGGGAACTAAGTAACTTGAGGGTTGAGCTTTTAGCTGTGCATGGAACCAGGGCTTCAAGACCTGCCCTGAATTAACTCACAGAGAAGCAAAGACTGTTCTGCTCAGCACATCTGTGTTATGACCTTGGGTTTTCATCCTGCTACCGAAACAGTCCTGTTGGCTAAGGAAAGTGGGTGCAGCAGGGACCAGAGAGTGGGCTGCAGACACTCCCAGCGAGTGAGGGAGGGGCCACCCACCCAGGCCAGCCCAGTGCCGCACAGAGCAGGTCCGTCCCCGGAGGAAAGTGCTTTGGCTCCCCAGAATCAACCCGTGCGTTGCAAAGACTCTTGTATATCTACACTAGCCAAATGAAGTGCATTATTTGTTCAAAAGCTTCAGAGCACTGTCCTCTCTGAAGCATCTCACATCAGTGGAGTAGGGAGGGCAATAAGGACCACAGGCTGCTCCAAGCTTCCCTGGGCCGGGTGTGCCCATGGCCATGGAAATCTATTGTCAGCACCCCAGGAAACACCGTACAGTTGCCAGATTTGCTGGCACTTGGCCCCCAACTGGTGCTAATTGTGGAGAAATGCAAATATGGGATTAAAATTGATGTAAAAGCAGAGAGAATTAATCCCTAGAATCCTCTGGCTCCTGGTTCCAGGTTTACCCTTTTCAATAGGTGCTCTTCACTGATGTGAAAATAGTCATCTTGTGAATGTCAAAATTAAACCCTACAACTAGTAAGCATATAATAGTTAGTAGGTGCCAGGTGCTATGATAGGGGTTCTTTATAAAATAACTCACCTAAACCTTACACTGACCCTAAAAAAGTGAGTGCAGTTATTATCCTCATTTCCCGTAAGAAGAAACAGGCACAGTGAGGTTAAGAAACTTGCCCAATATTGTTAGTAAGCAGCAGCCCCGGGAATCGTACAGGTGACGTGATAAATAAACTTGAAACACAAGCCAGTCTTAGACCTAACTGCGATTTGCCCTATTCCATTCTTTGCAAACTGTAGGAAGAGGAGTTGCAACAGCTTCCCCTCGCTCCTCCTTCCCTTTCCTCAGAGCAGGCGCGTCTTGCAGAAGCCGGGTCTGGTGTGTGTTCAGCAGCCTTCCCCTGCCCAGGTCCACCTGGAGCTCTGACACATCGTAGGTTCCTGAAGGGACACCACAGAAGGGCAGGAAGAGGTCTGTGTCTGTTCTGACAAAAAAAAAACCACTCACCAACTCTCAGCAAGTGCAGGAAGAAATTTAAAATGATAGGGGATGTCATTCATTTTGGTGTCTGCCTTTTAAAAAGTTGGGATCCAACTGGATTTTTTTTCAAAATTATTCAATAATCTGTGCTTATTTTTGGTGAAAGATGGAAGTAACAGACTAATATTTAGTCAGATGCTGAAGTTTACCACCCTTGCCAGGAAAGGCTGATTCCCGGCAAACTGGTGAAGAGTAGAGCTGGAATCTGGGTCCCCACCCCCGTCCCACAGTTGTGCAGGACCATCAAGCATTTGGGCGTGAAGAGACCTGAAGGAGCTTGGGCCCCACCTCCATCGTTTATAGATAACGGGAACTGAAGCCAGACACTGCATGGAATTTGCTCCAATTAGAAACCCTATTATCTGGACTCCTAGTCCCCAGCTACTCAGAACATACACATCCTCTACACACACCCACAAACACAGTCACACAGAGACGTGTCACATGGACATGCATGCAAACTGCCATGTGCATACACCCATGCAGATATGCACACAGACATGGACAGGGGTGCAAGCAAGCACATTCACAGACATACACATGTGCACAAGTGTCCTGCTCCTGCAGGAAGTCATACTCTCTGCCTGAATTTTCAACAATAAACCAGTAGTAGGTGGACATCAATTACTCTTCCCTAAGAACATGTGCATTTTAATAAATGTCTCCAGAAAACAGAATGAAATTGAAAAGCCAAAGTAAAGAATTTTAAAGGTGCAATTTCGGACAGAGAGTCAGAGACTGGGTGCGGCCCACTGCCCTTCCAGTTGCTTCCTTTGGGAGGGCTCCTTGGCCTGGGGACCATCCCGGAAGGTGAAGGCTCTGGCGAAGATGTGGGCACTTCTTCTCCATCCACGTTGGTCCCGGCCTACCTGGCTAGGGGTCCACCATCCCTCAAGCCTGGCTCATTTAAAAAGGGGGTGACCCCCACATCCAGAAAACATATCCAATGAAAGTAGTTCAAAACCTAAAGAATCAACTTAAAAGCTAAAAGAAATCAAAACAACAATAAAAGCATTTCATAAAAAACTGTGAAATACAAAGGAATCCATGTGTATGCTACGAAGAAGTTACTCATTTTTCTCTGTGTTTTCCTCTTCAAGAAGACTGCCTTGGAGCCGCAGCTGGGGCTCCAGCCCGCTGGCCCATCACCCTGCCCTGAGGAACCCCGGGTTTGGCCAGGTCCTCCGCTTCCTTGGGTTCAGGGTTCAGCTGGGGGAGCAGGCTGAGGGCGAAGGCTGAGGGCGCCCTTCCCATGTTGAACACTGAAACACAACGTTCATTAGAACAAAAGCTTCTGGTCTGCTTTGCTGGGTTCGATATGAGTGGTTTGCCTGGCCCATGTTGTGGCTCCCTTTCCACTGCAATATCGTAATAGCTCACGTCGTACATTGAGGTCGAACTTAGCTATTGATCTATTTAGACATAAATACTACAATTAATTAGAGATGGACTTGGACTAAAATGCCTGACCTTTCTGGGTTCTTCAGAGTGTCATTGGGATAACCTCAGATAAGAGACAAAGAGCCTGCTAAGGACATTTTTCACCCAAAGATATTCTTGGCAAATGACTCCATGGGGCTGAACCAAGGACTTGCTTCATCAGAATTCTGTGTATTCTATCAGCTTAGCATGAAAAAACCACTCCCTTTCACCCTGAGAAGCTCAGCCTGGCTGTGGGACAGGCTGGTGAGGGAAAGGCTTGTTTCTTGAAATATATATATACTGAAGTGCAGAAAGAAATGCAGGAATATTTCTCACTTGGCTGTGAGCCTCTTGGAGGATGTCACCGTCCCGTGATGGATGGCCACACAGGACGGGAAGATGGAGCTCCATGCCATCCCCAGGGCTTCATTCATATTCTGGTTATCTTAGCAGAAATCAGCAACAGACCACAGCAAAAGTGGACATCGAGGTTTTCCTGGAGGCCTCTCAGGGCCTGAGCGAGAGTCTGAGTGTCGGTCTCCCAAACTCTCCAAGCACAAAGCAGCACATGTGTCCCCGCCGTGTGACACCCCAAGGGCTTTTCACTGGACTCAGAGTTCATTCTACCTGCTCACTGCAGCCCACAAAGCCCCACGTGACCTGGCCCCAGCCTCTCTCTTCAACTGCGTCTCGGTCCTCCCACACCTAACTCCCTGTCCTGGTCCATCGGCCTGCTGTCTCTGCTTCTCAGATGTGGCAGGCTCTTCCGTCCTCAGGCTGTGCTGAGGTTGGGCAGAACTACAGAACTCTCTTAGCCTGAACATTGCCAGGGCTCCGCCGGCCCCCTTTCTTGTCATCTCCATCCCCGGGCCTCAGTTTCCACGTCCTCCCCAGCCACCCTCTCTGGTGTAGCCCTCCCACTCCATCCCTCTCATTTCCTGGTTTTACTTTTCTCCCAGCACTTTATTTCTGAGCTGCTCCTGTTTATTTGTTTTTTATTTCTTGTCTCCCTCCCCATTCTGGATGAAAGCTTGATGAACACAGAGCACTCGACTGTCCTTTGATCACTGTACTTAGCACACAGCAAGCACTCCATAACATCTTTTGAATAAAGGAAGGAATATTCGAGTTTTGAGGAGGTACAGTGATATGAAGATTTCCTTCTCAAGCTTTCTTCTTCCTCGGTAACTTATCAGGCGAGAGGGAGCTTTTGGTCTCCCAAGAGTGAGACCGGTTGCCCTGGTTGGTATGGGAACGGTGACTGGAGATGCAGCCATCGTGGTCCTGTTCATCAAGCTGCTGGTCCTGTCCATCAGGCAGCCTGGGAGCAGAGGTACCCAGATGGCCAGGCAAGAGCACTGTGCGCTGGCTGCTGTCACTCAGGCTTGGTCCTAACTCCCGCCGAGGCCCAGCAGCCCCAGAGGCTCCCTCTCCAAGCTTGCACTTGTAACAGCAGCAAAGAATGTCTGGCTGAATGTCCAACCTTCAGGAGTATTGGAGCCCAGGTCTCATGTCAGGCTAAATCATGGTTGCAATGCTGGCTCTGCCACTTATTTGCTTTTTAATATCAAACCAGTTACTTAACCTCAGTAGACCTAATATAATAGAGTCGTTAGGAGGCTTAAGTGAGAAAACTTAAAAAATAAAAAATAGAATGACTACTTCCCAAGGTCTGTGCATTCTCTTGTCTTTCGGTCTCAGCTCAGATGTCACCTCCCTGAGGCCTTCCTTTCCTGGCTCATGCCTCTCTACCCCAGCACGTGTTTTGGTTTTTCAGTAGCGCTAACCACCAGCAGACAACTTATTTGGTTCACACATTTGTAGTTCATGGTCTGTCCGCCCCCAGTAGGATAAGAATGAGGTCCTATCTGCCGTGTTTGCTGCTGTATCCTCAGTGCCTGGAATGGCGCCTGGCTCATAGTAGATGCTCAACTAATGTTTGCTGAATATTTGACTGAATGTTCCAGCTGCTTTGCATAGGCTACTTCAACGAATCTTGACAATTCAGCACAATATTATTGACATTATTTTAAAGATAGTGAAAACAAAACTAAAATAACCTATAGAATTTAATTGATACTATTTTCTGAGTGTTCATTAAAGGTCAGGCACTGCTGAGGGGTTTTCAGTGATTAAGAAAGGGGGGCAAATGAAGGAGGGATGAGGCCGAAGGACATTTAGGGCTGACCACTCCCACTCTGGGCTGGGTAGTGACTTTAAGTGGAAATTACTTCATAAGATGAAGTCTAAGCTTTCTCTGACCCCAAACTGTTCTGAATTCCCACTCCCACACATGTGGCAATTATTTTATCTGCAACATAACTGGAATTGACACCACTTACAATTGTATCAGTCTGCTGGTAACAGGAATCCACCCACGGGGCTCTAACATACATTACGTTTTCCCAGGTATTAGTGAGTCTGGGGGTAGACGGTCCAGGGCTATTTAGCAGCCATGTGATATCAACAACGTCTCACTCTTTTTCTAATTTTTTGTTCTGCCCTATTGGCATCAGCCTCTTCTTCATGGTTGCTGCTTTTTGGTTGCAATGTGGCTGCTACATCAACAGGCTAGAGACAACTGTAATTGAACAACACTAAAATAATTTAAAATAAAAAAAAGAGGCTGGAAAATTGAACTTTTTGTTGGGCATTTTACCTTCCAAGAAAGAAGAAAGTAGCAATTGGGTAGAAAAACCACAAAAATGATGGCTAGTCCATCAGTTGACAAGATGACCAATTGCTCTTTAATAAATATATCTGATAACCAGAGATCGAAATAAGTTACAGGGAATATAGTTGATCTATAGTGTTTCAAATTACCAGGGAATCAATTTTCATTGAATCCCACAAACCATGTAGAGTTTTAAAAATATATTGATGAATGCCCTTTGAATCAGGCACTTCTGGATATTTAGAGAATGGAGGCAAGTTGTGAGCTGTTTTCCAAAAATTTGACTGACCCTACCCGGGATTCAGACTTACCTTGTGCCATCTACAAAAGCCATCCACCTGGACCTGGCTGCCGTAGTGAAAACCCATCGGGGAGAGCACACCTGAAGCGGATGCCTCTCTACTCAAAGGATGGGGGTTGGAAACTACCATCTGGTGAACGTTGGCGAATACTGTACATTGCATTCCCAATAGCTCATCTCTACCCCTTCTTCTTGGCTACATAACCCCACCTTGTTCGGTTACTAAGATACCTTAAAGTCACAGTGTTGGTCTCTACCCCAGCTCCAAGGAACAAATTTTGGTTGGTCTAAATCAGTCATGGCAAACCCCTTACCACTGGACAATAAATGATCCATGGCAGGGGACTGGGGGGGAGGGTGTTGCCCATTTTGGCTGAGGAGAAGTCAGAGAAGTTTGCTGGTGATGGTACACTGTGGCTGAGGGGGTGACTGGGGGAGGGGACTGGGGAGTGAGGCAGTCCTCTCCTTTGTCTTGCAACTCTGAGGGTGGATGTGTCCCTGAAACTGTGTGGCCTTGTTGGGAGACCTCAGTCCCGGCCTTGTTTTATTGCCGAACCAACCTGGGCAAATACTACCATAGATTTCTTGAAATGTGAGAAAAGTACACCCTTATTGAAAACATTTAAGTGTTTTTTTCTTCCTATTACTGACAGCCATACACGATTCTAATTCACACACACATTCTATGTCAGGCACTGACACTGGTGCTTTACCCACCCAGTTCTGCACTTTCTGACTCTGTACTTGCCTTTAGTTTTCGGTTCTATGACACAAGGCTAAGGAAAGCACTCGCCTCGTAGACTGCAGTGAGGATGAAATGAGCAGCCCATGCAAAGAGCCCATGGCTCCTCCTGTCACACTGGAAGCTGTCAGAAAGTGGGAGCCATCATTATGATTCAGAGGCATTGGGAACTGTGTAGGGCTGGCTGGTGGACAAGGAGACGGAATCAGAGGGTCAGCAACAGAGCTGCTGGTGGCAAGAAGGCAAGAGGCTAGAAATGTGGCCTAGGAAACTTCGTGGGGTTGTTACAGCTACAGAGCCTGACTGGGAAGGCCCTGGGAGGAAGGGAGGGAGCAGAAGGCGGAGGCAAGGGGGAGAGCCACACAGTATGGTGTTGTGAGCATGTCAGACAGAACTACGAAGCTGCAAAATAAGCCAAGGGGGGCTTATTTTGATGTTGTGTTGGATGGGAATAGGATCATGAAAGAATGTAATTGTTATGCTCAGAAACTTAGGGATGAATACATAAATATTTTTGCCACACTTTTATTTCAAAGAGCTCTGTATTTGGCTGATAGGATGGAGTATGTGCTAAAACGAAACATGTTAAAAAAAAAACAGACAGAGAAAGAAAGCCAAGCCTGACACGAGAGGAGCATATCACTTTTGAATTGTTCCTTGTTTCTGTTCTGTTTGGCCAACAGTCAGGGTTCAGTCACCCCGACTAGAATTGCTCATTTAGACATTTCTACACACCTCCAGATTCTCACACAAAGTGCAAGCAATCTGGCAAACTAATCTTCACTAGTCTCAGCTGGTTACCTTGAACCAGAGAAGCAAGTGTGTTCGTCTTAGTGTGTTCATCTTAAAGATGCCCCAGCTGAAAGGGTCCAGAGCCAGGGGTGTCCAACACGTAGCCCATGGGCCCCATGTGACCCAGGATGGCTATGAATGTGGTCCAACACAAAATTATAAATTTACTTAAAACCTTTCTTTTGCTCATCAGTTTTTATTAGTGTTTGTGTATTTAATGTGTGGCCCAAGACAACTCTCCTTTTTCTTTTAGTGTGGCCCAGGGACGCCCAAAGGTTGGACACCCCTGGCACAGTAATGCTGATGCCTTTTACTTTAGGGGTCTTGGTAGGAACACCCAGCAGGTCTCAGGCATCAATGAACAGTGCTCCCAACCCAGGCAGCTGATTATGAGCTGAAGGTGTTAGTCTCTCCTTTTGCTCCTAATGCCTCTGGGAAGTAGTACATGACTTATGAGAATTTTGTAGGCCAGAAATATGTTCTACAGCAGAAACGAGCCCATCTTTTATATATAACAGATCCTGTGTATGTGCGTGTGTGGCCAGCCCTCCACCTTTTCTCACCTGAGTATTACTAGGGGCTATGGTCCGCTCCACTTCTCTCCTTCTACAAGCCATCCTCATTATAGTGAGAATGAGATTTCCAAGATGTGAACCTGCTTCTTCCCTGCTGAGAACCCTTCAAAGGCTTGTCCCGAGGATAAAGTCCAAGCCCTGAATGACCTGGCTTGTTAATCGGGTGACCTCCTCCCTTGTTTGTCTGGGACAGTTCTGACTCTTGCCTGTTGCATCAGGATATTTATCAACAGTATCTCCATCTCTTTCACTCCAAAAGTAGTTAAACTGGGGACAGAGGATGGAGGGTAAATCATTTGGGTGCCCTGTCGACAGGGCCCGAAATTCTCTAGCTTTTGTTGCCTCTCCTCCCAGTTCAATCCCATCTGCAGAGAACAAACGTGCCGCATCTTCCCTTACGTAGGACCTTCCTTGGTGCATGCATGTTTTTCTTGCCTGAAGCATTCCCCCTGACTCCAGCCTGATTCAATTGGCTAACTCCTTCTCATTCTGGGAAACCTTCCCCGCATCTCCACTTCTCTCAGAGCTGGATGGCCCTCCCATCATACCCTAAACCGTCCTCACCTCAGCTATCGCACCACCTGAGATTGCCCTCCGTGGCACAGATTCTCTCACCTCTCTCAGAGCGTCATGCACCTTGGCACGAGGGTTGTATGTCCCTGCCTGTTGCCTTGTAACTTGCAGGGTTTCACGGAAGGGTGCCCTTGCCTGCCGCATGGATGGCAGGTTTGGCTGCCTGACTTGCTATCACCAGTGGAAGGGTCTGTCACGGATGGAGTGTCTGGTGGGAGCTCCAGGGACCAGGGAGTGTCTGCACCTGCACCAGCCCCCCGGGACCAGCATGTCTCAAGGAAAGACTTCTCCTTCAGCCTGGATCTCAGCATGAAAGACATGAGAGCAAGGTCACGTGGAATGGAAAAAAAGAGCAGTGGTGACCCTGGTCTGAAATCTGCAGGGTGACCCTGCAGGGGAACCTGGTAAAGGCCGACCACTCTGTGTAATCTCCTTTACCTTTGGGTCAGTAAAAGGCCGGAGGTCAGGGAGCGTGTCTACCTAATTCACCCTGAACCGCTGGTTCCTACAGGCCCACCCAGCATGGGCACTCCTCATTTGGTTTCATTCAATGAATGTGTGGATGCGTACGTTGGGCTTTCTTGAATACTCAGTTGAATAATGACTTTTCCGAGGTCCAGATGGGTTACATCTTCAGAAACATTATGCTTTGCATACAACATTTCCATTTCCTGCTTAATTCAATTTTCACACACAACTCTGTGAAATAAAGAGGCATCGCCATCTTGTAAATGAGAAAACTGATTTCAGAGAGTTTTTTTTTACTTCTAAGATCACACAGCTATTTAACAGCAAAGAATGAAAGCTTTCACTTCCCAGTGCCCAGCTCAGGGTTCTTTTCCACCCTGTCCTTCACCCTGATCCCCGGGAAGACCGGAAATAACTGCTCCTCTTCACCCAAAGCCTTCGCGGTGTTGCTTTCATTTGCTCACCGTGACCACTCTTACTGGGAGATACATTGAATCCATCACCCCTCTCTTTGGGATTAAGGGGAGGGGGTATAGTTAGCTAAAATGTCTTCTCTATTTTAAAAAAAGGACCATTTGAAGACTAGAGAGGAAGAGAGAATCACCCAAATTTAGTTCCTGTCTGGTCTTTGTAGATTTCAGGTACAAATTCTGAGCTCCCACAGAGTAAATGAAATTTTTTGTTCTCCACAAAGGTTGTGTTCAAGAGAACAGACTCCAGTCTGTTTCGCCAATCCAAATCCTCTTAAATTTTCAAAAAAAGGAGTAACTCTTATTTTTGGTGGCTCATTTAAGTCAAAGCTGGTGTTTAAGTGTCACTACTTCCTGCGGCAACAATCTTTATTGATCATCTCTATGCACAAGGCATTGTGCTGGTGGGAGTTGAGTTAATTTTAAGTGCTTCCTAATTGCCCTCTGGCTGGCTAAGGTTAAAGTAATTCTTAATCAAAACCTTTGCATCTGTCTTTACTGAGGAAAATGTAAGGGCCGTGCTTCTCGCCTTTGCCGCGCATTGGAATCACCTGGGGAGCTTTTAAAACTAGTGGTGCCTGAATCCCACCTCCTGTGTTCTCATTTAATTGGTCTGGGATATCACCTGGACATTGATATTTTTTTTTAAGTTCCCCTTTCAAAGTGGATGGTCGGTGCAGGCAAGGTTACAAACTACGCCCCAATTGCTTCTTGGAGACAGGTGATCAGAATCATTAGCTCAAACGACGTGACGTTTTCGAGATCCTCCTGACCCAGTTCACCAGCTGGATTTCAGACAGGGCAGAGGGGCAGAAAGAAACCCCATAAAGGGTGGTCAAGAGATCTGGGCTCCAGACCGGTCTCTGCCGCTCACTTAAAAAAGTGACTTATCTTGACTTAAATGCTCTGGATCTAAGCTTTCTGGTCTGAGAAATGAAAGAATTAGAGTAGGTCAGTGTTTTCCAAACTTCTATCATGACGGCCACCTTTTAAGCCCCCTCTTCCCCAAGTGGATATGATGTTTAAAAAACTTCATCGATTAAACTCCACTAAGTGTTAATTCCCCCTCCATCAATTATATTATACTGCCCAGAATTATTGGTTTATAAAACTTCCTTTTCTCCCTTTGAGCATTATAGGAACTATTGTTTTTCAGGTTAGGATTAAAAAAAAGATTTTGCCCATTTCTGGTTTCTTACCCTGTTATCTAACGTGGCTAAAATGTGATTACCATCATGCAGATGTGACAACATTCCACAGGGGAGGCTTGCTTCCATATTTCTAAAAGGATCTATCCATAGTGCTTTAAAAAAATGCTTTTTATTATGATAAGATATTGACTCAGTCTGACTAAAATAAATCCCTAGATTTTTGGATCATCCTCTTTCAGCAAGTTCCTAAAACCTTATCAAAATCCCATTCCGAGGCCAGCGGGTGGGAAGCGAGGCCCACACACTTCGGAGGCTCGGGACCCCATGCCAGTGTGCGTGAGCACGACAGCCTAAGCTGCGCACACCTCCGCGCCCACCTGGGTGGTGCGGTTGCCATTAGCATTCCGGAGTTATTCCTGTGATCACATAGCTGGCTCCAGGGTGCATCCTGGGTGATGTCTATTCGGCTCAGATGAGAGGAAGTTGTTGCCTCAGAGCCAACAGAAATTCAAAGCCCCGACTGTCTTGTGCCTCAGCATGTTTAAATCTAGCTGCTTCCTCCAAATCTTTAGTTTTATTCGCCATTGTATTTGTTTTCCCTCCTGCTAATTTTGAGATGTGAAATGACCTCCTTCAAGGCCTTCATTGGAGGGCTCATTAAAATTCTAGAAAGTCTTTCATTTTCTTGTTTCTTCACAGTCGTTAATGTGCACAGTCCATCCTAATAAGAAGGTTAAGGAGAACGTGGAGCTACTTGACGCAGCATTTCGGTCCTGTGCGCAGCCACTAAGTAGGTCAGACCGGCTGCGGGGGCCGTGAGAGCACCGTCTCTCTTGCCATATTTTACATCCGCTGTCACAGAGGATACTACGCACTTGGAATCACTTGTGCTTTTTTTTTTCCCCTGTAGGAGCCATGTCAGCTATTTGGTTCTGGTGAAACTTTATATATTCACTCTATAGTTTTCAGATTTTTTATTTACCAGCTACAGCAGTTTCTTTCCCATGGGAAAATTTAAGAACACTACCCCTTGACACCTGGACGGGTTTTCCTCCTCATAAATGAGGAGTCAGTTTGATTTTCAAGATTGCTAATTTATTCTTCTTCATAAAAGCCTGTTCTTGTTTTAGAACCTCTTCTTGTTTCACAGATACAATGACAATTCTCTTCCTTTTTTCACTGGGAATATTACATGTAATTGTTTTATTTTTCTTTTTAATGGTTTATTTTTACTGTATTTTTTCCACTGCTATTCATTCCCCTCAGACTGCCTCTGTCTCCACCTGCCCCTCATCACCACCCCCCCCAAAATCACCCTCCTGTTTTCTGTGTCCAGGAGTTCTTTTCCTGTTTGCTTGATCCTTCTACCCCACAACCATCCCATTCCTATTCTAACTCCATGTCCTTATTGCTACCTCTGTGTCCTTAGAGATAGGTTGTTGTTTATTTGTTGTTTTGTCTGTTCTCTCTTTTTTTAAGATAGTGACTTTCCTCAAATGCTGATGTTTCATGGTGGTGCACCTTTTTTTTTTTTTTTTTTTTTGCAATAGATTTCTTCACTGACCACCAGAATGGAAGCTGTGTATTGTAACTCCCTAACCTTGACGTTTGTTTTCGTAGAGACCCTCCTAGCTCCTGGTCAGCTGACAGTCCCCCTTGCGTCTGACTGCCTGAGGGCAGATATTGCAGCGTGTGCTCAGTCTACCACCGTATCCTGAAACCAAGAGTTACTTTTGCACATGGCCTTACTTCCCTATGATATTATTCAAGGAACTTTAGAAAAAAAATTTTTCATTCAAGGCTTACCCCAGAGGTTGTCAAATTCCGCGGTCCCCTTTCAGGTTTAATTTTTGCTGTCATTCATTCCAATTTTTAAACAACATTCACTCACTGAGGGCCTGTTATGTGTTTTGAAATCATTCCTGGCTGACTTCCACACTAAATGAGATGTGTAGCCTTGAGTTCATTAAGTCTAGATTTCCTCTTCATTGAAACTGGGAGAGTAATTCCTACTCCCCAGGGTCAGTGTAAGGGTATGAGTTAGATACACAAAACAGCTAGCTGACTTGTTGCCTGCCGCACAGCAAATGCTCAGCCCACCCCCCAGGACTCTATCGTTCTTGCCCGCACGGTGCCAGTTCCGGGCTCTTACCTCCTTCCTGTGCACCCGGGCTTCCCTCTGCTAGGATTTTCCTTCTGACTGAAGAACTTCCTTCGAAGTTTCTTATAGACCAGATCTGCTTGTAATGAATTCTTTTGGCTTTTATATGTCTGAAAAAGTCTTTATTTCACCTTCATTTATGAAAGATATTGCTGGGTATTGAATTCTAGAGTGATCATTTTTTCCTCTTAATACTAACAGACATGAACCCACTATGTTCTGGATTTCATATTTATATTCTATAAGAATTTTTGCTGTCATTCTTTGTTCCTTTGCACATCATGCCTTCTTTTCCCTTCTCTGGTGCTTATTTTAAGATTATGACTCTAACACTCTTTTAGAGCAATTTGATTGGAGTGCCTTAGAGTAGCTTTCTTCAAATTCCTTGGGCTTGAATGTCAAATGAGCTTCTTGCACCTTATTTGCATCTTCTTGCATCTTTAGGCTTATTAAAATTTGGAGGATTTTCATCCGTTTTTTCTTCGACTATTTTTTTATCCCTACTCCTCCTTCAGACTCCAACTACATGTGTATCAGGCTCCTTGGTGTTGACCTATGGCTCACTGAGGCTCTCTTCATTTCATTTCAGCCTTTTGTCTCCCTGTGTTTTGTTTTGGAGAGTTTCCATTGCTATGTCCTCAAGTTCACTAGTCCTTGCTTTAGTGATGTCTAGTCTGTTGTTAATTTCACTCAGTGGATTTATCCTATCAGACTGGAAGTTCGAGTCACATCATGTTTTTATCCTCACCTGAGGATATATTTATTGATTTTAGAGAGAGAGAGAGACGATGTGAGAGAGAAACATCAGTTGGTTGCCTCCTGTACATGCCCCAACCAGGGATCGAACCCATAAGCTAGGTATGCGCCCTGACCAGGAATCAAATCTGCAAACTTTTTGGTGTATGGGACGATGCTCCAGCCAACGGAACCACCCAGCCAGAGCACAGATTGCATCATTTTAATATCTTATATTCTTAATATTTTAGTATCTTAATATCTTAAAAGCTAAACATGCTTTTCTCTATCTTTTTTAACATATGGACTCTAGTTACAACAAGTTTTAAAATCCTTGTCTCCTACTTTTGTCATCGCTGTCATTTTTTAATTTTTTCTATTGATTGTTTTTTGTCCATCTTGTGAGTCATATTTTCCTCTTCTATGCACGCCAGGTAATCCCTAGTTGAATATCAGACATTATGAATTTTATCTTATAAGATACTAGATAAACTTTATATTCCCCTGAATATTTTTTAGCTTTTTTGCCCCTTGAGATGTAATGTAGTTACTTGGAAGCAGTTTGAAACTTTCAAGACTTGCTTTTAAGATTTGTTAAATCAGAAAAGCCTTTAGTCTAGAGCTAATTTCCCCACTCTGAGGCTTCTGAGTACTGTCACCCATGCCCCATGCATAGCTGGGTCTTGCCACTGTGGCCAAAGAGAACATGAGGTTATCCCTGGTCTGTTCATTCCCAGTAACTCTTTCCCCTGCCATGGGTGGTTTCCCCACTGGTGTGCACTGACCAGCACTCAGCTGAAGACTCTAGGGAAACACTTTCAGATCTTCAGAGCTCCCTCTCTGTGCCGCTTTCTTCTCTTAGTGACTATGCTCTGAGGCTTACAGACCTGCCTTCATTCTCACCCTTGTCTCCTCAACTCAGAGAGGTTTCTAGATTCTGCGTGGGCCTCCCTCCCTGCTGTGGCCTGGACACTCTCCAGGCAGCGAACTGGGGCGATCACACGGTTTGTCTGGTTTGTTTCCCTTCTCTCTGGGATCGCTGGCCTGTGCAGCCTGTTGCCCATTCTCTGCAAATCATCATTTCATGTGTTTTGTTTCTTTCGTTAGTTGTGTAAGGCAGTAAGATAAATCCATATTCCATATACATCGTCTGTCAATAGGCACTCAGGTTGTTTCAGTGTCTTGGTTACTGTGAATAATGCTGCGTTGAACGTGGGAGTGCAAATATCTCTTCAAGATACTCATTTTATGTCCTTTGGATACATACCCAGGAGTGAGACTGCGGGATCATAGGGCAGTCCTGTTTCTAATCTTTGAGGAACCTCCATATTATTTTCCATAATGGCTGTACCAAATCATGGTTATTCTTACGTTTGACTTTTATTTTAACTGTGTACCCAACACTATATTAAGCCCTATGAATTTTAAAAAGTACATGATAAAACTGGGTACTCTCTCAACTGTGTATGTACTTTTTTGTCTTTATTCTTCTGCACATTCGTACATATTTATATTCTGCTTCATTTTTAAACCAGTAATCCTTCCCCATATATTTTCTGAGGTTCCCTTTTAGCCTTTGCAATAATTATTTTTAATATTTGCATATTCTTCCATTGAGAGAATGTACCTAATTTACTTACTCATGCACTAATTTTTGAGTAATTAGGTTGTTTGCAATTTTCTCTGCTGAGATAAAACCAAAGTGTAATACTATTTGTCTGTGCATGCATTTTGAGAAATCACCAAATTAGGTTCCTTTGCAGTTTGCAACAAGGAGGAAAGCCTTAATAATATTGTAAAGTCAGAGATCCACTTGTTTGCTCTATAATTTGCTTCCTTTATCTCTTTCTTTCATTCCCTCTCTCTCTCATTCCTGTCCTTTTTTCTCTCCCTTTTTTTCTTTGATTCTTCCCAGTAAGCATTTATGAAACACCTTCTTTGTGCTTGTGCATAAGGTATAACTGTGAACAAAAGGCAGGATTCTTGCCTCATTGGGACTTGTCAGGCAGGAAGCAGATGGAAAATCTAAGAAGCAGTGATAATATATAGTAAGTACTCTGGCAGGGGAAAGAACGTTTGAAGAATTCAGATAACACCGACCCATACAGGTTTCACACATCTCTCACAGGAGAGTAGGAGATGGAGGGAGGAACGGGTACTCTGGCCAGCTGCTCAATGTTCCACGACATGGTGCACAGACGTGCGGGGAGTTTAACATCGGACAAGTTTGGATTCAAGACCAGGCTCTGCTACCTACTGTCTGTATAAGCATGAACAAGTGAACTTTTCTCAGTCTGACTTTTAACCCCAAATAAGAGTCATAATACATCATAGGGGTACTGTGAGAATTCAAGATAATGTATGTAAAGTGCAAGGCATATAGTAGGTGCTTAGAAAAGTATGTATTATTGCATACTGTTTGATCTTGGGTAAGACAACCCCTCTAGACTTCAGTTTACTTACCTGTGATGTGATTATTTGCTAGATACCTTTCTAAAGTTCTACAAGGCAATAAATGTACACAAATGCCTACCAATGGTGTATCTACTCCATTCTCAGTACACACCGAGAGAGCATTTTAGAACCACTGCTGAGCCAAGTACTTCTCCTTCCTTATCCCTGGTCTGGCCTTGATCTGAAGCTTTTCTGAAATAAACTGGGATTCTTTCTTATCTGAAAGCCTGATAGTCATTAGGAAACCACCCGTGGGCCAGCGGCTCCCCACCACCTGCCTAGACAGCTTGGCATCTGCCTGGGAGAGCAAACCAGGCTCTGACTTACAGTGAATAAACCAAAGATTTATGTCAAGGGGGAAATTTAACATGCAGAATTAAACAGGAAACCTTGGATATCAAATAGTTCCCCTAACTTCTGATATAAATGGTATTTCAGGTCATCTCCAATAAGAATAGAAAACAAATTTCTTACTTTCTGTGTTCTTGGAGTAGCTACCTATAAAATTTCATAAAATGAGAACATCCATGCCCTACTGAGTATAAGGTTCATGTCCTGTGAGATAGTCTGGTGGCCAAGAAAGAAGAGAAACAGATAAGAACATTTCCAAATTGTGTCAAGACAATCTTTGATGTGATTCCCTCTTTTCCTGGTAAATAAATGTGGAGGGAAAGTTCTCCCCCATCATTTCTTTCTTGTAAGCATACATTTCCTTCCCCCAAGTCTAATGCTCTATATTTTATGAATCCCAGGTGCTTTGTATGTATTATTGAGAACATTCACATTGGGGGAACTTTAGAATCATCAAGTCCAACCCTTTCACTTTAGAGATGAGGAAGCTAAAGCTCAGGTTTAATAATAATAACATTCAATGCATATGGATGGAGAGCAAGATGAACAAAACTACTCAGTGGCATGCAGATGGAGAGGAAGATGGAGAAAGTGAAAACGTGACGGTTGTCCTCTGCTCAGGCTTCAGTGATGTTCAGGAACCCCTCGTTGTGCTCAACGGCCTGACTTGTGAGCTGACTTGATGCTGTTGCTAGGAGCAAAGATCACTCTTTGACATTTTGGGTCAGTCTCAATTGTCAGACCCAACATCACGTATTGCTAATTGCTCCTTAATCCTTAGAGCTGGGACTCAAGGTCTTTAACACCGCCCACTAGCCAGCTATCCTGACAGCCTTAAAGAGAGACGTTAGTTTACAAACTCTTTTAAAAACTTGCCTTAGATAACATTGTAAAAACAAGACAAACTGAGAGCAGATGCCTCCTGATGTGATGCCCTTACTTGGGGATAATTCTACTTAATGTAGAATTCCGGCCCAAAATGTATAACCCAAATCTAATAATGAAGAAACATCAGACAAACTGAAATTGAGATATAATATGCCCTAGACTGGGAATCGAACCAGAAACCCTGTGGTTTGCAGGCTGGCACTCAATCCACTGAGCCACACCAGCCAGGGCTTGAAACTGAGACATAATATACAAAACAACTGAACTTTAGTTTTCAATGTCAAAAAAGGTAAAATGTTAAAAGACTGGGAAACTGTTCTGGATTAAAGGAGACCAAAGAGACCTGAAAATGGAATAATTCATTATTAGATCTTGGGCTGGAAAAAATACTATAAGAACATTAACAATTAATAAAACTTGAATATGGGCTAAGTTTATATGATAGTATTGTATCAACGTTAAATGTTCTGAATTTAATAATCAAAATATGATTATGTAAAAGAATGTAAAAATGTAATATACATTGAAGTACTTAGGGACAAGGGGGCTTGGTGTATACAACTTACTCTCAATGGTTAAGAGGAGCAATTCTGTGTGTTTGTATGTGTGTGAGTGTGTACCTGTATATGTATATGTATATGTATATATAGAGAGAGAGAGAAAAGGAGAATAGTAAAATGGGGCAAAATGTTAATAATTGGTGAAGATATGAAAGGGCATATAGGGCTTCCTTATATTACTCTTATAACTTTTCTTTAATTTTAAAATTATCTTAAAATAAAAAGTTGTCTATATACTAGCAATAAACAAGTGAATTTGAAATTAAAAACACTATACCATTTATATTTGGACAAAAAATATAAACTACTTAGATATAAAGATTTAGCAATATTTACAAGCTCTATGTGAGGAAAACTACAAAATTTGTATTAAAAATCAAATAACTAAATAAAGAGATATTCCACATTCATGGATTGCAATATTTAATATTGTCAAGATGTCAGTCCTTTCTAACTTGATCTACAGATTCAATGCAATGCCAAAATCCCAGCAAGTGATTTTATAGATGTCAACAAACTTATTTTAAAAAAGTTTGACATGGAGATGCAAAATAGTCAATACAAAGAATAGTCAATACAGAATAGTCAATACAAAGTCTGGAGGAATGATGATTCTGATTTCAAGAGTTACTATAAAGCTATGGTAATCAAGATAGTGTAGTACTGATGAAATAACAAAAAATACATCAGCGGAACACGATGCAGAGCCCATAAACAGACCCCCACAAACACAGCCAACTCGCCTTTAACACAGGGGCGAAGGCAACATAGTGGTGCAGGGGTAGTCTTTACAACAAACCATCCTGGGACAACGAGACGTCCACATTAAGAAAATGGATTTAGACATAGACCTTACTCCTTTCACGGAAACTAATTCAAAATGGATCACAGACCTAAATCTAAACTGCAAAACAACAAAGCT
The DNA here is from genome assembly GCF_004126475.2 of Phyllostomus discolor. Lineage (NCBI taxonomy): Eukaryota > Metazoa > Chordata > Mammalia > Chiroptera > Phyllostomidae > Phyllostomus > Phyllostomus discolor. The sequence goes on along the minus strand of NC_040904.2, from coordinate 24,303,729 downwards.
TCTAGAAGTTATACAGGACAAAACCAAGATAACCTTGGGTATGGAGGTAACTTTTTGGATACGACATCAGAGGCATGATCCATGAAAGAAAGTATTGATAAGCTGGACTTCATTAAAATTAAAACATTTTTCTTGTCTTTTAAAAGACTCTGACAAGAGAATGAGAAGACAAACTACAGACTGGGAGAAAATGCTCACAAAAACCATATCTGACAAAGGACTATTATCTAAAATACACAAGGAACTTTTAAACCTTCAAATAAGAAAACTAACAATATTAATAAAAATGGCCAAAAGACCTTGATAGACACCTTGCCAAAGAAGATACACAGATGACAAATAATCATGTAAAAATATGCACAACATCATATGTCCTAAGAAAATTACAAGTTAAAACAACAATGAGATACTGCTAGACACACATTGAAATGGCCAAAATCCAAACCACTGACAACAGCAAATACTAGGGAGATTGTACAGCAACAAGAACTGTCACTCATTCCTGGTGGAAATGCAAAATAGTACATCCACTTTTGAAGAGAATGTGTCAGTTTCTTACACACTCTTACCATATATGGTAAGCATACTCTTACCATATAATCTAGCAACCACATATCTTATTATTTACCCAAAAGAGCTGAAAACTGAAGTCCACACAGAAACCTGTGCACAGATGTTCACAGCAGCTTTATTCATAATTGTCAAAACCTGAAAACAAGATGTTCTTCAGCAGGTGGTACACCCAGACAATGAAATATTACTCAGCACTAACAAGAATGAGCTATTAAGCCACAAAAATACATGAAGGAAATGTATTAAATGTATACAATTATTAAAGGTATATTACTAAGGGTAAAAAGTCAATCTGAAAAAAACTACATACTGTATGATTCAACCAGATGACATTCTGGAAAAGGGGAAACTGTGGAGACAGTGAAAAGACCTGTGGTTGCCAGGGAGTGAGGGTTGGGGGCAGATGAATAAGTGGAGCACAGAGAATTGTTAGGGCAATAAAAATACTCTCTATGAAACCATAATGATGAGTACATGTCATTATACATTTGTCCAAGCCCATAAAATGTACAACACAAAGAGTGAAACCTACTTCTTATGTGTGAAACCTACAGGTGTGGCTCAGTTGGTTGGGTGTCACCCAGCAGGGTGAGAGGTCGCTGGTTTGGTTCCAGGTCAGGGCACATGCCTAGGTTGCGGTTCAGTCTCCGGTTGGGGTGTGTACAAGAGGCAACCGATCAATGTTTCCCTATCACATCCATGTTTCTCTCCCTCTCTTTCTCCTTCCCTTCCCCTCTCTCTAAAAATAAATAAAATCTTTTTAGTTTTTAAAGAGTGAAACCTACTATAAACTATGACCTTCGAGTGATTATGGTATGTCAATGTAGGTTCTTCCTTTGCAACAAACTTACCATTCTGGTGCAGAAGGTCAATGTCCGGGGAAACTGCAAATATGATGGCAGGGTCATATGGGAAATCTCTGTACCTTCCACTTAATTTTGTTGTGAACCTAAAACTAAACAGTGCAGTCTATTTAAAAAAAAAAACAAAACATTTAACTTACAGCTCCTCAGTAGCTTTCCAGGGTAGGCTGAGTGAGAAGATGACAAGATACACACAGATACTTGTGGGGACCACTGACTAGTGACTCGATACATCAGCAAGAGCGGGAATTGGGGGAAAGTGGCCTAAGCGTGAGCTTGCTCCTCTTGCCTTTGGACAGGTGACTGGGTAGTGGCTGATTTGCAAACAGACCCTCCCCTATAATTTTATTTCACTAATATTTCAAATTACTTGCTAGAGTATCTACAAACCAGATAGACACAATGGCCTCTTTGTTACATTCCCCATCCTTTTAGAAAGGTCACATGTTACTGACACCCTCAGTACTGCGTGTCATGTGCCAGGCCCGTATCTACTCATAAAAGTGTCCTAAGGCATTAATTATCACAGCAAAGGAGAGCCAAGACAGCAGCCCCTGCTAATTGTCAAAGCCCCCTCTGTGGCCGCACATTGCCACACACCCAGTTGGTGCTTAAGAAACACGAATTGGCGATGAAAGTCGCTCTTCTTTCTTGCAGGCAAAAGCGGTGATTGGGTTGGGGGTGGGGGGGACATGCCTCAAAAATCCCCTTCCGCGGGCCCCAGCTCAAATTGTCTAGGAACACTCGGATCTCAAGCACTGCCCTGCAATAGTGATCAGCAATTCTGCTTGATTTAGGAAGTGTTCATCGATAAGAAGCTTAATTTGGGGAACTGCACTGGCTTAATCGTTTTGCATCTGGAACCCAGGACTGACACACCCCAGCTGGAAGGAAGGGAGACAGCAGCAGGCGAGGGGGAAGGGGGAAAGGAAGGAAAAGCAGGGGGTTGGGGGGGGGGGGGGGAACATGAAAAAACAAATTCATGGGAAACCCAGGAAACCTCTTTCCTTGAGTTAAAAATTATTTCAACTTTTCAAGGCAAAACAGCATCCCCAAGTGAAGGACACGACTTAAATGCAGAGGCGAGGGAAGAGAAACAAAAGGCCCGCTCAGACGTTCCCGGTGCGATCCGTCATTGTCACGGAATTCTGTGTACATCATAACGGTCCCCAGCGCCCTGCCAGGTTGTCTCAGACACTATTTCTGTATCTTAGGAGATTTTTTTTTTCCTCCAGTAAACTGCAGTTCACTACACAAGGTTTGACGGTAATTCTCCTCAAACTGTGACTCGCGCAGGTCTGGGAGAGAAGCATTGTTCCTTAAATCCAGCTGTAATGCTCTTTTACCTCCAAGGCCCGTTCCTTTCATGCACTCTGGCAGCCACAGGCGGCAGGAGAACAATTAGCCTGCAAGTCTATCCGTTCAAATTAATAATACACAGCAGGGGGAGTCACACACAGGGGGTGTTCAAACTCCCTCCTGGTGGGTTCAGGGTATCTGCGTTCCCCGTTTTCAGGCACAAGCCCCCAGGAGGCTGGACTGGGGGGGTTGGCGATGGAAAGGGAGAGGCACGATGCAGACCCAGCCCAGCGCCTGGGCTGCCGCTCTGAGCCATCCCCTTTCAGAGGCAAATCTGAAGTTCAAAACCAGGCTGCACTGTCCATCTGAAGAAGGTAAGTACCAGCCGAGACACGAGATGGGGTGAGGCAGACAGATGGAAAACTGAGAGCGGGAGACCTGAGCGAGAGGGTTCTGAACCGAAGGCCGGCGGTAGAGCCTGGTCTGGTTTCCTGAGCCCCGGAGCCCCGGTTCACGTCCCGGATGCCCCTGACCACACCAAGGGGAGGGAGGCAGAAAGGAAGGAAGGGAGTTTTAAGGACCCCGGGGAAGTCAGGATCCTGATAAAGGGAAAACAGTGAACTAAGTTTTCTTGGCTACGTCAGCGGTAATATTTGGGAGCTAGCTAATTTCTCATTGGGAGCATGAAAATGGACCCATTTATATAGAGCTGACTCTTGACGATTTTCTTAGCTTTTGGTCAAAATTAGTGATTGCTTTTTGCTCAAAACTGAAGACTTTCATGAATGAAAGGAAGACATACACAAGTAGAAACTACATAGATATCACTGCACACCCTTCAGACTGGCAACTGAGCTCTTACTCCCTGTTGGGAATATAAATTAGTTCCCCACTTGGGGAACACCTTGGCAGTTCCCGTTACCACTAATGTATCACGTTTCACTAGCTTATTGAGCAGTCTAGTCTCATTGGGTTGTAAACATGACAAGATTTTACTCTCTCTGGCAAATGCCCCACTGTGCCAGGTTGAGCCTCGCAGCTAGCTGAGGAACAGGCTTCCTATGATCCTTTGGCCGGTTTCTCCAGTTTCTCCAGCTTTGGGCTACCCACACTAACTGGGCAGTCTCCTTGATGCGTTTAAAATCAGCCCTGCTTGTTGCATAGCTTCCATCTCCAATCTGATGAAAAGCTCTTCCCCTCCTCTCTCCCAGAAGAAGCTATTGTTAGGGAGATGGGGTCACAGCAACTCTCAGATACCACTCCCCCCCCTCTCTTCTTCCTCCTCCTGAGTTCCTTCTTGCGTGATTGGGCGAGGATGCAGTGTTCTCTCCAGGGACTCCTCTCTGTGGTTTTTGTTGCTTCTCTGACCCACAGCAACGAGCTGTTGCTCTCTCCTCCACGTGGTAGGATCTTACTGCTGGGCTTTCGTGGGGCGCATGTGTGGATCCTTTGAAAGGCTGTGTGGTGGGACCTGTGCCCTGGTAGTTGTCTGACATGGGATTTTGTCTGCCGGAACTTCTTCTGGCCTGCCTCAGTGTCTCCACAGGGCATGACCTTCAGCCAGAGGAGGGCACTTCCATGGGAACACCACAAAGATGGCTCAAGCACAGCCACCCTCTGTGGTGCACCCCCAGTTCATGTAGACGAACAGTGGCGTATTTGTCATGCCAACTGACGGCGATGCCCGCTGCCTCTTTCTCAGTCCTGCCTCTTTCTCTGCCCCCTGGCCGTGTTAAGTGCTCTGAAAGTCCGGCCCCTTATCCAATTTCTGTAAGCGAGGACCACCAAACTCCGAGTTTAATTATGGAAGGGAAGAGAGTGATCCTGATAAGTGCTCAGAAAACCTTTACCATTCATAATCTTTGGTTTTCCTTTCTTGGCTTTCATGGTGGGTGTTGTGGAAGTGTGATGAGAGAGAGAGAGAGAACCTTCCTTTGTGAACTTGGTACTCTCGGAAAGATCCCTCCTCCCTGCCTGTGCTTCCCCTGGGGTGACCCAGGGTGGGAGCAGTCAGAGAAAAGACTATTTTTAGCGTTGGTGCCTCTCAATATGCCTTCCCGGGAGGTAGCTGGTCACAACTTCTATGACGTCACGGTGGTTATGTGGAATGTAGGGTACTTAACATCTTTTGTCTTCATCTGTAGGCCTTACCCGCAATTCTGATACAACAGGAAAAACAAACAGAACATGTGTGCAGCAGACCACCCATCAATTCTGCTCCTCAGGATGTGTCATAGAGAAGTCCTCACAGATGTGCGTGAAAAGATGGCTGCAAGAATACTTCTAGCAGTAGCAGTATTGTTTATAGCAGTGAAAAATTGGAAGCAATATAAACATCATAATAAATAAAATGTGGAAGCTGGTTAGGTATGGATGGGGCCTGGTGTGCACAGGTACATCTAGGTACGCTCAGTACTCCAAGGTCCCGTTGTTTACGATGACTATCCGTGTATGCTAATGGTGCCAGAGCCATGGCAGTTGTTAAAATTTTGAATATCCTGACCATTTGACCATTTGACTGAACACAGTTACAGCAATGAAAATGAATGAGCTAGGTATATATGGATCAGCTTGTCTAGATCTCAAATGTGGGCTCCAAGGAAAAAGTGCAGCAGGAAAAATATCATTTATCCACACCTTTAAAAGCATACAAAAAATGCTATTTATTGTATACATATTTTAAAGCTATAAAACCTGGATAGGAAACAGAACACCAAGTTCATGACAGTGACCTCCAGGGGGAAGGTGGGTGCCGGAATAGGGAAGAGGAGAGAGGAGGCAACATCTCCATTAATGTTATGTTTCTGACCTTAAGAAAAGATCTGGTCGCCAAGAATAAGAGCATCAAAACAAAAATAGGTAATGTGGATGTCATCAAAAGTAAAAACTCTTGTGCTTCAAAGGACACTATCACAAAAGTGAAAAAAAAAAGAACAACCTCCTTAGAGAATTGGAGAAAATGTTTTGAATCATATATCTGATAAGGGTTTATCATCCAGAATACATAGACAATTCCTACAACTCAACAATAAAAGGACAGACACCTAATATTAGAAAGGGCAAAGAACTTGAATGAATATTTCTCCAAAGAAGATTTACAAATGGCCAATAAGCACATGAAAAAAATTCATGATATCAATAGTCCTCGGAGAAATACAAATGAAGACCACAATGAGATACTTCACACCTACTAGAAGGGTTTTGTTTTTTTTTAAAGGAAAATAACAAGCGTTGGCAAAGATGTGGGGAAATCAGAACTCTCCTACATTGCTGGTAGGAATGTGAAATGGTGTGTCAGCTATGGAAAACAGTGGGCAGCTCCTCAAAAAGCTAAGTATGGAGTTATCATATGATCTAGCAACTCCTCTCCACGTTATATACTCAAAGGAATTGAACGCGAGGATTTGAACAGCTATTTGTATGTCAATGTTTGCTGTAGCATTATTCACAGTAGCAAAACATGTGGATACCGAGTATTCATCGGCAGATGAGTGGATAAAAAAAAGAGGTATATACTGTATTTGGGGGACTGTAAAATGCACCCCCCCAAATTTGGAAGTAATAATGGTTGTTAGTGCTGCTGTTGAGTTCTGTTTACATTTACATTGGTGAAATATTATGTTATTTATGTTATTAAATATTTTACCATATTTTTTGCTTCAATTTTTTTTTCCTTATTTTCCTCCTCTAAAACCTAGGTGCATCTTATGGTCTGAAAACTACGGTACATACAATGGGAATATTATTTAGCCATACAAAGGAATGAAGTTCTGATACATGCTGGAACATGGATGAATCTTGAAAATATTTTACTGACAGAAATAAGCCAGACACAAAAGAACAAATGGCGTATGATTCCATATATATGAATACCCAGAAATGGCAAATTCCTAGAGACAGAAAGTTGGTAAGAGGTTAGCAGGGGCTGGCGAGCAGAAGAGTGGGAGCTATTATTCATGGTTACAGAGTTTCTGTTTGATACTCTGTTTGATACGGTGGAAAAGTCTTGGATGTAGATACACAGACGTAGGTGATGGTTGTGCAACACTGTGAATGTAATTAATGCCACTGAATTATGCTAAAATGATTAAAATGGCAAACTCTGTTGTATATTTTACCACAATTTTAAAAATTAATAAAGTAATATATCAAAAACCATTGAATTATGCACTTTAAGTGGGTGAATGGTATGGTATGTGAATTATAACAACAATTTTTTCGAAGATCTAAAATAAATACGGCAGTGTTTATTAACCCGTGGAAATCAGTATGTTTGTTTCAGTATTCTCTGTACTTGTCCGAATGTTCAAAACCACTTGTCTACATCACCATACAGAAGACAAGAAGCAAGTGGGTAGCGAGTGATCCCCAAAAGAGAACGCAGATAAACATTCCAGAAGAGGGAAATCAAACACGCAGCGTTCCCCTCATTGCATTTGCAAATGTGTCTGCATCTTTAAGCAAACCATCTGTTTGCCCAATGTTTAGCTCACCATGGTAAAAGAAGAAAATATTGACCAAGAAAAGGATTTATTTATTTTCCTCTACTTTCCCCTTGAACTATAAAAGTTCTAATGGGCTAGGATTTGTTTTGCTGAAGCTCCTTATCTGATGAGGTTTGCTGTGAAGGTTGCTCTTTTCTGACGGGAGAGAAAGCAGGTCAGAAGCTCCTGGGGGTGCTGGATTATTCACGTGTTCACTTACCACACCCACCACCCAGGATTCCAAGGCACCCCGTAAACACTCTTCCTGGGAACTCTGACATTACCACTCCCACGTCTGCCCCTCTGAGATCGCCGATCTAGAGCAATGTTCCAGTGATGCTGAGCTCAGAATGGCAAAGACGAGCCCACAGACTGCTGGGGGAAGTGTGGGGCGAGTAGGAGAAAATAGTGCTCCAGGAGCGGCTGTGGTACTGTCTGGTCAGATGTGTGGTTGGTGGGGAGTCCTCCTATCCCAGAGAATGCAAGGATGAGTTGGGTGTGGGGAATAAAGGAATGACAATTCTGTACCATTGCTCTGGGAGGATTTTCAGGAAACTCCTTTTATGAGATTCCTTTTGAGATTCTCCAAGGGTCACTCTTGGAGACTTTTTTTTTTTGGTAACTTGCCCATCTCCTAAAATGACTGAAGCTTATGGATCTGAAATATATAGCTTGCTGACACAACCTGATTATAATACACCCATGGGAGGCTAGTGGACAATGCTGTGTGTGAAAAATGAGTTTACGATGGGCATTTTCTATACACTTTTAAAGGATTGGCCTAAAAATCCCAGTTCCCCCTGGGCCTCACTGATGGACAAGGAAGCACCCAGGGTTTTTGGAGGCCATAAGTAAAGCTACCAGAAGGGCCCTGCCCCACCGGCCCTCCTACCTACATCATCGGCGGGCTTTGTCCCCCGTCCCTGTGGAGAGCTGTCACAGCCCAAGGGTCCTCCTGTGCCAAGTCCTGCGCTTTCTCCCGCGTCAGCGCTGGCTGAAATATGATGTTTCCCTCCTGACCTGCGGGTCTGGCCTCCTTGTACCGCGGTCCGGCCATTTAGAGGAAAACCAGCTGCCTGTACTCCCGCCTCCTAGAACTAGAGAGTCAGTCCTTGTTTGTCCACATCAAATGCTCTGAATGTGTACCAACTTGGGAAAGTTAATGATGACACCAAAAAAAAAAAGCCCACATTAAGTTTATTTTATGTATAGCTCTTCCCAAATAAACTAACATCATGTATAAGTTACAGAAGCCTTAATTGAATATTAAAATTTTTTATATCTGCCTTAGGAAACAGGAGTGAAATCTCTCGGGAGAGGCAGGAGACACTGGAAACAAAATAGCTGACATCTGAAATGAGAGGGATTTTCCCTGGATCTGCTGTTTGCCCCAGGAATTAAAGGGTCCAGGGGTTCGTGATGGTAACAGACATCTTGTGGGCCTCATCAAAGATGGAAAAATCACTGAGTCTAGCTGGCACGTTTCAAATGTTTACTTGACCCTTGCATAATGTCACATCACTTTGAGGATATCGGGCCGCCGGACGGCAGGCCAGGAACCACCTTCCGTCTGTGGGGTCTGTGCCATTTCGGGCTCTGAAAACTGCTCCTCGTGGTACCCCAGAGTCTCCCCTGAGGACTGTAGACAGGAGGCTGAAACAGTCGCATCTGCAGAGTCTGAACTAATAGGGGAAGAAGCCGAGTGGGCAAAGTCCCCCGTACCATGATACGGCGAGTGTGGCAGAACCACGCTGGCCCCGCGTCAGGCCTGGGTGGGAATGCAGCACCCACCTAACATCCTGGATGAAACAGAGGTCATACTATAGTTCTCACGTATGCTCCTTTCCTGGGGCTGCGGCGACACCGTGCCACAGACCGGGCGACTTAGAACAACAGACGTGTATTGTTCCACAGTTCAGGAGGCCAGAGGCCCAATTCAGGGTGTCAGCAGGTTGGGTCCTCCCGGAGCCTCTGAAGTAGAGTCTGTTCTGGGCCCTTCTCCCAGCTCTTTGTCAGTCGCTGCTGATCTTTGCTATTCCTTGGCTTGCAGCTGCATCAGTCCAGTCTCTGCCCGTGACATCACGGGACCTTCTTCTGTGTGTGTGCCTGCAGCGTCTCTGCATCCAAACGCCCTCTCCGTTCTCTCCTGAGAACACCAGTCATTGCATCGGGGCCCACCCTCTCCACTGGGGCCGCACCTCAACTGGGTCACGTCTGCAAACACCCCGGTCCCCAACAAGGTCACAGTCACAGGTATTGAGGGGTCAGGACTTGAGCATACCTTTTTGGGAGACACAATTGAATCCACAATTCAATCCACCGTGCCATAAACTTGTAATTAATATTTTATCCAACAGTTCAGGGAAGAATTTAATGTCACGCCTGGCTCCTAGTAGGTATTCAGCGGAGGTACTTTTGCCTGACCGTGTGATGTTTCTAAAAAGTGCTTCTGTGGCCTGTTCAGCAGTCGGCACAACCATCCAACTGTGTTTCTAAAGCACAGGCATAACACTGTTATTTGACCAAAAATCTGTGGATTTCCAGCGTGTGTTTTCATCTTATTTAGAAAGGTAATGGGAAAGCTACACTAAGATTTAAAGAGATATTTGAGACTTAGCTGTTTCTTCTTGTGGAAGTGAAATTGCCTTGAACTTGAAAAACAATGTGCTACAAATGTTTACCTTAGCACCATCTCTGTCATGGGAACCCATCTGGCCTTCCGTGTCTGTCTACTTATCGGTAAATATTGAGTGGCAGTTAGTCAATGAGACCAGCGGTGCTCTGATGACAGTCACGAAAACTTCATTGAAAAGAAATCATAGAAAATGTGTGTTTTAAATGTTCTGAAAGGTCTGAGAAACACAGCAGAAGTATAAACATTTAATAATCACACTTGAGATTGTAAAAATGTAGGTACCTTTTCTTAAAATTTCAATCGAATTAATTCAAAACCTCACCCAGAATAAGAACAGAGCAATATGCCAGAATCTTTGGCTAAATCCTTCATTGTCAAAGCCGTGAATTATTACAAAGACCTCACGATTTCAGAATAATGATGATATAGAGCAGTAACTTTCTATCACCGCACAGAATGTGCAGAGCAATAAATCTTATTATAATATAACATGCAGTTCTAGAAATGCTTAAAATTCTTTTAAACACCAGCTCACTAGCTGGGAAAAGGTGGCGTCCACCATTTCCCGATGGAAAACCGAGGGCCAGTGACCTCACTGGTGTTACAGCGCCGGGACGGTGGGTTTGTTGAGCTAATTACACGACAACAACTCGTCTGGTCTGTGGCTTCTCCGGTAATGTTTATTTTATGAAATATGCAAAAGTTTGTAAACATCTTGTCTGCCTTACAAGTGTTTCCCCCAGGACTATTTAAAGATCATAAAAGGAAATTCAAAATATGCAATTTAGCAAAAAAAAAAGTTAATAAGCAACAAAGTCAGTGCTCTGTTTCATAGCAGACAAGCCCATGGCGAACACACTGATTCCACGCCCCCCAGCTCATTCCTTCCTGCCTCAGTCTGGTTGTTCCATGGACACCTGGACGGTATGGGCCTGGGAGAGCCTGCCCGCCCTTTCCCAGTTTTGATACTTTGTTTCCTGGGCTCATGAACACCCTCTGTTTAGCACAACCGCCTGTAAAGTTTCCAAACCACCTTGTCCCTTTGCATTCTGATCTTGACCCTCGTTCCTCAGCTGTCCGGCACCAGGCAGACACACACAATCAATACGCCTTATCAATGCTGATGATTCCTGGCCGGAGACTCCTGTCCCTTTCTCTTGCTGGGAATACCACTTCAAGCTACAGCTGATCCAGGGGAAATTCATTTGGCCCCTGTCCTTGCCCTGCTTTGGCAACAGAACAGCAAAAATCCAGGTAAGACAGTGGTGTGTTTACCAAGAATTCTAAGACAACAGTTTCCTGAAAGCTAAGCTGTCAAAAAAAAAAATCTTTGAGCAGGAAATGCACCCAAAGTAAAACGTTCCACTGGATCCTCATTACCCGGATGCTCCTGTCCCTACCTTCAGCGATGGACTCCAGCAACACGGCGGAAGTTCTTCCACAGAGCAGAAGCTCCTGTGGGCGCTCGGGCCTGGTGGTTCTGCCTGGTGTGCACTCTCCTGGGATTGCTTCAGGTCTGCACCAACCATAACAAAAGGAGAAAACAGACCAACTCCCCCCACCCCCCGCAAAAAAAAAAAAAAAAAAAAAAACATGTGAGGCTCACAGAGGCATCACCTGACTTTGTCTGTGCAGGAACAATGAGTGTCTTCAGACCAGAGCTGAGGTCCCAGACACCAAAGCCGGTTTATCTAGCCCCGGTTTATCTAGCCCCGCGAGTCTGGTACCTGGCTGGAGGGGGCGGAGCTTAATCCACTGCCTCAGCTCTTCCTTGACTGTATGGCCTAGAATACTTCCAGCGGATTCAGTCTTTCAGGTACTGTAACCTCGTACGCGAGCAGGGCAGCAAGGTGATGCCAATGCCAAACCCCAAAATGTGAGAAAATTGGTGAGGATTAGGAAGAGTATCGAGTAACATTGGAGTCAAACTCCTGACCAGAGAGACTGAGCGGGAAGGATTCAGTGTGGAAGGATACGGTGGAGGCCCTGGATTCTGCCAACCCCTGTGAGGGCTTGGGGACCCTGGCAGTGGAGCGGCACTCTGCATCCCCATTGGTGGTTCGACCTGCCCCACTCCATCCGAGATCCTTTGACTGGGTGGAAAAGGAATGAGGTAATATGCAAATACGGAGTAGGCAAGCAGATGGGAATGATGCTGGGAACAGAACTTCAGGCTTCCAACTCCTCACAGGCCCGGCAAGGAGGCGTGCACCGTGTTGGAGATTCCGTTCCCCAGTAAGAACTGTGACTAGGAAAGACACGTGTCAGGAAACCAAAGATTTCTCTTAGCATATTTACAAAAGCCCTACCAGCCCCGGGTCCAGCAGCTCGTGGGTGGGATTGTGTTTAGGAGTAGTTCACACCCAAATTCTGGACATTTGAAGAAGATGCTCCCCGCCAGCTGCCAATGGACCATATACGTGTTGAGTTCTTGCTACAGATGGGGCAAGGGGTCCGAATCACCCATTTACACTTTCAATCCTGGTTCTTATTCCAAGACCTCCCCCCGCCCTTCCCTCCTCCTCCTCCTTTGTAAATGTCTGGTTGGCATAAATGCTTGGGAAATAGATCAAAACAAATTGGTTAAATATTTACATTGAAATTGTTCCTTTGAACCAGTTAACATGTTCCAGATAACTAAACTTATTGACCATGTAGGTTTGTAAATATATGTGTGTTTATAACATTTTCTAACGCCAAACAGCTAATATCTGCTTTGAATTAATGTAATATACTAATGTTTAGCCCTCTGTTACCAAGGTTAATTGTTAATTATTCCAAGGCAATTATTTATGTGCTTGAAAGTGGGTTTGCTGAGCCTGGGTCCACAGTGTTATGTGTTAAAATTTGTAAGAGGCAAATACACTTGCATAAAGGCAAATTAATTATTTAGGGAGGAAAGACTTAATCAAAGCAGTGGGCCACTACGGTAATTAGATTTCAGAAACGAAAGCTAACGGCAGCACAATCCATGATTATTTATTGTGCTTCTTTCTCTTCAAATATCCGAATTCAATCTCTAGCCCTGAAAATACACAGAAAGGCGTATACGCACCACGTACGCCTGGGAGAACCTGCTACTCGCTCCTCTGCCCCATCCCTTTCCATTATCACGGCCAAAAGACTGAGGAGCAGATCACTTACAGCGTTTTAGAGCAAATAATCCACTTGGTCATCCCTCAAGGCTCCAGAAAACAGGCCTTTGAACACTGACAGCTGGAAAATCCTGAGGCATCAGATGTAGCTAATAGAGGATTCTCCTCCTGTTTTCAGGAGTCTTTGAAAACCAAACGGCATCGTCCACAGCACGACATGTGACCAGACATTTATTTTCATCTATTTGCTGTACGCTGTTGAAAACTAGAAATATCAAATTAGATCAAATGTTTTAAAATAGGTTAAAATCGATCCTTTCCTTGCATTTTGGGTTCTGCCCAAACAACCCTCAGATGGAGGCCTCCGCAACATGAATATATATTTCATCATAAGAGGGGGAGAAAAGCCCTCGCTGTCACCGAACTGCAAGGCTAATTGTCGGAGGAGTTCTCTGCTCTCTGAGCGGGGTAATGCGCGTCACTCTGAGGAAGGGCTGAGCAGGAGGGCCCGGCGTCTGTGGGCAGCCCTGTTTTGTTCCAGTTCTTTCAGGATGTTTGAAAATCATTTCATCTGCGGACATGGACTTCATCAGATCAAAAAAAAAAAATCCAGGGAGAATTTTGTCACACAAAGGCTTTATTAGGTGTTTTTGGTTTGTTCTGTCCCTGCCAACCCTCTTGGAGGAATGAAAAATGTGGAAGCCCACAGGACACAGAGCCTGTGTGACTTGGGCCTGCTGTGTGTTTATTTACTTTTACGGCTCCCATCCTGGGGTAAGCAGCACCTCTCTTAAAGAAACTCCAGGCCCTTCGCTGCCTTCCTCTCCTCATTAATCCTCACAACTTCCTGGAGAAACAGGGAGGAGACAGCTCTCGGTACCTTCCTTCTACAGCCAGAGGAGCTGAGGTTTGGGGAGGTTAAGTGACTTGCCCAAGGTTATTTAGCAAATTAGGGGAAGCCATCTGGGAATAGAGCTCTGGGTTCTTAGGTTCTGGGGCTGCAGCCAGGAAACCCCCGCCACAAAGTGGCTGTTCTGTGCTTGAGTTTGTTGACCTACCCACGGATGTGAAGACCCTGTCTTTCCTCTCTGTGCCACACCAACCGGCACCGCCCCCCACTCCCACCCCCACCCCCGCACGCCATTCCGAAGCTGTGTGGGGAAGGCAGAGCTCCGCATTCCAACCAGCAAAGGGACTCCCCGGTGGGCTGCAATGGGCTCAAGGTAGTCTATTGTTTTAAGCCCTATTGCTAGGAGCTGCCTCTCCCACTTCCTCTGCTCACCCCCAGCACTGGGCTCATGGGCCTCTCCATGGCCAATTTCAACGGGTTGGTACAAGAACAACTACTCCATTGATATGGACTTTCTTAAAAAAAAAACTTTGAAGAAAATGCATTGTCCTCATGAGGAAGAATACAGGTCGTTTGTAATTCGAATGTAATGAATGTTCTACATGTCAAGGTGCTTTGGCAGGATGCACGGGATTAGCATCCCGGCCCAGCCGGGACTTAAAGAGGCCGCAGCGTAGTGCTCAGGAGTGAGTAGTGTCAACTTAGGCGGAAGAAAGCAACCGCATCTTCAGGAACACAGCTTTCTACTCAGCCTCAGGGCTAGGTATAGAAGGATGACCCCTTAGAAGTTTTAAGCAAAAGGTAAACTCATACAGTGACACTGCTGGCGGGGAGAAGTGACCTGTCCTGAGGAAAGAGGGAGGCGCAGATCAAAGTGTGGGAGAAGAGAAAAGAATACTGTCTGCAGGGCAAGCCGTGCCTTCACGCTTGTGTAGATGCGGGTTTGTAAATACAATAGATCCTTTGGTAAAATGCTAACTCACACCTCAGGGGCTGAGATTTTTTTTTTTTTTTTTTGAATTGCAAGTGCTCCATCTAGTGGCCTCTTTCTGAAACAACGAGCTCATGATGTTAAAGATGTCTTCGTTTGGACGACAATCATTTAGTTCTAGATTTTTTAAAAAAATGACTAATGCCTGCATCAATCACAGCACTACTGACAATTTAACTTCCAGCAGGCGCAGTTGGCAGTGGCTTCCAAGAACTCAAAGTATCTGTATATTGGCAATTTGAATCAAAGAATTCTTCCACCGCTGACACCAACTTTCCTGATTCGTTACTGTCTAAAACTTAATTATCTTGACACTGTTTCTGGGTGAACAGAAAATTTACTAAAATTTATACTTAAATTCAACGTGTATTCCACTGTGAAAGATGAGGGCAAGTCGGGCATTCATTTGGCATTTAGTGGACGAAGGAAACGAGCGTGCAGCTCTCTGTTAGCGTTGATATCCCCAAGAGGCCTTGCTGCGCGGAGGGGAGGAGCCTGCTGGCCTCGCAGGAGTCTGGCGCCTGGCGTGGCAGCACCGTGGGCTGCGGTGGTCTCCACGTGCGGGGACGTCCTACTGACCATATTTGAGGAAACTTTCTTCTCAGTGCTGCAGAGATGGCACTAGACTACATTGGAACCGGGTCCGGCATCCATTTTCACTTAGTCCTATTGGTGTTCGGATCCTCTGAAACGTGCCAGTCGTCCTTTGTATGCAAAGGGAACGGCCAACCCCGGCCAGCTGGAATTCCATATCCTTGTATTCCACAAGAGATGCTGCTTTTTCACCGGGTGATAGGATGAAATTGCCCTTTGGGATAAAATTATTTAAATAGGAAGGTGAGTCCGTAGGAAGAAAAGTATCGGATAAATAGTAGCACTGGAGGTATACGGGCACAGGAGAAACCGTGAAGGTGGACAGGGATGCAGGACTATCAGGCTGGGCTCTGGGAGCCCCGAGCCCTGTTCTCCCTGCGCACCTGCCCCTGCCCTCTGGAACTACCTCCTCGCACCTCCGTTTCCTCACCCGTGGAACGCCAGTTTGGCTTTTGGTGAGCTGAAAGACGCCAATCCAGCTAGAGCTTCTTAGAACAGCTTTTAAACTGGAATTATTCTTTCCCCGAGTTCAGAAGATGGGAATGGAGATCAGAAAGGAAATAGAACACCCTAAGAAAACCTGCATGCAAGAATGAAGAGGCACTCGTGGAAGGCCCGAGAATACAGAGTGGTGGTGAGGCACATCTGGTGTCTGAGTTGTACGTAACCACAAGCCCCAAATTATAGTCCTGTTCTCCAGAATTCTAGCTCATGCGTACTAAAGACCCATCATCGAATCAGAGACCCATCAAAATATGTAATTTCTTGCTTTGGGGCGCCAGGAGAAGAGCAATGCATCTTCCAGCACCCCTTCAGGTGGGCTTTTCTTGGAGCACAGAGAGAGCTCTCTGGGGAATGCTGGTGCAAGGGGGCCAGCCAAGCCTGGGCCCCTGCAGCCTGAGACCTTCATAGCAGAAAAGCACCACATAGTGCAGGTTCTTGAGGGCTCCTGGGGCCTGGAATGCGGCTCCATCTTCTGCCTTCACTGAGCTGCCAGCGGCCAGGGTTAATGGAGCCCTGGGGGCCGGGCCCGTGCTCATGGTCTGTATTCATCTTCTGCTCCAGGCCTGACCTCAGCCCTGCAATGCAGGTACGTTGTCCATGCTAACAGGTGTGGAAACTGGGGCTCAAAACCCATAAGCTCCTTGCCAGAGGTCACCTGGCTTATGAGTGGCAATGTCAAATTTGAGCCTAGGCGTCTCTAGGACCTGGGAGTGCTGATTCCACCTCCAGGTGGGAAGGGGGGTCTGGGCTCCACAGTGGGAAGCCATGGCTCCCATCCTCTCCACGACAGACCGAGGCAGTGGGGCACAGAGAGATCAGCCTTTCACCTCTCTGAGGAATGACTGGTGAAGTTAACCTGCACTGATCCTGCCTGGTGGTTTTTTAACCAGCCCCAGTCTCTAGTGTCATACTATGATGTGCGGAATTATAAACTCCAAGCTTTTGGCTCCTTCCTCCTAACCCACCTCTTTCCAGTCTCTCCTGTCAGAATGGTGACCAGTCTTGAGGAACGGCCTCGGCTTGAGGAACTGGACTCACTCAGTTAGTTACGTGCTGTCCCGGGACACAGAGGAACACATGGAGGGCTGCCCCCATCCCATAAAAAGAAGAAAGGATTGCCTCCCTTTTGTCCTTGTCTCCCTCAAAAAGCTACAGGATGCTGCCCCCTCCGAGGACAGATGGGCCTCCTGTATTCCGCAGTCTGACCTAGGAAATACAAAAACAAGCCACCAGGTGGGAATAGCCAGTTGCAAGAAAACGCAATGAGCAGGTAAATTCTTGCACCCCTGTGACACGATGCCCTATAGGCTGGCATGGGGCCTGTGCAGCAGACACTGACGAGGCAGAAAGGGCAAAAGAAGGGGAGTAGGACCCTCTGCCTATTCCTGAGACCCGGTAGGGAAGATGCTAAGCGGATGGGACTTAGAAGGTGGAGTAAAGTGTCAAGTCACTTCTTGGCTTCTCAGTATTTTTTTTTTTTTTGTAAGATGGGGCTAATAACACCACTTGCCTTGTAGGGTAGTTGTGAAGATTAGACAGAAGAAGCCCATACACTTAACACCCAACCTGGTACATAATAATAAATGTTATACACCAACACCCTCCTCATCAGCATCCTCTGGGGAATGAAAGTGTTAGACTACGGAAGACAGTTGGGGTGATCTTCAGAGGCTGGGTTTGGCAGGCAGAGATTCGTTTGGAGAGCAGGGGAGCATTCTAGGTGAGGGAGCTAATCTGAAAAAGAGCAGGGAGGTAAGAAAGCTCGAAAGAGAAAAGGTAACTTCAGGGAACTCTGAGAAATACGGTTTGGCAGAAGGGAGGTCTATGAAGGGAGTGGTGAGCCAGTGGGGTGGAGAGCCTGTGATTCTGAGGCGAGCATTTGTTTGAATTAATAAGCCATGGAGACCCACCGCTGAAGGCTTTTGGCTGGGAGTGAATAAAGTTGGGCCTCGTGTGAAGGAGGACAGAGGAGGGAACAACCAGGAGACTAGTCAGGTGGCCATCACAGCATCCAAACGACAGGTAAGCTGCTTGATCTGCCGTGTCCCGGGCAAGGTGACTCAGGCACGTAGACACCATTACTACCTGCTCTTTGTCCTTCGACGTGTGGCTTTTCTCAACCGGAGCAAGGGGAGCCCCAACGTCAGGAGCTGAACTCATGGTCCCATTGCTCGATGGCCCGCCCAGGAGAGATTGAATGGAAATCCACATCCATTCCCTCTAAGTTCGTGGATCCCAGTCTTTCAGGAGGCAAAGTTCTGATGAACATTTGTAGAGCACCGCTGTCCTTTGTAGATGCAATGAGGGTCTCAGTACAACACCAGCTCCCGGTCTGAGGACAGCCTGTCTCAGGAGAGCCCATTCCTTCCTTTACATCGGTTGTGATGAGTAGGTGCAGTCTGAGGCACCTCTGGTTGGACGAGTGACGAGGGGATGAAGAGGGCCTTTAGGAGAGTCCCGGCTCTGAGCTGTCTCCTCTTCCACCTGCCCAGCCATCCTCTGGAAAGTCTACTAGTCTCCCCCAGCCACAACACGGCTACGAGATGGGGGCACGAGTCCTTTGAGAGGACCCACTGCAATGCTTACAGTGCTTGGGTGGGTCCCTGGCTTGTCTCAGGCAGCAGGAAGGCCACGCCAGCCTGTCCATGAGCAGCCTGGGTGCAGACAGAGGTGTATGGAGGCTCCTGTTCCCTGTCCTCGGGGTGGAGGCGGCGGGGGGACATTGATCTGCTTCTGCAAAGGCACCTGTTTCCCAAGTGCCAGATCTGAGAGGGTGCAGGGAGACTGGGAGAGCTCTTTTTCATTTTCCTTCTTCCCTCAGGACACCTTCTAGAACAAGAAGCTGTCACCAGCCTCACCTGGATTACTCGCTAGAAGAAAGGCATCTGGTGCTATTTCTTTCTTGAGAATAAATATTTTACCTGACTTGCCAAAGCCAAAATCCTTGGCCCCTGAATCCCGTGACTTAGAGCCAAAGTGTGTCCTTCATGCAAACCCCAAACTGGACTTCAAGTTCAGCACCACTCCTTTCATGGTGAGTCCATGGAGGTCTCAGGCAGGAGAAGCAGAGAGAGGCACAGGAGCTGTTCGCTTCAATCTCCTGGAAGGAACTTTGTTGCTACTCTCTTGAGAATATCACTGCTGATTTTACATGTGGGACCTTAATCAGATGCCCTGGTTTCTTTCTTTTATTACTTGTCCCCCTGTCATCCTTTATTGAGGCTGCCATTGCATTAGATAATTACATTCACCCTCCCCGGCTCCCCCTTCACAAACCTTCTTGGAAGGCTGAGCTCATGACTCATCCTTCTCTGATACAAAGTGACTCTCTGAATTCATCAGGACCTGACACGGGGCTGCCCCTGGTCCGATTAGATACTGCATCATTGACTGGTTGGTTAATTTCAGGATTTGGGTTAGGGTCATAGGAATGGCTGCAGGTTTTTTGTTTTTGTTTTTGTTTTTTACATCAGGCGCTTTGAGTCCATCAGTTGATCCGGGATCTGGGGCTAACTATTAGTAAGAAGGACTGCAAATTCCTAGGTGAACAGAGTCTGCCTGGAAATGAGCCATAAAAAGAGCTTCTATTCCTCTTACCCAGCATCCCTGCCTCCTTTTTGGAGAATGTCTGTCCCTGTACTTTTAGCGGGAACAACCAGTACTAGAGGGGCCCTCACCTCTCCCTTTCTTTTCCACAGAAAGCCACAGGAATCTGAAGGCAATGGTGGAGAACCCCAGGGTCCACAGTGATGACTTCCTCCTTGTTATCGGCAGAGCCTGGACATCAGGGATGCGTTTTCCCCAGCGCTCCTCTACCCCAGGAGCCCTGGCTGGCTTCCCACACATTTCTGCCTCTGCCACGGTTGACCCGCCCTTCACTCACTGGGGCCTCCACCACACCGGCCTCCAGCCCTACCCATCAGAGCCTTGTACCAGGTGCAGCCTTGCCGCCCGAGCCGGGCCTTGCAGGAATCCCAGGTGAGTCTGCCTCATGGGATGGCAGGGTATTATCTCTACAGAGACCACGTAAGGACCAAGTTGGCTCTGGACTCCCAGTTCAAGTTCAGGGTGTGTTCTCTCACAGACACAATGTTTTCAAAGGAGTGTGTGTTGTTTATTAGTACGAGGGGTGCAGTTCAGCTATATGACGATATCTACGGAGTAGTCTGGACAGCATTCCATTAGTGGGCTGAGAGCTGTCCGTAATCCAGTTTTGTGCGTGTGACCAACATTCCTACCTCCGGAGCCAAGCCTCTGCCTTACACTTGAGATAAACAACACTGGCAGAGCGGGGCTGTGGGGTCTGACATGCCCCCGTTGCCCGCAGCTGTGCACAGCACAGGATCCTGGGACTTGGAACCTGACATCCTGGTTCAGCGGCTCCTGTGTCCACTCTGGACATGTCTGCCTCCTGGGAGACTCCGTTTTCCTCAAGTGTAAAACGAGAGTGGTCGTAAGGATGAAGTGGCACAATCATCGGGGAGGTCATAATGGTAGGTATTCAAGAAGTGTTAGTGGAATACGACTTCTAAAAATAATAAGCGGTGCCATGAGCTCCTAAGGCTATTTATAGGCTGTGCAACTCTGGTAATTACTCTCTTTCTATTTCCAAAACCAGTATGCTTCCCCCTCCGAAGCCTCACTCTTACCTTTAGACACTCCCAGATTCTCCTCACATCACTGAGGAGCAATGGTCCTGCTGCCTTAACTCCCACATCCTTTGCCAGCGCACAGGACACCAAGTGGCCTCTCCCCACCCCACCCCCAGTCCCCCAGGGAGGAGGCACAGGGACGATCGCCAGATCTAGCAAATACAAACATAGGACATCCAGTTAAATCTAATTTCAGATGAACAACAAATAATTGCATGGGACATCCTTATAATTAAAAAGGGCTCCTTGTTCATTTGAAATTCAGATTTAACTGGGAGCCATGTATAGGCATAAAGGGAGTCTGCCTCAGACGTCCTCAGTACAGGGCCATGGGAGCCACGGCATGATAAAACTATCTCCAACCCTGAGCCGATTCAGGGTTTGTCACAGATGTGTCGGGGCCTGGCTTGTATCTCCTCTATTATTCATGTCCTAATCAGGACGTGCCAACACCCAAGGGTTGCCTCTCAGCACTGATCTCCCTGCCTGGCCTCTGAGGAGGTGGATCCCTGGGTCTATGGGATTTCAACTGGCCTAAGCTAGTGGGAAGAGCAAGGGCTTTGAAGCCAGAGATATCTGGGCTCAAATCTTGCTCTGCCTCTACTTACCTGCGTGTTCCTGCCTAAACTGAGCCTTGAGTTCCCCGGCTACGCAGTGACCCTGAGGATGCCTCCCGAGTCTGTCGAGTGGATTACGTGCAGTGACGTGTTAGGGGCTAGCACTGTGCGTGGCGGCTTGCAAAGTGCTCCACAAACACTAATTGCCCTTCCTGATTACGTTGCACCTATGAAACAGGAGGGACAAGACCCTGCACCCTTGTCTAATGCCACCTGTGTGCCAGTAGCTTTTACAGCCCTTGTCTCTCACTCAGGCTGCAAGTCAGGCAGAAAATCTCGTTCATTGATTCAGCAGCCTTGACCGGCTACGCTCTTCCTCCCACCGTGCCTTTTCTTGGTTATCAGGAAGGTTCTGCAAAGATTGCCATCAGCAAGGCCGTCCGGCCCGTTCTCGAGCGGATCACACCAGTAATTTGCTGTGATGGATAGCGTGCCTCAGACTGCCTGCGTAATTGTGGTGAGCGGGCGGAGCGCTCAGCCGCCGCGCTGAGGAAATTCAGACTTGCAGGGAACACGGCTCTGCCTAAGCCACAGTCATTCCAAAATTAGACCTTTCCTCCGCTTCATCACTACAGGGGTAAGCAGTCAGAACACTTCCTGAATGCGAACCACATATCAGAAGTGATTTATAGAAACATCCACATGCGTGTGGGTGGGGGGCAGAGGGCGGGAGACAAGGTGCCTTGGAGCTGGCCCCAGGCCTTCAGGGCTCTGCACATGTCCGCTGGACGAGCGCCGGCAGCCCTGGCCACAGCTCCGGCCACATGATGGCTGTTCCTCCACCACAGGGACAGGGAAGGGCCATAATCTACAGGGAAAAAGAAATGTGAGGCTTTCAGGTCCCAGAATTGCCAGACCATAAGGTCACCTCTTCAAGCATGTGGACAACTCAGATGCCCTGGTCCTGCCCTCATCTTTTGGGTTCACTGGGGCTAGCTGGCGGGGGGGGGGGGGGGGGGGGGAGGCTGGGCACCTCAGCTCCTGGGTCAGTGGTTCTCAAACTGCTCTTCGCTGCTCTATGCTGCATGTTAGAGTCACCAGGGAGCATTAAAATACCTGATGCCCAGGCCTTATCCCAGACCATCGAAATCAGAGCCACAGGGTACCAGGTGGGGGCTTTTGAAAGAGCTCCAGGTGATGCCAACACAGCCAAGGCAGACACAGCCAGGCCTACATGCTTTGTAAATCAGGCAAATTTGGGAAGTGAGGTTCAGGGCAAAGCCTAACCAGAGGAGCCCAGAGCCTTACTGATGGGCATCAGCCGTAGATGGTTCAGGCAGATAAAATCATGTTCTGGGGCCTGTTTCCAAGCCTTGTTCTGAAACCCGATCATGAGAATCACCTGGTTTATGGGGTTTTCCACCACAGTTCCTCAGGCCTCAGCTCAAATTCACCGAAACATACCTTTATGACTTTTAACGTCCCCAGAGGTCGTTTGGATGCTCCCCAGGATCTGGGAACCAGTGACTTAAGAGAGTTTTTTGAAGGTTGAACTTTATTGATTTATAATCATGGAGGAGGGATGAGGAGTTCGGCTCTGCTGCAAGGAACATGAATGATGACTATGCATTTCTAGACGTTGCTATTTTTTAGGTTTTTGTTTTAAAAAAAAAGATGTCGCTTGATGAGTGGAAATCATAAAATAGATGTCGGGTTTGAAATCTCCAATCTGGTGTTCCCTTAATTCTTGAGCCCTCAAATAGGAGATAAAGAAAAATAGCCACTCAAGTCGATTTTCCCTTCTTGGCGCCACTTCTAGACAAAGCAAGAAAAATTTCACATTTCCCATCCTCTCCCAAGCACCACCACAAGAGAAAAAAAAAAAAGCACAATCACTGAGTCAGAAGCTTTGTGAGGTCCCTGGAACCTTCTCCTGGGTCTGTTGCCGACCAGCTGTTTCCTGTGGGGGCTCCCCCTGGTGACAGCGCGTGGGATAATTTCTGATAGAATAAGAGCCGCGGGGCAGGGGGCGCTTTGTGAGGCTTCCCTCAGTGGTCTGGGAGTGCTAGGCTTGGGTCTATCTCCGTCAGGGCTTCTCTGAGCCACACACTTCTCAGCGGCTCCCTCAAATTTTATTTTCAGTCCTGCCAAGGGCAGATTAAATGGCTACATGAATGGGAAAATGCAGAAGGCTTTGAAACAGATGGTTTGGCTGTGCAGGCTCAGCGCCTTGCCAGGCGCTGGATTGTGTTGCCATATGAATGGAAATCCCATCGTGGCTGGGTTTTTATTTCTGCAACCTATGGATGACAGCGGCTCCTGGTGCTCCTGGCAGTGGGGCCTGGAGCGGTTACCTGCTATTATCCGC
This sequence comes from Phyllostomus discolor, assembly GCF_004126475.2. Classification (NCBI taxonomy): domain Eukaryota; kingdom Metazoa; phylum Chordata; class Mammalia; order Chiroptera; family Phyllostomidae; genus Phyllostomus; species Phyllostomus discolor. The sequence goes on along the minus strand of NC_040904.2, from coordinate 24,280,264 downwards.
CTCCCATCAGGGCTCAGCTTCTTGCCTCTCTGGATTTTCCTGGTCCTTTTCTCTGAAAGGGACTGTCATTCTAGACTAATTTCCTGATGGTGTAAATGATTTAGCAGGGCCGATGAATATCAATAGAGCTGCAGATGGGTTTAAGGTTCCTAATGAATGTGAGAGTCACCAGTGCCAAAAAATTTTCCAGCTTGCATTCAGGATGAAAACCAGCTTGAATTGTACCCACAAAGATTACTTCTTTAATTATGCATCATAAATTTTAAAGTTGGTAGTCAGGTGTCAGCAAATCGTGGCACAGATGAGAGGCTGTGTCTGTGGCCATGTGCTAAAAGCACAGGAGCCAGAGAGCCCTGAGTTCAAATCCCAGCTCTGCCATGATCAAGCTGTGATTTTTGAACAGGTTCTATAATTTCCCAAAGCGTGATTGTAAAAGGCAGATAATAATACTTGGCCTCAGGCATTTTTCAAATAATAAGCATGAAGAAATGTACTGCTTCTGGCATTCATAATTTAACAAATAATTATTAAGTATTTACTCTGTGGAAAGGGCTGCACTGGGTGCTGGGAATTCGGGGGATTCCAGAAACCAGGCGAAGGACACAACTAGTCAACAGTGTGCCCAGCAGGGGACAGAGTGACCCCACCAGGCTCCGGCAACATGGGTCAAGTTCTCTATGGACAACTTAAAAACAAGAATAAAGCTGACTACAAATTGATCTGCGTTTTATCACTCACATGTGCCAGTAATGCTAAACAATGCCAGTGATAAAATACTCTGTCCCCTGTGGACAAAAAGGGGGCCACATACTAAACCTGACAAGCTCAGGGGAGGCCTGCATGGTGGCCTTACAAACTCAGAGACAGAAAGTAACCACGTAGGATGGTCTGAAATGAAAACTTTCTACTTAAAAGTGAGTCCTGGTGGGTAGTCATGTTCTAGACCAGTATCTTCCCTGGCAAAGGTCAATCTTTACCTTCCCTGAGCCTATTGTCTTTTGGCATGTAAGATAACATACCTTTGGAATGTCTGAGTAATGTACAACCTCCTGACAGAGCAGGGAACCCCTCATTGTTAACGTTGTTGCCCAAACACCATCTCTGTGTGCCGTAAACATTCACTGTTGGCTACCTTACACTCACCAGTGTACAAGAAGTATGTGTCTCTCCGTTTCACTCCTTATCCAATCTCAGAGCCTTCCCCTGCTGTGCTTTCTCCCGCCTCTCTAATCTATCATCAATGGACTTCATGTAGCCACCCCCTTCACGGCTCCTTCTTTTATTCTAATGTATAAAATAGACTGCAACACTGCCACTCTCCTGAGCATTTTCTCAGTCCATTGAGATTTTGCATCCTAGCAATGGTCAGTTTGGCTCCAACGAGCTCACAAAAAGTCTTTCCAGGTTTGGACATTTCTTACATTGACGTCCAAAAATCTCCTGTTGGTCTATGTTCTAGAGAACTATTGTAGTTACTGTTGAGTTTTAATGCTATATAGGTCAGCTTCATAGTATTTCATTTTTTAAAATTACTTATCCTCAAATAAATAGTGTGTTCTATATGAAAATTAACTGGGAGAGCTGCCAGTTATACGAGCCTCTTTCCTCCTCCAGTGCCCATGGGCTCAAGCACAGGAGTTTGTTCTAGAGAAAGTTTGCAAACATTTGAAGTTGTTAGCATGGTTGGTCTGGTGCAGGTTTTGCTCCCAGTCCAGGTGGTATCACCTCTTCCTGCATTTAAACAGTGGATTAAAGATAATCGATAGCTGCTCAGTGATGATAAAGACAAAGACACAAAGACTGAATGCCACCAATTCTGTCATTTCTGTGGAAGCTCTTGGAGGTTTTGTATTTCAAATTTAAGGCAAGGAAACTGTGAACTACATGGTTTAATGTTTCTGTTTGGCAAGTGCCTGTTTTAGTCCATACAGGAAATATTTTACTGAATTTAAACATCTTTAAAGGTGCAATTGGTTCTTTTTTTAAAATTATTTGTTTTACTACTAAAGAGAAAGGAGAGAAGATAATGATTATTACTTATTATATAATAATTACTGGAAATCATTTTACCATGGAGAGAAGGGAGAGTTAAAAAATGATCCATTCCAGCCCTGACCAGTGTGGCTCAGCTGGTTGGGCATCATCCCACAAACCCAAAGGTCATCAGTTCGGTTCCTAGTAAGGGCACATGCCTGGGCCGTGGGTTAGGTCCCCAGTCAAGCGTATATGAGAGAATCAAGGTTTCTGTCTCACATTGATGTTTCTCTCCCTTCCTTCCTCCCTTCCCCTATCTCTAAAAACTAAATTTAAAAAAAGATCCCCTCCAGATGTCAAGTATATGAGGTATGTCACTGCAGTGCATTACACAGAATGTTTTTTAAAATTGTAATTGATATAAATGGGGGCCCCTCCTCTTCCATCATGGTACTCCTCTAAGGGAGAGGTTCTAATGGAAGAACTGGGTGGCTATAGTCTTTCTGAATGATGATGTGATTCTGTGGCTTTAAAAAATAGTAGTAACTGCATTTAGGGGACCCTTCATATACGTCAGGCACGGAACTGGCATCTCACAAATACTATTTAGTACTCTCAACAGTGCAGTGAGGTGGGCATTAGTAGCCCACTTTTATCGAAGATGAAACTCAGACTTGGAGAAGTCTGCTCCAAGTCATACAGCTAGTGAATGACAGAGTGGGGGCTGACACTGTACATTTATTACCTGGTTCAAAAGCTTATTCTCTTAACCATCGTGCCATCAAAAGACAGGGACACTGATGCTGACATTTCAATTCCTGAGTAGATTACAGGAGAAGCTTAAGGCCAGTGAGATTCTAGACTTTGCTTGTCTAAACAACCATGCAATTAATTCAATAGGACACTGACGCTCGCAAATCAAATCAGTCTCAGAGCTAAAACGCAGCAGAGGAGTCATGGAGAATTTCCATTCACAGGGAGTGAAGCTGAGGCCCTGAGGAGCTGGTGCACCAATAATCACACAGCTACTGCTGGATCAGAAACCAGATATCTCTGCCCCGCTACACCATGCTACCCCAAGCCTAAGTTACACACAATAAGCTGCTTTTCCCTGTCCAATTCTCCCACTCTCATGTCTCCATGGGTTTGGGCCTGTAACGGGGAGATCCTGGTTGTATGAAGCTTTAGCCTGGAGGCAGCCGGCTGACAATGTTGCTGATAGAAGGGAGCAGTGTGTGGACCAGAGTTAGGGCAGGTGCCCCGGCTGGGATGCCTTTGGGCATCTACTGTCCTCCTTGGGCTGCAATATTCAGCTTCCCAGGCACTGCTTACTATTGATGGTGGCAACCTGTTTACACCCGGATAAAACCTCACCTTTCACTGCAGAACCATGGGAGGGGGTTACGTACAGCAACGCTGTACAGAAACCTCTCTCATGGTGCCCCTTCTCCTCCTCTTCAGCTGTTCTGTCCTAAAAGGTTTTGGAACTTTACTACAGCTCAGTTCATCTGCCTGGCTTTAGAGAATTTTCGTTATTTGCCCACAAGTCTGTTTCCTCGTGTAGAAAATGCCAACCCCTAGCTTAATCATTCTAACAGTCAATGCACATGACTGTTGCTCAGTGCAGGTTCCCAGGCATCCCTCCAGGTGTCCTGACTCAATAGGTCGGGTTCTGGGATCTGTGTTTTCAGTGAAGGGCTGTTGCAGGGGTTCTGTAAGTCCCGCTTTGAGATGCTAAGAAGCAATGGCATATGTTCTTCAGTCCTTCCCTGTCCTTTGTGAGTGACAGGCCCATTAGTAAGTTATCTGCTGATTGAAAATTAAGGCACTTCTATTCTTCTCCTGCATCAGAAGAAAATGTACATCATTTGGCAAATTTTGTGACTACTTAGTCTTGACTCATTTTAATGATCACTGATATTGATTCTTAATGCCGTCATTCTCAGACATTGTTCCTACTTTCGTTTTTTTTTTAAGGGTCCAGAAGTTGTGTATACAAGGAGAAGTTGCTTAATCAGCAATCTGCTTTAGAAAAGCATCAGCAACATTTCATAAACATTTCACATTAACTGTCAGGAAATAGGTCGAAAGGCAGACTAAGAAATAATAACCCATTTGCAGGTACTTCTAACAACAGAAAAGATATGGCTTAGAAGAACACATTGGGTTTCCCTTTCCTGATAATACAAAAGACCTTTTAATAGTTGCAATGTCAGAAAAGGAGTTAATTAGAGAGATTCATAGAACCTAAATTCAAAGGAAATGCAACAATAATTGCTGCACTAATGAGACCTCCCAAGTATGATAGTAAGTGGCAGAAACTGGAATGTGATCGAGCCTAGGAAACCTAGGGTATCTTCTTAAAATATGAAATAAAATCCCAGGGTTCTTCCGCGAGCATTTGTGACAGTCATTATTTTTACACTTACACCAAAGTTTTAAAAGATGAGGAAAACAACAGGAAGCATATGTTTCTCTAACATCTGTCAACAGTTTGAGACAAAACAAAATTAACAGAGGACTTGGTGATTTGCTCTACAAGTTATTACAGAGCATCAGTCAAGGCATCTCCCAATTATTATAGCGTCCCCTGGTATTAAGGTACTGCTGGAGGATTTTACCCATTATTTTCAAGAAATTCCATTTTTATTTCTCTCCTCGCCCCCACCCCCCACTTTTTTTTTTTTTTTACAAAAATTTAATCTAAAACCAAGGCAAACCACTCTAAACCAACTATCTGTGTGGCTCTAATTTCAAAATGAGGAAAAATTAACATTTTAAACACTCAAGGGCCTTCCTTACCACAGTCTCCCAACGATGTCTTGTCTGCGGCTCTCTGGACTTTGCACCTAAATTCACTGGAGGTGGCGTCACCCCCTGAAATGTCAGAGGGATGTTGGCTGGCCATCTCCTAGACTCTGTCACAACTTGTCTGCCCAAGTGAGGGGTCAGATTAGGGTTTATCACATGTCTTGAAAATAAAAATTCTAAATCAAACTCCAATTCCCAAGGTAAAAGAGCAGAAACAATCTTACATTTTAATTTCCCTTGATGTTAAAGAATATTCTTAAGAGACACTGGTTTCAGAATAGAGCAACTAGTGAATATCCAAAACTTCGACAGATTTACATTTTTCTCTGAACAAACCACAGGGGAACAAAGGTAGAAGGGAAATCAACCTCAGGACACAGTCTCTGGGGCCCTCAATTCCTCTACCTCAGACCTCTTACAGAGTGGGCAAATAGCGCTCTAAGAAGCGCTAGCTAATAGTTTCTTTTCCAAAAGTAATGTTGGACGTGAAGATCTTTGTCACCCACACTTCTGGATAAAAATAAAATGAAACAGGGCAACATTATCTATTGTTTACATTTCATAATTTGTTATTTTATTTACTTGAATTCACAAACAAAATTTCCCTTTGGCAATTCATTCATCTAAATCAATAAATTGTTCCTACTCTAGATGACCAAAAAGTAAGTGATTCCAAAAAATTATGCTTTTTAAAAATTCAGGCTTTAACAAACCAAAGGGATATTTTATTTGTGAATCCAAGTAAACTGAATAACAAATTATGAAATGTAAACACTAGATAATGTTGCCCTGTTGCATTTTATTTTTTTTCCAAAAGTGTTTTAATTTGCAAAACAAAATGTCCTTTTTGTGTGAACTTGTGTTGTACTATGTAGAAAATTATGGATTTTACTTTAATGGTTTAAAAAAAAAAGGCAAGAAGATCCCTTGTTGCTTTTCTGACCTGGTCAGAGAGTTTGTGTAGTGGATTCAAAAAAAGAAAAATGTGTTACAAGTTTGGAGCAAGAGAGTATGTGTTGAAAAAGAATCGCCTTCCTTTTAGTGTGTGTTTTTCCTTTTGTCCCAATGGAGAAAATAAGTCTGTTTTAATTGCACAGACACACAAACAAAAAGTCATTTTGCATCTGCCAAGTGTGGTACCTTCCTTTGTTTATTTGCTATTAAACTGTTTGAGAAGAAAACAAACAAACAAACAAACAAACAAAATTCAGGCTTGAAAGCTGAATCCCAGACAGATGTGGAGCTTCCTCTGGTCTCGTGAGATGTTGTCCTCTTCCTGTGAGCTGTCTAACCCAGGCTTGCTCTTCCCTGGCGTCACGCCTGCCGGCTCTACCATCTGAAAAGTTCCCGGACCTGGACTGATGGAGGTCATTGTGGGCTGAGAGCTGGGGGTTTGTTCCAGGCCTTCCACTCGGCCTGCAGCCTCAATGTCCTTGTCTATAAAATGAGGAGATTCGCTCATTCTTTTTAGCTCCAGCTTTGTAGATTGTGTGACGTATCACTTTCAAAATACCTCAACTAGTCAAGAGAAAGATAGAAACTTCCCAATAACAGGAGCTTCTATGGTTGATAATGATAATAGCTAATGTTTATTGAGGATAATAGCTAACATTTATGTGCCCCAAGCAAAATGCTAAGTACTTTATACCCACCACACTATTGGAAAAAGGAAGTTCATTTTTTAAAAAACTCTATACATTTCAGTGTAGAATGCCCCAGAAGTCTTAATTGCTCTTATAGATACTACCTGACTCAGCCAATACAGAAATCATTGCTATGTTATGGTTTTATACCATTCATGCATCAACTTAACAAGATTGCAAGTGTCAATCTTGTAAGGTAAAGGTAAAGGTAAGGATCAAGGTAAATCTCTGAAAGGACTTATAAAGAACATCTGCTTTTAGAAATACTCATCGTAGTGGTATAAATACATGTAATACCCAGGTATGTTCATTTCACTTAACTGAAGGAATACGAGTCAGATAAAGGGCACAGGTCCTCCAGAAGTGACCATCTAGTCATCTTCCCAGTGATGGAGACTTTGAGTAACTGAGGTTGGACCATCCTGGGAACAATGGAAACATGGATGATGAAGTACTACCCCATGTTGACATTGCAATTTCAGTGACTGCTGGTTCCATCTCAATACAGAACACCAACTTGCAGAGGCTTGCCTGTATTCCATGTAAAACTTTATGAACTAAATTTGCTTAAGTCTGAAAGATCTCACCCTTTTGTGACTTATCTGGCATCTGTCCCTGTATCCCCTTGAAACATGTACTTGAGGCAACGAGCGCATAGCCGGATAATACAAAATAACTTTGCACATTTAAGGTATTTATGGTAGCTGACATATTGTAATGGGAACATTTTAATGAAGGGATTAGCCAAAGAGCATAAATGCATATTCCATAAACACAGACAGCAGTGTGGTGGTGGCCTGAGGGAAAGGGGTGGAGGGGTGGAGGAAGGTGAGCAAGGGGGGGAAATGGGACACCTGTAATAGTGTCAATGATAAAGAAATAAATAAATAATGAGTTATAATGAATTACTATCACATATGATGATAATTATCAACCAAAATTCTTTAGTCTGAATTTTAAGAATGTACCATAGATATAATATATTACGAAATGTGGAAGTTCCCCCAAATTGTAATGACCTTTTATGTTAAAAAACAAAACAAAACAGAAACTAAAGATTGTAGGGCTCAACTTCTTAGTCATGAAATGATGTGGAATTTCATACTTAGAGAAGACATTTTAAGTCATTGGTGTTAATTCAGTTTCAAAATTTTATTAAGCAAAAAGCAATGCACACATATAGGAGTACACACACATTCCTCCTCCAAATATAAAAAACATTTGGCTTAAATACCCAGCTTTGAAGTTGTAGTACAATGAAAAGGAAAATGGTCAGAGTTGTTGGTATTCTTTCCCGAACTTTTAAACATTTGAAAATATGAAGAACACCTTTTAAACTGCCAGATTCAGATTTCGGCATGAATGTCTCAGGGGCAATGATGGGGTACGAAAGGAAAGATGTGAAGGCAGAATTGCTCCTTTCATGATGCCTCCATATAGCCGTGTCTCCACCTTCTTCAGTCCCTAGCAGACACGCCACCTCGTGGAGATACGCTGGAAAAGGAACGAGAAGGAATAGAGTGTTTTCACACTCCCGTTCTCCAGGCTCCACCTACAGAATTCAAATTCACGGACCATCCACACACCCAAACTACACCAGCTACTCATAGGTAAAGGTGTCCTACCAGACAGGGGCTTCGAGCCCACCTACTCACTCATAATGGGCAGACCCAGAACCAGCTTTGTACGAATTCTTGTCTCAGACCAGTAAGGTGTGTAGTTGCTGGAAAGTGCTCTTGCTCCGAGGAGCAGGATGGTTTATGAGCCACGGCTGATGTTGGCACACCACCCACTCTAGCATCTCTGTACTAAAACTCAGCAGTTTTTTAACAGCACTTTTACCAACACAGGGTGAGAATGTGCCCCAGGTCCTAGGGGAATCCATTCATTCATTGTTTGAAAAAATTTCAACAAGTATTTGTTAAGTGCCTACCATTTTTCAAGTAGGGTATCCTGGGGAATATAACAAATAGACCGAGTTTCTGCCCTCATGACACATACTGAATAACAGGGCAAACAAAGGTGGTACAGGACATAACTAAGGCATTCAGGTGAGTGAATTTTACCAAGTTAATGTCTTCTCTCGCCGTAGCACCCAGGGACCAAGACGGAACTGGGCACTTGACTAGGAAACTGAGTATGTCAGTGCCTCAGTTCCTCGACTTTTCTCTGGTCTCCCTATGACCTTTCAGTGACATCACTCAGAAGTTGTGCATTTGCCATGAACACATGTTAAAAAGACATCTAAACTTTTGTAAAAGAAGAATGCAAAGTATCAATCAATAGTTTTTTTCTTTAGTGTTTTCTTTTTTCATCAGTAGAGAAAAATTTAAATTCATACTGCTCTTTAAAACTACTTTCGTTAGAGTCTTGGATTTTTTTCAAACAGGCTTACAGGGAGAAAGCTAAGTAAAGAGCTTGATGCTTTTTAACTAAATGAAGTCAAGGTCTTTATATGAAAGTGAAGTAACAGAATGAAGTTAGCGAGGCCACAGAGCTGGCGTGTACGTTACAAGTTTAGGTGAGTGAACATGATTTCCAGAAATAAACATTCTATCAAATTCAATTTCCTTTCATAAACTTATAGTGAGTAAATGCAATTTCCCATTCCAAGGAAGCATGTCTCTAAGATTCAGGATATAGTCCATAAAAAAAAATAACAATAAAGCTTGAAGTCAGTATTTCTCCAAGGAAATTCTTGCAAACTAGTCAGAGAATGATTTAATGATAACAAGATACAGAATAAATACAAACATGGAAAGAAACACCCTTCACCTCACCCTTGAAGTTTATATCCTTAGTGTGTTTAGAGTAAACATTTTATATTATCTGGCTATTATATATTAAGATGTTCTGGCTTTGTGCTTTGTATTCCCCAAGCCCTGTGCCAACATTCGTCAATGCTCTTCCTTAAACTGACCGACCACGGAAGCTTGTGATGCTCTGGTGTGGGTCACAACCGCAGCCGGGGCTGAATCTCATAAATTCTGGAGGAGGTCTAACTTCCTGTCGCCATCGCTCCTTTGTGTCACCCCCATGCTTTCCACTGGGTGCATATTGCCTCGGGGAACAAGTGATGGGACCTAAAAAGAAAAACCGGCATTTTCTCTGATCTGTTCAAAAGTCCAAACCTCAAAGGGAAACTGAAAGGGTGCTTGTGCAGAAACCATGTAACGGAGTTGTGAGAATGCTCAGTTATGTAGGAGAAGGCTTGCTGGTCGGGAGTTAGAAAAGATTCTCTACAGCAGAGGGACTGGCGGTGAGGAGTCGATGCAGGGGGCATCCTGGGAGGGGTCTCTGCGACCATGAACACAGTGAGATGGAAGAAACCCTCCCCTCCGTCCTGGGCAGAGCGTGGGGAGTGGTAGAATCCCGGGGTAGGAGACCAGTCATACGGGATTAGGGCCTCTCCTAATGACCTCATTCTTTATTTGTTTGTGTATTTATTATAATTTTAAAAATTTAACCACAGTTGACATACAATGATTATAGTGATTTCAGGTGTACAACACAGTGGTTAGACATTTGTATAACTTACAAAGGGATCGCCCAGGTAAGTCTCCTTCCCACCTGACACCACGCACAGTTACCACAATATTATTGACTGCATTTCCTGGGCTGTACTTCACATCTCCATATACTATTCTTACAACTGCCAATCCGTCCTTCGTAGTCCCTTCATCTTTTTCCTTATTCTAATTTAATTCCTTCTTTACACACCTTATCTTTACATGCAGTCACATTCTGAGGTACTAGGGGTCAGGACTTCAGCACATGAGCCTCCGGGGGACACAGTTCCCCCCCACCCCCACCCCGGTAACAGCTGCTTTCTGGTCCCTCGGATTGCTGCCGAAAGAGATCTCCCCTCCTCTGTGCTGTCTCTATTGCGCGTGACCCTTGGTGGCAACCAAATTCCACCTTTGTTTCCAAACTGGGAAGTGTCACACCGCACACTCCGTGGTAAGAACTTATTAGAGTAGAAGCTGCTTCACAGATGCCCCATTTAGACATTCTGCGATGAGGTCACGGCCGGGGTCGAACATGGCCGGGGTCGAACATGGCCGTGGTCCATCACGGCCTCCGCAGCCCCCGCACTGGGGGGCCGATGGAAAGCAGGTCTTCCCCCACAGCTTCCGGGCCTCCATTCTACTGGCTGGGTTGTGAGTTCATCAAGAATCAGTCGTTTTTAATCCCAAAACTGTGTATGCCCTGTTGGGCTTAATATGTGTACCCAACGTAACTAAATATTATGGGAAGCTGTGAAATACGAGTGCGAGGGGAAGGAACTGTTTGCACGCAAGTGAAGATGGCTGCATCGGAGAGGCCGGCCAAGAGGGGGCTCCGAGCAAGCGCTGCTCAATGACGTGTGAGGGGGCAAGTGTGAAAGTCAGGGGGGAAATAACAATTCCAACCCTGGGGCCACCGCTCTCAGATTACTCCCCAGGTGTTTACGTTCTGGGTCTACTCTAATGAAGCCATCGCTTTAAAGAAACCAAAAGACTGAGAATGGTAGCCCAAGTAGAATATTAGAAATGTGGTTTGTGTAAGGCAACTCCAGTATCAGACCCAGATTCAAAGAAAAGACTTTTGCCCTCCCGTATCAAATGATTCCTGAATGAATACACGACTTTGTTTCTCAGTTAAAAGAAAATGTTTATGGTAGGTATGTACCTGTTTTTAAAAAAATGGCTTTGTTTTATGTGTGTTTTCCTACCCACTCTCCAACGCCTTGTCCCTCTCAGCTTACGTGCGCAAGAGGGACCCTCCTGAATAAGCTGCCGGGTCAACGAAGGGCTGCCCTGAGGTGTGGGTTTCGTCAACAAAGAACCCCTTGTAGGATTTGCTAAGTTCCGAGCAGCAGCTGACGGACCTGAGGCCTGAGGAATAGCAATGCTTCTTTCTAAACAAAGAGCTCAGGACAATGGCCTCAGAGGCAATGTCCAAAACAGAAACACACTGTCTGGAGAAGGGCTGCAGTTGTCATCACAGCCCGGTCACCTGGCTGGCCCCCAGCGCCGTGTCTGCACTGGGATCCCCTCCTGGCCACCGCCACGCGCACAGGCCGTCCACTCCACAGGGTCTGATTTCAAGTTCACGGGAAGCCCGCTCACACCAGGCAATTCCACTTCGACAAAGCTTTCTGATCTTTTCTGGCCTCAGTTCACTCCATGCTTTACCAATATAGGACTCCCAGCCCCCTGGGAAATGAAACATTTCACCATTACCCACAGCAGAAGGGGCCTAATCCCCCCTCAACCCCTCTCTGCCTTAAGAGGCTGCGTGTCACACAGTGCACGCCCGAGTGTTTTCTGTAATTGTGCACCTTAAATAAGAACCCGGGAATAGAGTTAGAAGCAGAGATAGCAATTCCTACAGACTTTCGGATCAACTAACATGTAGCCAGTTGCAGAAAACCTTGATGGAAAATGCATTCTTTGCTGTGTGCAGGAGTGAACACGCTACAGGAAGGACATGGTGTGAAACGGTGAGGCACCCAAAGAGCCTGAGGAAGAGCAGTTCCTGGCCACGCCAGGCTCAGAAGCCGCGGCTGGCACACTGGGCACCCCCTCCATTAACCAGCAGTAGCCCTCCTTCCAGCACCACCGAAGGGGCCGTCAGGGTCTCTGCCTGCAGTGCAGCAGGAACTGTGCAGTCACCTGGTATGTTTTTCTTAAGGAAAAAGTTAAAAGGATTATTAACTCTGACACTACTAACAGAATTACACTGCAAATCATCAGCTATTTTCCCCTCGTATTAAATCTGAGATACAGGAAATTAATCCGCCTCCCCCAGTTCTCTCACCCCATTACTTATCGATAAGCCTATTTCCTTCCATTCTTCTCCAAGTTCTCTTTCACTTGTTTCCTTTCGCTAGTCTTTGCCTTCCTCGCCTCCTTCCCTGGCTTGCTTGCCTTCCTCCATGCCCTACACCCAAAAGAATTCCAACAAACAAGCAAATGTAAAAAACCTCTTGAATGGAATAAAGAGGACAGACAAATAATTTTAAAGCTGGAAAGGCTATTAAAGATGAGATTCAACTCCTCCCATTATTGACAAGCAAACCGAGGGGCAAAGCGGTAACAGCTGGTTACGGTGGAATTCTTTGGCTGGGGCGGCTCACGCACGCGTCTGGCTCTCTGGTCAGTACTAGCGAAGGACTTTCGGAAGCAAAGACCACGCTGCCTCTTTGAATTCGCTGGGCGCCTTTCCTCCAAAGAACAGCAAGCCGAAGATGTCATGTGTGAAATTGCTTGTCAATGGATAATGTTTTAAATGTTTCAATATTTTAAAAACTCTGTGTACCATCCGTATACCACAAGGACTTGTATCTCCTCAATTCCGAAGTGACGGTGAGGCAGCAGGGGGACTCGTGCCATTTGGTAAGCTCTCTGGTGTGTGTCCTCACCGAAAGGAGTTAAATGAACACCTCCGAGGGTGCGCACTTCTTAAATTCTCACATTTGAAATGGCCTGGGACTCTCAGGAGAGCAATAATAAAGAGAGGGAGAGTGCCACATGCTGGAATGATGTGTTGTTCTTGTCAGCGCCCTGAATGGCATGCAAATCCATTCTCTTTGGGGGAATGGGCATTTTTTTCTCAGTTTAAACAAGAAGAAAATTTATTTTGTGAATACCCTGAACATTTTTCCCTCCTCTATGTGTCTATTTACTCACTTCCTGTTTGGCTGAGTCACTTCCCTGCCTTTGTCCCTGCAGTTGTTATCTAGGAGATATTCTACCTTTTGCCCATGAATTTCTAGAACTAAGTTCACGGCTGAAGGGTTTTCCAAATGAAAAAAAAAAAATCCATATTATGGAAGAACTAACAAAAAAATACTACAGAGAGCTCCTCAATCTTTTTCATTCTGTAATCACCCCTAAGGGATACTACATTCATTACTTTTATTCCTTTTAAATAAAGAGTAACTTTTGCTATCGAAAATTGGAGTGAAATTGTACTAACTTCTCCTTTCTCTCTCATCTAGGGCCAAAGAGACAATGAGGAGGTTCGATGCCACCGGCATGTACCATTAGTTGGGATCCAGATGACTGACAGAGAGAAAGCAGCGAAGGTAGCAACAATCCCAGTCATTTTTTCAAGCTGACTAAAGTCGATTTAACACCTTCAGGGCCTGAAATTGCTCGGCCATGGCTTAGCAGAGCCACGACATCCTGTGAGGACATGGGTAGAACGTGGTCTGCGGAGACGGCGCCCAAGGCTAGGGTGCGCTGCAGCAGAATGGAGGGTAAGCGAGGCAGTAAATGCAGAGACTTGGCATAAAGAGGAGGGAGAGGGGGAGGAAACACCCTTCATTTCAGCCACTGAATCAGAAATCAAAGCAGGAATCTGGGGAAAAATGAATCCAAAATCTCATTTCCTCTCAATGTAAAAGAATTTTAAAAGAGTTTTTTTTTTTTCTAAAAGCAGAAACTGCCACCAAGGGTGTAGGAGTCGGGCTAGTTGTGGTCTGTGACTGGCCTCACAAAGGCTAACTCTTACCCAGATGTCCAATAAAAACACTTAGCGAGTATCATTTCCATAAGGCTTTGTCTACTCGAAACACAAGCCAATTGTTTGGGTCCAATTTATGAAGCAAGGTCTTACGAAGGTTATAGGGTGAGGGGGCCTGATGACAACTAAATTGCCTTAAATGGAGCTCAAAATACCACCTTAAACATTCTCCTCTCCCAAGAAATGCTTAATCATAAATCAAGGGGCTCAAAACGTATTAAAAATGACGAATAGAGCAAGCACTTACATCTCATTTTTTTCTTTTAATTCACGAATGCATCAAAGATTTCTGAGGGATATTATTCCACGCAAAAAAAGATAAAGTGCACCAGGAATGCGAGATTCCAGGGATAAAAGAGGAGATTAAAAATCAAATGGTGGGCCAGACTTAATGCTGAAACTTATTCTGAAAATAGACATACTCATTTTAAGACAAGGAGATGAGGACTGTCTGTTCTGAACTTGTAAGGAATGGTGAATCTCACAATAATTGGACACATGTTTTTCATCTTAGAGGAACTTATGAATCCATTTTAATGTATTAAAGTTCATGGGTACTATTTGTCCACAAGTAAGCTTTCTCCCCCCATTCCCAGCCATGCATCCTTAATGGGGATTTAATTCAATGGGGAAAATACTTTCTACAACTTACTAATGTTTCCTGAATTGCCATTAGGCTAGCTTTAGAAGGAATTTTAAAGCACGTGCTAAATGAAACTTTCTGTGCAAGAATTTTTAATATTCTAGTCCTTTAGAATAACTTATTTTTATGTGTTTCTTCAATATGTAGAAAATAATTGCCAGCAATAAGAATTATTAAGTGGCTAACACAAGATGCCTGTTTGTCTTGACCTGGAGTAGATTAGAAAGTGAACCAGACGGAAACGTCCAGCCTGGCAGGTCACAGCCCCACTGCTCCGGAGGCACAGGTTGGAGCCGTGGACGGCTCAGTGTCGAAGGAAGAGACGTCCAACTCCAGGAACAACTCTCCTTTCTCCTCCCTTCCTGTTGATTACAAATACCTAAAAAATTCAACCAATTCTAAAGGCAGTGAACCTGATTTTTTTTTTCTTCACAACCTTTTTCAGTCTGCTTGGAAACATCTGTTTTTAATTGCATTTGGATTTGAAAACTAATTTCGAGTGAGACAGGGTTCAGGCTCCAATCAAGTTGGAACTGAGAGATTATTGCTTATCCACACATCCCCAAATTGAGGGAGGCTTGAGGCCAAGGATACCGCGCTTTCTGAATGCACGCATGAGGCACATACATTTAGAAATGAAAAAGGAATGGCCTAATTCTCTCAGGGAAACTTCTTCAAGGCCATGATTTGAGTTTTAGGTTACAGCTTTTAGACTCAGGTTTCCCTTTTGGGAAAGGTCAGTTGGAGGACAATAGCCTCCCAAACATTCCAATATATGGAAAGGAGATTAAGCATGCATATGTTTAAATCAAAATAAAAACAGGATTTGGGGTTGCTCATTGAGGAGATATCATAAATCCACGCGATTCCCTAAATTTGAAAGAAATTGAAACAAATATGCTGTCACTCAACCACAGTCTCCTTGCCACAGTCCTGCAGTGGCCAGGGGCTCTAGAGTGACTCACGGATTCCCCGTTGTGTGGGTTCCGGGGCTGCCTCTTCCCTCTCCAGGACCTGCTGGGGGCAGGGGCTCAGGCGTCGGTCCCAGCCTTGTCATTTACTCACAGTGTGTTCCCAGGCTTTCCACCTCGAAGTCTCCAATGTTAAATGAGGCCCTCAATTTTCTGTTTCACAAGAACATTTGGGAGGACTTTTTAGTGAGCGAAGTACTAAAAATCATGAAGAGCTGCTAAAGTGCATGAGGTTATTTTGATTTTCTTTAATAGCTGCATCCAAAAAATAAAAGTAAAATTCATGCCAAGAACTCTTAAGTGACTGTCTGATTCTCTGTTTGACGATCCAGACCGTGAGCCTTGGGCTCCCCATTCTGCCGCTCCAAAGGACAACGCGCCAGTTCTATCCAGCTGGTCGACAATAAGCTCACCTGGTTTTTGAAACTCAATGTACAGCAACAGTAGGTAAGAGAGCACAGAAATACAATATTTGAGTTTGCATAACTTTTAGAAATTCCAGAAAGCTAAGATAGTTAGACAAGGAGTACTCCCATATTTGTTCCCTATATGCAAAGGATGTATGCAAAAAATATTGTTGTTAGTTTTCATTCAATTCATTAGCCAATTTGTCCACATGTTTTATTTACAATAAACTATTAATTCATAAGTTGTACTATATTGACAGAAGGCAGAGCACCAATGATCATTTATTAATTCTAAGTGTTCTCCGTAGAGAATCTCAGAGGTGGCACGGCCCCTTTTCCTAATGCCTGCCATTGTAATCTAACTGGAATTTAATATCTGAAATGCTCAACTTTGCTTCAGATGTTTTCTATCTGATGAACCACAGATGACCAAGGGACTTGCATTTATTTGTAACTAATCCTCTGCTAAAATGTTAACAACCTCGGAGACCTCAGAAAGGAGAGAGCTTTCCCTATAAAGATCTCAAATATAAAAAGCACCCCTGTGATAGAGTTGCATATAATATTTTATTCTGCCCTTTTCTCCACTGTTATATGTTACAAGAATTTCTTAATTTCATAAAAATTTTTTTATCATTTTAAAATTGTTTCAGAATACTTCACTGTATTAGGTATTTAGGTTGTCCCCAAACTTATAGACAATGTTGTAACAAACTTCTGAGTAACATACATCTTTTTTTTCATTTTTCTGGTAATTTCCTTAGAATAGATATCTAGATGTGGAATCCATAGTTTTAAGGCTCTTGATACAAACTGCTAAAATGTCTTGCAGAAAGGCTGTAACAATTTACCCATATTTTTTAGACTATAAGACGCACGTTTCCCCCCTACCCCCCGCCCCCGCCAAATTTGGAAGGAATAATGGTTGTTAATGCTGCTGTTGAGTTCTGTTTACATTTACGTTGGTGAAATGTTATGTTATTTATGTTATTAAATATTTTACCACATTTTTTGCTTCAAATTTTTTTTCCAATTTTCCTCCTCTAAAACCTAGGTGTGTCTTAGGGTCTGAAAAATACGGAATATAACCACTCGTCAGCATATGAGTGTGCCAATAAGACCTGCCCTTATCAATTTGCTCCCTACAATTCCTACATGTTTGCTAATTTGATAGATGAAAAAGGTCTATTATTTCATTTTGCATCTATTCAACTCTTAGAGCAGTTAAATTATTTTTCATGTATTTGTTATTTTTTTGTATTTCTTCAGTTATCTGTTTTTGAGTCCTATGTAAATTTTTCTGTTGACTGTTTAGTTTTTTCTTCTCGATCTATGGAAATTCTTATTAACATTTTGTTACTCACCATATGCATTTTCTAACATGTTCTATGTTTCTTTAAAAGTTTTTCAATTACAGTTTATATTCAGCCATGTTTTGCATTAGGTTCAGGTGTACAGTGTGGTGGTTAGACAGTCAGGTACTTTACAGAGTGGTCCCCCTGACATTCCCAGAACCCACCTGGCGCCGTACACAGTCATCACAGTATCACTGACTCTGTTTCCTATGCTGTCCTTTACATCCTCATGACTGTTCTGTAACTGCCAATCTGTACTTCATCCCTTCACTTTTCTTCCCTCTGTCGACCATCAGTCTGTTCTCTGTATCTCTGAGTCTATTTCTGTTCTGTTTACCCATTTATATTGATATTTAGCTTCCACATATAAGTGAAATCACATGGTATTTGCCTTTCTCTGTCTGACTTATTTCACTTAGCATAATACCTTCTAGGTCCATCCATGCTATTGCAAATGGTAAGATTTCATTCTTTTTTATTAACTCTGTGATACCTATGTACCACAGCTTTTTTATCCATTTTTATTTTGGGGGCACATAGGATGTTTCCATAGCTTGGCTGTTGTAGTTTTCTTTCTGTTTTGATATGATATCTATATTTGATAGCCAGACATGTCAAATATTTGTAGTTAATTCTGTAACACTTTTCCCTTCTCAGCCACTTCTTTCAAGATCAGAAAGTACTGAGATTTAAATATTTTAAGTATAGTCTATGTGTGATATTGGTAACAGTTAATGCCCTTTTATGTGCCATTTGGCACCTATCACTTAGCTCCAAAATTGGATTTGTGGTCAGTAAATGCTTACCTACTATGCAGCTGACTCTTGGGTTTATTGTCATGGAAATTCTGAGAGAGGGACCATAATAATCTCCCTTGAAGAAGGTTTTGTTTCCACAAAGCTTCTTTGTTCTGAGCCTGCAATGTTGCTGATTACTGCTTTACTTATTTCTCTTAGCATATATAACTATATATAATATATTACATATATTATACATAATTTTACCTTGCAATACTTTATTTCAAAATATTTACAAATATGTAAAAATATTTGGACTATGTGCAATTTAAATTTACTAATTAGAGAAAATACTATTTTACTCCCATTGAGCATTTAGAAATTTTAGGAAGAGGTTTCAGTTTCTGGGGCCTGAGAAAATGAGAGAATATACAACAGGAAATTCACATAAACCATGATTATTTTAAAAACTCAGGAAGATAAGGTATGTATCTCCAAATTGGTCCCTTCTGGGTTGTCACAGTGAACTGTGTCAGCTGGAAGTCCAAGGGAATAGTGACTTCTTCACAAGTTGAAGCAACCATGATATCCAGATGAAATGCTTTGTGTGCTGTATTGTGACTTCACTATATTGGTGTTAATATGCAAGTCCCACAAACCAGATTTAGACAACAGCCTGATGGACCTTGTAATCTGTCACTGAAGCTGAATGGAGCTTAATAGACACAAACAACAACAAAAGTCTGACAAGAAACAGTTCGACGCTGTGACTTCCATGTCCTGAGTCGCAAGAGCACTGCTCAGAATTTCAAGGCACATCTTCCAAAGGTACACAAAAACAGATGAGAACCATGTTTGATTGATCAGAGCACACAGAACAAATAATGCACTTACATTTCTGTGTAGTTGGGGGACTCAAGATCCCAAGTAGAACATACGAGATGCATAGCCACAAATAGAGCCTGACATCTCAATTATGCCAAGAGTATCGTAAGAGCAGAAACACAGAAAGAATAATATCATTAAGGAGCAATCTAAACATACATTAGGATCTAAGTATTTTAAGGGAACCTGGAGTCATTAGAGAAAACTGGGATGGAAATATTTTCTTCTCTGCGTCCTTGTTATTTTGGAGACCAATGAACACTAAGCATCTCTTTCTAGGAGGGATAGTATTCCATAATCAGGGAGTAAAATCACTTATCTATTTACTCAAATATGCTAAATTGGTTTTGAATAGTGGAGATTTAAGTTTTATTTCTTGGTAACTTTAATACAGGTCCAGTTACCTGCTTTCCATCTGGATTTCTGGTTCAGCACCACGGAAACTCTTCACTGACCAATATAAAATTATCTGCCTGTAGGAGGGACCAAGTGGGCGGGTATACCAACAGGGCGGGTCTTCTCACCTCGGGCCAGGCCTCCCTGCACCCAGCCTCTGGCCCAGGCAGGGAGAAGGTGTTCTCCAGATTCTCACCTATCTGGTTCTTACCAAACCCTGATCAACTCCAGCATACTCAAGTTCACTAGCTGTGAAATCCCAAAGGCTTGAAGTTTCCCAGACATATTTCAAAAAGCTAATACAAATTTCGTCTTGAATTTTTTTATTGGGAGATCACGGAGGGAGTAGACATTGCTTCCCGGCACACTCTCATTTCTTCTTTGAAATAAAATATTTCCTCGACTAACTGCAGTACATCTATAGTATCATTATGAAGGTTATAAGATTAACAACAGTGTAAAATTCTACAAAAATATTTCTAACGTGGCCCCAAAAATGGATCTAAAAGAAAGGGTTTATGACTCTCAAAGGAAGATTACCTTTTTGCTTCTGTTGAAGTCCTGTGTAAATTCTTCACCAACAGTGATAGGCTCGGTATTGCCACTGACCACACTATGAACACCGTACCCTAACCACATGTCAGATCTGCAGGCTTCTACTCCCCAGTGCTTCAAAACAAGCAAGACTGTGGTGAACAAGGGCCACCAGCTACCGAACTGATACTCAGTGGCACACTGAAAGAAATTACTTTAGGCAAATAGCACTTAACCTGGTATTTCATATCCAGGCTACTTGAGTTTTTGGAGTGGCTCCACACTAAAAGGTATCTGGAGATAAAAATAATGTCCTTCACTTAGAACTCAGTATCACTAAGTACATCTGAGAAGAGGATAAACCACGGGCAGCACCTGGTGGACTGTGATTGGCTGGGTCAATTATAGGAAAGGGAAGTACTGCTCTAATTGCCAGCTACACTTTTATAAGCTCAATGCCTCCATCCTAGCTAGTGCTGACTGGCCGTGCGAGGGGACATCAGACAAGAAAGGAGAATACTACAGAGATGAAGTAGGATAACAGTGTAGATGAGGAGAGAGGAGATTAAAAATGGTGTTAGTGGTCACAGTAGCCAACAGAAATTAAAAGTAGTAACAGGGAGGGTGGTCCAGTCCTCAGAGCAGAAGAGAGATGGCCAAAAGGCCTGAGACAGATAAATAACAAAGTGACCAAGAGAAACCCAGAAACATGTCATGCAGAAGTACTGTGATGGGGGAAAGAAGCATCATTTAATCAACAAATTCTTAATAAACACTTACATTTCTAGGGACCAGGGATGCAAAACTGAGTAATTCATGCTGATACTCCAAGATGCTATAGAGTGAGTCATTGCATCCTAACAGCCACATCTCATTTATCTGCATCAAGAGCATTCAAAAAGTTAAATCACCGGTGCCAATAAAGGCTCTCCAAGGAAAGAAAATAAGAAGCAGCTGGTCCATAAACTGTTAACTAGACATAACAGAAGGGCTCCTTCTCCACGAGTTCTCGGGCTATGTTCTTATTCCATCAGGTTATAATAAAAGCATGAGAACTTCCAGGAGTGATCATCAAATTGAATACCCTTATTTAGGGAGCTAGGAAATCCTAGGATATAGGAATTTAGCAAATGTGAAAGGCAAAGCCAAAAACCAACCAAACAAACAGATATTACAAAAACCTATGTTTAAGTAGGAAACTTTAGTACTAAGAGAACATCTTATAAATTACACCATCATCCACCATGGGCTGAGAGAGGCAGGGTAAGTCCATGCAGTTTTTTCCCAATATTTTATTTATTTATTTTCTGAGAGGGAGCAAGAGAGGGAGAAGGAAGGAGAGAAACATCAATTTGTTGCTTCTTGCATACCCCCAACTGGGGACCTGGCCTGCAACCCAGGCATGTGCCCTGACCAGGAATCAAACCAGCGACCCTTTGGTTCACAGGCCCACTGAGCCACACCAACCAGGCCTCCATGCAGTTTTACCCTCTGTACTCAATTTTTAATTTTTAAAGTTATGCTGCATCTGTATTAGGGAAACATCAGGAGACACCAGACACAGACATCTGATTGCAAGACTTGGGGTAAATCATTCCCACTTGCTTAACATCAAACTGATGAAGCATTTATTTAAAAACATTTGTGGAGTAATAACAGAGAGGGAGAACCCACAGTTTCTTTCCTATTACAACCACATGTTAAGACAATAGGCTTCAATAAAAAAATTACCTTCAAACACATTTTATGTGGGGGATTTGCTTTAGCCCTTAACACTGCAGGTTGGGAGACCATCGAGCACATTCCTTTGCAAAACTTAATTTTCTTTTTGAACACTGCATTGACCCTAAGTTTAACATTGTTCCAAATTCAGTCTTCTTTGCCCACACAAGATATTGCAGCTAAGCAAAACTGTTCTGGAAACCTCATAAATTGTATGAGCTGCTCAATTTAAGCCTGAGGGAGTAAATTGAAGAGAGCTAGCCTGTCATAGCATTTTAGACTGGTTGCTACAGAAATTCAGGATTAGTTCTAGATTGATTGAACTGGTTATGGTGGTGACTATATATGTACACACACACACACACATCCTGCCATTTTAGTGATCTGTTACCAAGTAGGCCTTTTATTTTAGTTCTTCATGCCATGCTTTATTTAATATACTTAAAATGGGTCTGGTGATGGGGGTAAAGGGAGGAAACTGACTGGGTGCCCTCTAAGAACCCAGAGCTTTATTGGGGACTTCCACATATTTTAAAATTTATTCCATTTTACACCACTATTCACTTGACACCTGCAATGTACCAGTTGCTCTGGACTCAATAATGAACAGACAGAGATAGACCCATTCTTATGAAGATTATGGATCACAAGGCACTATTTAAACTGTGAATCAGTCAGATAAATTCCTGACATTACCTCGTGTTGACTTAGAAAAATAATGCCTCGAGTTGCTAACTTGACCTTGGTCCAGTTTATTTTTGCCTCAATTTTCCCATCTGTAAAATGGACTTACTATGAGGACTGAGTGAGAATAAAGAGCACACATAAAAGGCCCGGTACAGGTACACAACTGGGGGGTGCCCCCCTGCCTTCCTCCAAATAGTCCCCAGTAGGATGTGAAGTTGATTTTCTATTAATAGGTTGTGTAGTTATTTTCACCCTTATTATAATTGCAGCCTCCAGGGGGCAGTAGAAAATGTGCCCACCAGTCCCAAGGAGAGAAACGGGGCCACTTTCATTGCTACAAAGCTAAAAACACATTTTGCTCTTGTGCTGTTTTATAGACAAACAAATGAAGAAACAAACAAAAAAGAAAACAGTCATTTAAAGAAACAGTAATGAAAGCACAAGTAAAATAATATTCAGTTATGCAACAAATATATGTTGAGTGCCTATCTGTGCCAGCCACTGAAGGTAAAAATAGCCCCCGCCTACGGGGTGGCATGAGGGTTAACGGGGTCACAACAGCAATGACAAACAGTAAACAGGAACTATGCACAGTGACTATTTGGGGGAGGATACATTTTCAGAGTGGCCAAGAGAGGCCAAAGCAGTGCTGTTTATCACCTACGGAAACCTCTGAGTGTCCGACTTTTCCTGCCAGTCTCTTTCTTGCTGGAGAAACCAAAATTATTCTGACTTATCACTAGTTAATTTCTCAATCCCACAGATGAATTAAAATAAAAGATAATAAAATGGAATCCAAATGTGCCACGTACAAAAGTTTCATTGGGATGACTAAGAGAAATCATCTTTGATCAGTTATGTCTGATCAAAGATTGCCTTGTCCCATTGAAAATAACTCTGAAATGTTCTGCTGGCTTTTAAATGATAGAAGGTCCATTACAAGTTAGAATGAACTGTTACTGATTCTACATGTTGCCTTCAGACTCTTTCATTTCTCTTACGTGAACCATGAGAGCATGAGTGCAGCCCTGGTTGCCAGAACACCACTGAGAAACTCTGGGGTGTAACCAGGTGTGGACATCTGTGAGCATGAAACCCAAGCACCACACAGCATCTGCAATGTGGGATGTGAAAGTGACAAAGTCATTTGCATGATTAAATACATTACCAAGGTATTTTAAAAGCTTACACATCTTCCACTTTAATTTTTTCCGATTTGAATGCTGCCCCAGAGATGTTTGCCTGCAGCCACTGACTGTCTTTTTCATGATCACGCTCACTGTGGCTTATCTGTCCGCATCCAGGGGTCATCCCTCAGCCTTGGCACAGAAAAGAATAAGATACCCCCCAATGGTGACATAGTGCATTTCAGCAATTCCTCATAAAGTTCACCATGGAATTAGCATATGACTCAGCAATTCCATTCCTAGGTATGTGCCCAAGAGAACTGAAACCAGGTGTTCAAATAAAAGTTTGCACGCAAATAGGCATTGCAGCATTATCCGAAATAGCCAAAGGCAGAAACAACCCAAATGGCTGTTAATGATGAGTGGATAGACAAAACATGATATGTTCTTACAATGGAATAGTATTTAGCCTAGAAAATGAAGAGAGTACTGGTACACACTATAACAAAGACTTCTGTGCCCTTAAGGGAAAGGATGTATCTTCCTTTTGACGTTCTCTTCTTCATGCTGGATGATGTGGAGAAACAAAGGCAGCACTGTCTTTGATCACAAGCTGACTTCCTGAGTGGTGGGAGAAACCCACCACTATCTCGTCTCAAAAACGGAAGTAACTGCAATGAAACGTTTGGTGTAAAGTCGAGGGGTATCGCATGCCTTTCGTGTTCTCGTCAGGATGCTAGGTGCTAGGCATAGCGGGGTGGGCAAGAGTGACATAGTCCTGCCTCCACAGAACTTCCCAGCCTGGCTGGGAAGGTGGACAAGGGCTATGACAGGGTGCCACGGGAGCTCTCCGTGTGAGTGCTTTACCTATTCTGGGCTCAGCGAGTGAGATAGGGGAGGGAGATGTGTGTGCAGGACGATGTGATGCTTAGAAAAGCCTTCTCAGTCTCTGCCTCCAAACTACCCAACTTGTAACTATGCAAACATTATCTACACTTCGACTATGTACAAAACTCTGTGCTAAGTCCAGCGAGAGATACAAAAATACATTGTATACATAAATAAATTACAACTTAAATTTAATGAAAAGAATGCTATTGTTAAGCCTCTTACAGGGACGCACATAAAATATTACAGGTACATTTTTTATGGGGTTGAGAAGCAGTGATCCTAGTTTAGCATTCCAAAGAGGAGGAAGCTATGAGAGAAAAAGCTCCAGAGATCTGCCTATGGGTCACTTTGAGTCTTTGGTTGAATATTAATCCAAAGTAGGGCAAGACCCCATGAGGCCAGGCCAAGAATAACAACCAGGGGAAGAAAAACTACATGGGAACGATCAACAGAAACGCTACTGGAGCTCACACAGTACTAGAAGACATTTGAGTTCCCACTAGGCAGGGCAGAGAGAACTTGATGGATACCAGGGACATTCAGCAGGTTCCAGAAAGGCCACACCTTGGGAGCAGGCATAAACAGCTCAGAGGGTGTCCAAAATTAAAAGGATTAACCACACCAAGTCTTGGTGAGGATGTGGAGCAAGTGGGTCTTCTGTGTTGCTGGTGGGAGTGTAAGGTATTTCAAGCACTCAGGAAAAGGTTTGGCTCTTCCCCCCCCCCCACCAAAAAATAAAGTTAAATACCCATTTATTTTATGATCCAGAAATTTCACTAGTATTTACCGACGAAAAATGAAAACCTGCCCATACAAAGAATTATACACAGATGCATATAGGAGCTTTATTGATAATTGCTAAAAATTGCAAGCAACTCAAATGTTTATCAATGGATGACGGTAAAAATGTGTGGCTTAGTCATACAATGGAATCTGCTCAGGGTTAAAGAACGAGTTACTGATACACTAACAAAATGGGCAAATCTCAAAAATATAGTGAGCAAAAGAAGCTAGCCCCCAAAGAGTAGACATACTATAGTGGTAAGAAGTTCTGAAATGGGAATACTAACATATGGTGTGAGGAAACAGACTGTTAGTTGCCTAGGCTGGGCATCCAGGTGGCATTATGACTGCAGAGGGGTACAAGGAGAGGTTTGGGGGTGATGGGAATATTGGAGTTTTATGGCTCTGTACATATGTCGAAGTTAATGGACTACCAACCTCACCTGGGTACATGTTATTGCATGGATATCATACCTCAAGACAGCTGTTTTATTGAGATGAAATTCAGAGAAAATAACAAAGTTATTTGTTAATGGTTAACAAACACGTTAACCATTTTAACGTGTAAAACTCAGTGGGTTCTAGTACATTCCCAATGTTGGAAAACCACCACCGCTGGCTAGTTCCAAACTTTTCATCACACTGAAGGAAATCCTGATGCCTATTAAGTAGTTAGGCCCCATTTGCCCCACATGCTGGCCCCTAGGACCCACTAATCTGCTTTCTGTCTCTGTGGATTTACTTACTCTTGATATTTCATATAAATACAATACAGGCCTTTTGTGTCCGGCTTCTTTCACTCAGCAAAATGGTTTTGAGGTTTGTCTACACTGTAGCATGCATCAGTACTTCATTCCTTTTGTGGCTGAATAATACTCCACTGGGTGCATATACCACAATTCATTTATCTGTTCCTCTGTTGATGGACATATGGGTTGTTTCCAACTTTTAGCTATTATAAACAGTGCTACTATGCACATGCACACGTATGTATTTGTTTGAATACATATTTTAATTATTTGGGATCCGTGCCTAGAATTTCTGGGTCATATGGTAATTCCATGTTTAACTTTTTGAGGAAATGCCAAGCTGCTTCCAAGCCACTGGGCTGTTTTATATTCTCTTTAGCAATATGCAAGTGTTCCCATTTTTCCATAGCCTCAGTAACACTTGTTTTCCTCTTTTAAAAAAGTTACAGCCATGCTAATGGCTGTGAAGTAGTACCTCATTGTGGTTTTAATTTGCAGTCTCCTAATGACTAATGATGTTGAGTGGCTTTTTACATGCTTGTAGATCATATCTACTTCTTTGAATAAATGTCTATTTAAGTCATTTGCTCATTTTGAAATTGGGTTGTCTTCTTGATTCTAGATCTTTATCAGATTTGCAAATATTTTCTTCTGTTCTGTAGGTTGTCTTTTCACTTTCTTTACAGTGTCCTTTGATTCTCAATCCTATTCCCTACATCTATCCTAATGCCAGTACCACACAGTTTTGACTACTATAGCTTTGTCATAAGTTTTGAAATCAGGACAGGTGAGTCCTCCAACTTTCTTCTCTTTTAATATTGTGTTGGCTACCCTTGAGTGTCCATATAAATTTGAGAATTACCTTTTCCATTTCTGCAGAAAAGACTGTTGGAATTTTGATAGGCATTTCATTGACTCTGTAGAACACTTAGGGTAGTGTTGCCATCTTAACAATATTAGCACTCCCAAGCCATGATCATGGATGTTTTAACATTTACATAGGTCTACTTTAATTTCTCTCAGCAATATTTTATAGTGTTCAGTGTACAAGGCTTTCACAGCTTTAGTTAAATTTATTCTTAAGTATTTTATTCTTTGAATGGTATTAAAAATAGAATTGTTTCCTCACTTTCTTTTTTGAGTAGTACTTTGCTGGTGTATAAGAAATACAACAGATATTTGTACATTAATCTAGTGCCCTGCAACTTCACTGAGTACACTTATTAGCTCTAG
The DNA here is from genome assembly GCF_004126475.2 of Phyllostomus discolor. Taxonomy (NCBI): domain Eukaryota; kingdom Metazoa; phylum Chordata; class Mammalia; order Chiroptera; family Phyllostomidae; genus Phyllostomus; species Phyllostomus discolor. The sequence continues at coordinate 24,253,204 of NC_040904.2, read as the reverse complement.
TAGTTATTTTGTATGTGCAGATTCTTTGAGATTTTTCTACATACAGGACCATGTCATCTGTGAACAGAGATAGTTTACATCTTCCTTTCCCCTTGGAAGATCTTTTATTTCTTTTTCTTACCTAACTGCACAGGCTAAAGTTTCTAGTGCAATGTTAAATAGCAGTGGTGAAAGCAGAAACTATTGTATTTTTCCTCTCTAAGGGAGAAAGCTTACAGTTTTTCACCACTGAGTTAGCTGTGGGTTTTTGATAAATGCCCTTTATCATGTTGAGGAAGTTCCCTTTGATTTCTAGTTTTCTGAGTGCTTTTTTTTCATGAAAGGGTATTGGATTTTGTCAAATATGTTGTCTGTGTCAACTGAGATGATAGTGTGGTTTTTTTCCTTCATTGTATTAATGTGGTGTATTAAATTATATTGATTGATTTTTTATTTTGATCCTCTCATGTACTCTTGAGTTAAATCCCAATTGACTATGGTATGTAATCCTTTTAATATGCTGTTGGATTCAGTCTGCTAGTGTTTTGTTGGTGAATTTTGCAACCATATTCACAAGGGCTACTGTCTGCGGTTTTCCTGTGGAGTCTTTATCTGGTCTCGGTTTCAGTGTACAATGAATCTGGAAGTATTGCCTCCTCTTCAATTTTTTGGAAGAGTTTTGTAAGACTGGTATTAATTCTTCCTTAAATGTTTGGTAGAATTCACCAGTGAAGCCACCTTCTAGAACTTCCTTTGTTGGGAGGTTTGATTACTGAGTCAGTCTCTTGTTATAGATTTGTTCAGATTTTTATTTCTTCTGAGTCAGTTCTGGTTGTTTCTGGAAATTTGTCCATTTCATCTAGGCTGTCTAATTTGCTGGGCTACAATTGTTCATAGTATTCCCCTGTATTTTGTTTTCTGTAAGGTTGATTAATAACGTACTTTCATTTCTGATTTCAATTATTCATATCTTCTCTTTTTTCTTTGTCAGTCTAGCTAAAGGTTTATCCATTTTGTTGATCTTTTCAAAAGACCAGCTTTTGGTTCATAATTTTCTCTATTGTTTTTCTATTTTCTAATAGAATGGATTTTTTTTTAGTGGTATAAAGGTCATAGAAGACAGAGCAACCAATCCTAGTTAAGACTTTGGGAGAATTTCTTTAAAGGGGTAGATAGAATTTGTTTCTTAAATTCCTAAAAAGCAAAATTTTATTTCATAATTCTCTCCCAAATTGGCAAAAAAGGCCCGGAAAATTCTGCCACTTTAAAAGAGCTATAAGTTTAGAGAAGGAGATGCATTTGGAGAATCTTGTGTGTTTATTTAACCTCTTATTTAGTGGCTTTTGGGGTAGTGGTTAGCTCCAAGAATGCTAATGCTGAGGGAAAAAACTCATACAAGCAAATCAGCCTACCTTTCTGTTCACTCACGGCGTGGGGTATGATTGTTGGTTTGGAATATGATGTAACCAGAGACCCCTCTTATTCATCAAAGTGCTACATGCTTAGGTCCTGAAGAATGTATATTGAAAATGAGTGTGATTGAAAGAAATGGTATTAAAAATAGAGCTCAGAGGTGGAGACTTTCAGACTCTTTCAGACTTTATGAAGAAAAACTATTTATACATAAGTATCTTGGAAGCTTGTTTTAGAATTTGAAGATTGAAACCTTTTTTTTAACCATATTGCCACTTCTTTTAACATAGCTAGTAAAGAAAAGAATAGAGCAGATCAAGGTAGAAAAACAAATTTCCTAGAAGTTTTAGACCATGTTTCATCATTGTATTTCTCACAAAATTCACTCTCCCACACACAAAAATGCAGCAATAAGCTATTAATCACCTTAAGAGATGCTATCAACTTTATTAGTATGGAAATTCAGATCCTATCTATAAAATCCTATCAGATTTTATTTGAAGCTAATCATTGAATTTTTCTTTTTTGAAATTACATTTATCTTTGAGACATACACACTTTCCTCTCCATTTTCAACCTCTCAGTCATCTTTTATTGTAAAAACAAAACTGTTAGAAAATGGGAGTCTTCGGTTTCATCTTTTGGACACTCCCCCCAATTGTTCTCTAAGTAGGTGAAAGGAGAAAGCGCAGGCACCTCACGTGACTCACACATTACATCAGCCCACCACAGCCAGCAAACGTTGGTCAAATGAGGCAACCACCACCCACAATGTCATTAGCCAGCTCTTACAGTTCTAATGTGTAGTTCCAGCACAATTCTGTTGTGCTCAGAAATGCATTCACGATGGGGATTACGCATAAGAATATACTTGTGTGTAGGTCAGTCCAGCTTTCTGACTGACCACTGAGAGATGAAATAGTTGTTGTACAGAGCGGCCCAACAGATTTTGCTGTTGTTGTTAATACTTTATATAATTTTTTAAAACTGCCGGCGGTTGAAGTGTCAGCACATTTCTGTAAAGATCTCCACAGCACTCCCCCCACCATGATGTGGAGCTGTGACATCAGTATTTTTCCAGAGGTTTATTTTATTTCTAAATAAAACTCAATCTCAACAGATTGCAATCATGACAGGAATGATCAAAGCTATCCAAATGTCAAAAAAAAGTAAATATTACTCACTGGAAATTCCATGCTGACCCTCTTACTTGCCTGAAGAACACACTTTCAGAATCTCCTTATACCACATAAAAACAGTAGGCTGAAGTCTGTTGAATGGAAGACATCGATTAAGACAAAGTTAGAAGTATCAGCGTAAGAATTTCCACAGCAAAAAAATTTCACATCTTGTTTTTCATCTGAGCTATACCAGTTAAATATTTCACACCATGCTATGTCCCCTTTTCTCTCACAGAGTCTGAAATTCACAAGAGGGTACAGGATTGAGACCTGGTGGTGTCTAAGTGCCACGTACAAATTACCAAGCACGCACTTGCCAGTACCAGTCAGTGCAAGACAGGCATCGTGAACTTTTCTACTCCAGAAGTTAGTGATGCCGGGTCTAGGGCCACAGTCTGGCATAAGGGACTCATGAAGACAGATTTCCTCTTTCCCTCATTCCAAGGTGCCCAGGTACATGCCTCCCGACCACCACACAAGGTTCTGTGCTGGCGATTCCAGTCCTTGAATAGGATGTAAGCACGTGACACGTGCCTGAAAGGATTGGCAGCTGGCTTGTTGCTCTAGGGCCTTATCTGAAGCCATACAAGTTGGGCAGCTGCCCTGGGCCTCCACTTGGGTAGGAGAGGGGCTAAGGACCAGGCTCCAGGGAAGAGGAGCCCCTGACAATCCAGAAACAGACACTGGGGGGGACCAGGAACCTCAGGCCACATCACCAAGGCAGTGGTCCAGCTTACACCCTCCTCCTTCTTAAACTACTTCTGCTACCAGCTTCAAATTCTATTCTTCTCTCCTAAGATCCATTTTGAGGGCATAATACCACAGAGCTGTGGTCGAATGTGGCCTGGAGCTGAATAATTCTTTGCCTCTAGTTGTAAAAAAAAGAATTAAGTTGTTGCCAACATTTTAAAACAAAGAGATTTCACATAATAATAGAAAACTTGGGTTTCTCTTGGAAGTGGGGAGATTTGGCAATTCATGCAGCTTTCTCCAACAACGGGCTGGAGCTGAGGAGCAGCTTTGCCTTGTAGACAGGAAAGCACCCTCCAGATCTGTTGGCCTTTGAGTTTGCAAGTCTGGCTTTTAAGAAAACATAGTTACAGATTGTACAGCGTGAATGCAGAGGAATCGGGAGGGAAGGCATTACTTTCTGAATGGGAGGCTGGCTTTGTTTGCGTCTTAGGAGAACGAGAACTAGAACTGGTCCATCGTGACCCTGCTCTCCTCTCCATCTTGTTTACTCAAACTTTAAAAAAGAAATCTTATCCGTGCTACTTGTTTGAGGAGCACTTAACTTTTCCGAACTTTTCGTTCTCACTGCACGAAAGCCATTCTTTAATGACTGCAGACACCTTTCCTGCTTTGCTAAATTTTTTTCCTTAGAAGCTTTTATACTACTGCCCTCCCACCCCCGAGACACACCTGCTTGGTTCCACCCACCTTTAGGTGCACAACAGGATCTTCTTTTCCTGGGTGCGAATAAGGTGAACAGCAGGCAGGCTCAGAGTCTTCCCAGTCAGACGCCACTTCCTGCCCCGACTCCGCTCAGCAGACTTAGTGGGGGGCACGGTGCTACCTTGAATAAGTCACCAAATGATACTTAGCTGCTCAAATGTCATAAGAAAATTATTTCTGCAACAAGGCAAATGACTTGGCAATAGGTTTAGAGGGTGGAGCATGGACATGGGGATAAGACAGAGGTCTGGTTTCAATCCTGGCTCTGCCGTTTTATAGCTCTGTGATTTCATTAAGTTTAACTTCCGAGTCTCAGTTCCCAGATTTATAAAGTGAAGAGTAATTGTAGGAATGTATGTACAACAACAAGCCCTGTGCCTGACGCACTGCAGTGGCTCCCCGAGGCCGGCTCCTCCCATAATGCCGTGGCCCACAGACAACAGGAAGGAGCCCAGTCTCGGAAGTCCCCCCGCTGTCCTGTCTGTGACAGGGGGCAAGCCTCTGGGACTGTGTGAAGGGAATGCTGAGAATTCCTTTAACTACAGTACCAACCCAAGTCAAACGAAAGAAGAGAAAACCATCAGCCTGGAGAACGCATGAGTGAAATTCAATTTAAAAGATAGAAATCAACATTCTCCCAAATGAAAACTTTGTTTTTATTCTTTGATCTGCCCTTGAACCAATCCCCTCAAAGGGGCCGCCTGGCCAAACCTAACCTATCTCTCAACACCCACCACCGGTGCCTTGCTGTGTACCGGAGTCTAGTTCCCTGCCACTGAACTGTGCAGATGAGTAGCATCAGCATGGTCTGGGAGCTTGTTAGAAAGGCCGAGTGTCAACCTCCAACCCTGACCTACAGAACCAAAAACCACAGTTCAACAAGAATGCAGATGATTTCCATCACATTTACATGTCAGAAGCACTGTTGTGGTTCATATACCATGTCAATTGGGTACTCTCTTTTTTTTTCAAAGATTTTATTTATTTAGTTTTAGAGAGGGAAGGGAGGGAGAGAGAGAGAGAGAGAGAAACATCAATGTGTGGTTGCTGGGGGTTCTGGCCTGCAACCCAGGAATGTACCCTGACTGGGAATCGAACCTGGGACACTTTAGTTCCCAGCCCGCACTCAATCCACTGAGCTACGCTAGCCAGGGCGGCACTTTCTTGTTTATCTCCATTCAGACCATTCATGGAGCAACTATTATTGTGCCAGGCACTGTTACTTACATACTTTATATTCTCTACTATTCCAAAAGTAGAAATTATTATTACTAATTTATATAAGCTTAAACTGAGGCTCAGCGATTTTGAGAGTCTCTCCTAAGCAGTGAAGAAGGGGTCGCAGAGCCTCCTAAGCAGGCCTATACTCCTTGTTTCTAGAGCCGAGCCTCTCAAATAGGCGCAGGAGGCAGAGCCCCCAGCACCACGGTAATCTCTCTGAAGAACACCAGGAAATATAAGATACACAACTTTCAGCACATGAATGAGAAGTATCGCAACTAGCAGGATATAGCCCTGAGTTATGTGTTGCAATATAACAATCACAAGCCAGACATGTGAAAAAACAGTCAAGCTGCTGCACCTTATGGTTCACTGCTCCTGAATTTCCCCATAATAGTCATCTGTTCCTTGGTCTCTCCTTTGGCCTCCTGCGCACACTCACAAGCCAACGAGTTGTAGCAGGCGCCAAAGCTTTAGGGAAGGTGAGTGAGACAATACTTAGAGGTAAGACAATTTTGTTAATTTAATTTCCTCCTGCAATTTGGAGGAGATCATACCGGGCCCATTTTGGCAGTCAGAAATCACTGGGTGCAGCTCCTCATATTTTGACAGAGGGAAGTTTGAGAAACTTACTACTATTTTGGGGGGCAGTTTATGTGCACAGAACCAGCCATGCAGCATCTTGGTGCTGGAAAGCCTTCCCACCTAAATAGCTCAATACAAAATCACGTACTTGCTGGACATCTCTGTCCCCTGAAAGTGCCCACGACCAGCCATAGACCATGAATGGCAACCAGGTCAGACACCCCGCTGTCTCAACTCCTACAGGTATTATGTTCCTATAGACCGGGAGTAAGATCTAATCTGTGACATCCTCTCCTCTCTCTCCATCTCCCACTTTTCCCAGACTTCCATGCATTCAGTGAGAGCTTTTTAAATAAGATAACTTGGTAATACTGTTACAATTAGTTGAGTGCCTCCTACCTTGTGCCAGACACCGCTCCAGCAGCTGGGTTAAATGAGACACCTGTGTGCAGGTACAGAGCATGACGGGAGCTCTTAGATCCAGGCCCCTCTGGCACACAGATGTTGCAGCCATCATCATCTGAGTCCAGACTCCACGTCTCACTTTCGTGGCAGTTCGCACCAGCACTTCATGGAGAAGGAATCTAATAAGGAATGGCAATAAATAAAAGGTGAAAGAGACTTCTTACCCTCAGAACACAAAAACCGTTCTTTCAGCCCTCCTTTAGTCCATTTTACTTTCTACTTTTCCCTCCAGCCATGCTGCACACGCTTCCATTCACGGTTGAAACACCCAGAGAGCAGGGTCTGTCATTGACTCCCTGTGCCTTGCTCTGCTGCATGAGGTGCAATTTCCTCCCTTACCAGCTCACTCCAGCTCCTCCACCCACATGGAGTTAACCTCTCCCAAGTGGACCCGTCTTCTCCCTGCTCCCCATTCCCCTTCAGATGGTCATCCCGTCCCTTCCTTGAGCTACTCTCATAACCTGACTTCCACTAAACTGTCTTGTCAGCAGCAGGACAGAGCTCAGGCAGAAACCTTCCAACCCAGAATCCATGCTCCACCTAAAACACTCGACTAGCTCGTTCTCAGCACACACACCTTTCCTCCACACTGATGTGCAAGCACTCCTCTGAAGGGACCGCCTTAGTCTACTGTCGCCCAGGGATACTACTGGTTATTTGAACAGGACACTTCTGTCTCAGGAATCATGGCCCATCTGGCAACCCTGGCCTTGGTCATTACATTTGAGTAGTACTCCAGCATTTGTGACAATCAGAACTGACCACATATTTCCAAACAGATGGGGTATGTGAGGGTACATGGGTGGGACAATTCTCATTAAGTTTTATTTTTCAGTTTAATTTGGCTGCCATATTTTCTTCTCTTTATACTGAATAGTGCCCGATTTAGCAATAGGTATCCATAATTATAAAAAAGCAAATACCCAAGAATATGCAATAATTTTTAAGAGAGAATGTTGCCAAGTAGTACAATGCACTCCAGCCCTGTGATTGCAGATGGATTGCTTAACCTCTCTCTGCATCAGTTTCTTTAGCTGCAAAATGGAGATTAAAAGGGTGTTCAAGGACAGATGATTCTTGTTCCCTTCCCACAGTGTAGAATTGTTATTTAAAGTGCTCCCATTGCATATACATTAGGGCTATGTGGTTAGTTCGGTGAAACGTGAGCAGAAGCGATGTGTGTTACTTCCTGTTAATGTGGTTTGGAAGTAGGTGCATCTTCTATACCTTTTTCCTCACTTGCCAGGTAGGTGTCAGTATCCAGAACATTCTAGGAAGCCACACATTGGAAATGAAGGAGCAACAATGTGGAAAGAGCCTGGGGCCCCTGGATCTCCATTTGGAGGAGAGGTGCCTGCCGACCAGAAAAATTCATAATGAACTTGAGTGAATAGGCAAGCTTCTGTTGTGTTTGAGCCATTGTATTACATTTTGGAGTTTGTTAGAGCAGGTAGCATTTCCTTAACCAGTACAAATATTTACCTCTTGCAATAAATAGTGTAAAGAGCCAAGGAAAGCCTCCAGTAGATAGTGAACACTCAACAAATGCTAGCTGTAGTTATTATGATTATTATTATTATTATTATCTCCCTATATTTTTAGTGGGACCAAAGTCATCCAAGTCTTCTACACTGTTTGGTAAAAATTAAGTGTGCAGGATGATTTTGGATGCCCTGTTTTACCCGAGCCTGGGGTGTTCCCTGAGATGTAGAACTTTTCATGTAAACAACGGGGATGAAGTGGCCACCCTATCCAGGCCCCCTGTAATCAGTTTCCACCCCACCTTCCCCTCACGAGTTTACGGTGGGAATGATATATTTTCTGTTGAGAATATAAAGTTTGGTACCCTGATTTGGTAAAGGTAGGTGGTATCATTTGAATAAAAATATCCATTTTTCTATTATTATGGCCATTGTGCCATCTGTGGAAGGGCCATGAGTGGACAAGAAAAAGAACCACTCTCTTGGCCAGGACCAGAGTAGGCAGACATTTCTGAATGGCTGGCAGAGAGGGGGGCAGGGCTGCTCATACAGGACTGGGGCCCTGGCTCAGGGCTCAGGAGGCTACAACCGCCTGCCCTCTGGGTCTGCAGTGTTAGTAGCTTCAGACTGGTGTAAACCCTGAGAGCACACTTAACAAAATAGGACCAGAAATCAATACTTCATATGGGCCCAACTTTATTTGCCTCTTCTATTGCATCTCCTTTTATTTTTGTTTATATTTATACTTTGTCAATTCCTTTTGTGATTTTCAGCTGATCTTGGGGCTCTAAAAGATAAGAGGTCTTGCCTGCACCTGGACTAGCACTTTAAGCCTTTGGAGAGTTCTCTGGCCAAAAGATAACAGTAATCTACATAAGGGAATTCCGAGGGGAAGGGAAAACACCATGGCCAGATAGGTCAGAACTGCTCGGCCAACCACTTCTTCCCATCTACCAGGGCAAAACCTCGATGACTGTGTGTTGTTTTTTTTAATAAGGGAAGCCATCTCTTATCCCCTAATGCTTAAGAGCATGGACTATGAAACCAGTTTGCAGGAGTCCTGACTCAGTCAGTTCGGGCTGCCATCCATAATACACCACAGACTGGCTGGCTTAGTCAACAAAAGTGTATTTCTCACAGTTCTGGAGGTTGAGAAGTCCAAGACCTAACCGTGTTTGGTTTCTGGTGAGAGCTCACTCCCTTGCTTGCAGATGGTTACCTTCCCACAATGGCTGCACACAGTCTTTCCTCTGAAGTGAGTGCAGAGGGCGAGACAAAGGGAGGGAGGGACAGAGAAAGCAGGTTCTCTTGTGTCTCTTCTTATAAGGGCACTGACCCCACCCTCGTGACCTCACCTAAACCTAATTATCTCCCACAGGCCCCATCTCCAAATATCGTAACATTAAGCATTAGGGCTCTAATGTAGGATTTTAGAAAGATGCAAACATTCAACTCATAAGAAATTCAATTCTGGTTGTGCCACTTATAAGCTAAGTGATCTCGGATGAGTTAAGTTCTCTGTACCTCATTTCCCTCATCTATAAAATTGGTATCATTTTTAAAACTACTTCATAAGGTTATTGTGAGAATTAAATGATTTACCTAAGAGGTGTAAAGCACTTAGAAAAGTGTTGTTGTTAACATCATTGTTTCCCAAAAGAGTGCTTTATACTTCTACTACAAGCCTATTTTCTTCATCTTGCAATATCTTTTACTCTCGTCAACCTCAGCACCTTTGCCAGTGTTAGTAGTATTCCCTGGAATGTCCTCTATTCTTATAACCGGCATGCAAGTGTCTCCTAAAGTTCTGTTTCTTCTATCTAGCAGTCTCTGAGCATGACCTTTCTCTCCTCGGAGCTTCTATAGCTCTTACAGTCAGTGTCACATTTTGGTAACCATTATATATGGTACTATCACTCATCATTTAGTTGTTTGAAGTATATAGATTTATTTACTTAAAAATTGTTATTGAGCATCCACTATAGACCAGGCACTATGGAAACAGTGATGAGTAAAGCATGGTTCCGGGCCCTAAGTGCCTTATAGCAGTAGAAAATGCCATTCTTCAGATGCCTCCAGCATCTTCCATGCCAATCAGCCCAGAGCCAAGAACAAGGCAAACACTTAAAAATTGACCCATCACAGTATACCCAGGGATGTATTTGGAAAACAAAGAATCTCCAACACACAAACCCAATTTGTACAGTGTTCACCCATTATTGTACCTCAATCCTCATCTTAAGTACTTAAATAACCCAAATGGAAACCTTATCATGACAACTGCACCAAAAATTTTTAAATGGCAATTTTGCTTTGACTGGTGTGGCTCAGTGGGTTGAGCGAGGGCCTGTGAAGCAAAGAGTCGCTGGTTAGATCCCCAGTCAGGGCACATGCCTGGGTTGCAATCCATGTCCCCAGTAGGGGGCATGTGAGAGGCAACTGACAGTTGTATCTCTCACACATTAATGTTTCTTTCCCTCTCTCCCTACTGTCCCCTCTCTCTAAAGAAAAATAAGTAAAATTTAAAATAAATAAAAATAAAAATGGCAGTTTCTTGGTAGGTCAAGGGACTCTCAATCAATCTGGATACCGTGTTTAATCATGTGTTTCCTTCCCCAGAAGGATACGTCCTCATTTGTCTCTTCTCTGCAAAGATATCCAGGGCATTAAATCACAAAGGAGAGAAAAGACAAGAGAAGAATGGATTTAGGAAATCACTTAGTAATTGCCTTAGGACTTGCACACAGAATATACAAGATGAAAGAAAGTGAAGACACAATCACTTTTAATAGTCCCTTGGAAAAACTCCATCCCCAAATGTCCTTCATTCTTGTTGCTATTTGTTGAAGGTTTGCAGAGCTGACTAAGAGTGTTTTATGCTAATTGGCTTAATATGACATCCCTTTATCATTTGAAATTAATAGACAGCCTAGTAGATACAAGGTTAGTGGAATATCTTCTCCACCTCAGATCTGCAACTTGGCGTTTGCCCTAAAACACCACTTTCATCTTTATAGAACCGGTTGTGTCTATAAAGTCTTCTAAGAAAGGCATGCTGTCTAATCCCATCAGCCCATTTGTGAAATGTTCCAGAGGGAAATTGTTACACTGTCATTGTAGAAGCTGTTCTGCTCCTGGCATGCTCCTCAATGCCCAACAGATTTGACATCCTCTTAGTGTGGTGGGGAGACAGCAGCCTGATGTGCCAAGCACCAAGCAACAGCTGGCTCCTTAGCAAAACCCCTGCCTCTTTAACTCTTTGCGATGATGCCACCCGAGAGAAGGAAAATTTAGTGTGACGTAGAACCAAACTCCACCCCAGGGTACAGAGATGACAGAGGTCCTCTCTCTTCTCCTGCTTCTCCCTTTCTAGGAACACAGGCTGAGGGGACCCTTGGGAAAAAAGGATGAAAATGTTCTAAGACTGGAAAGGCTTTTGGCTAAAGGAAGGCTTCTCTGAGTATCTGTGCAGGACAAGAGAAGAGGAGAGGAGAGAGAGTGTATTGGGGTGACTGCTTTGACCTTCAAGGACAAGAGTCAAGAAAATCAGCAGGTTTATTTTTGTTTGTCCCACTCAGGTCACCAAAGGGACAGGAGAAGTGAGGGAGGCAGACTGAATGGGAGCCCGTGATGGTAACTCCGTATTCTCCAGGCTCCAAGAGCTCCAAAGGCTCCACAGTCTTACATGGTATTATTCCAGTACATAAGACATACATGAGACACAAAGAATCAAACAGGATAAAATAAAAGCCAATACATATGGTATATATACCTCTCGTCTCCTCCCCTTGTATCCTACCTCAAGAGAAAATGCTATCCTGAATTCGTTTGCTACTGCACACTTTCCCATGCCTTTGCTACATGCTAATGACATCGCATGTTTTTAAACCTTATTTATATCTGTATCCTTCCTTCCTTCCTATTTCTCTCTCTCTTTCTCTTTCTGTCTGTCACTTTCTCTCTCATGATGCTACCAGTTCAGTGATCAATACTGAATACAATTGGTAGTAGCAGGTCTTCTAGGCTTATTCCTGATTTCAAAGACAATTTTTCTAACATTTCACCATTTTGAAGTTTGCTATAGGTTTTCATAAGGTTTCGTATTCATCCCCTTTTATTTTCCCCCAGCACAAATATTTATTTAATGTTTGCAACATGAAAGGTGCTAGGTGCTATGAAGTAGACAAAACTATACGAGATACGATTCTTACTTCTAGAAACTAAACTAACAGGATCATTAGTGATATGAAATACATACAAATAACTTTAATACAAAGCAGACTGAAAGGCAACAAGTGAAAAACACAAATCAAGGGTTTGGATGTTGCATCATCTCTTTGAAGGATTCAACTCAACAAATCCTGAGTTCCTACTTTGTGCAAGGATTAGGGAAGGCTCTATAAGAAGTTATTTGAATCTCAGCAATGCTCCTAAAAATTAAACAAATAAATTTTTAGGTTAGGAGTGGGGGTAAGTTTGTTTTAATACTTGATTATTTCATGATTTAGTTCTAAAAACCTCAAGGTTTTAAAAAAGGGGAAAAGGTCAGTTGTATCCCCATGGTAGAGCTAAACTCTAAAATGTACAGTACAAAAAACCATTTTGTATGTCAGTATTATTGAAAATAATGTTTGAGCTACAAAGATACATTTTAGACATAAACTTAAGATGTAAGAGTTGTAATGCTATCTTTACAGAAATGGGGACCAAAAATATTGCCCATAAATAATTGCTTTTAGTGCTGTTAGAACTTGATTTTTTTTTGTAATTGTGTAGTTAAATTCAATTTAGTGAGCTGCAAGGAAAAAATAATCATCCTCTAGGGCTTGGATAAAACCATTTGAGGGTATGTTTTTCTCATTATGAGTAATTAAAGGTAAAACTTGATTGTGCCCTCTTCAGAATACCATAAAAAAAGTACATATCCATTTTCCTAAATCATTGTACTTGGCAATGTTACATATATATTACCACATAGGAAAAAAAAGCCTTCCAACATTTCCCCATACAAAACTTCTATTGATCTCCTTATTGTTAATATTTTGTAGCTAAAGTCTTGCCTGGCTCGGTTGCGTGTGAAAGGTGAATAAAAGCAGAACCCGATTCTCCTGGGTAACGTGTAATAATATCAGAGGAAAAACAAAACAAAACAAGAGAACGATGGCATGATCGACAGCTTCCTCTGCCAGTGAGATGAAGAAAGACTCTGAGAAGTGCCCATTCCATGGGGGTAGTAGGAAGTCACGGGCCACCTTAGTGAGACTATGCTTTTCAATGAAGCGATGGGTCAGGGAGCCAGGCCTGCCTGTGAAGGATGGGGGGAAGGACAGGGAGAGGAGAGGGCGAGCACAAACAACGCTTTCCAGCGGTGAGCCTGCTGCTGCATCTCAGGTTCCCTCCAGGGGGTCGGAGCCCCGGAAACCAAGGGTTCCTCACTGCCACTGGCGGTTGATCCCATCCGGAGGCATCAGGGAATTCTCACTGCTCCAGATCAAAGTGAGAAAGACATGGATCTGTAGGAAGTTTTTCGTAAAACCCCATATCTTCCGTTTAAAGAATTGGCTGTTACTCTGAAATACTGAATCCCCATCTCTTGGAGGAGGGGAGGTGAGAGAGGAGGTGGGGGAGTATGAGAAAATGCCCTTTTTTCTATGAAATGATGGGGAACGTAGGCATATTTTAGTTATGGCTGTTTTGGTAAAAAAAAAAAGTTCTAATTCAGTGAAAATGTAATAGTTGGAGTCGTATACTTGTTTCCTGTCATTTCGGTTGCTGTGTTGATTTTCTGCTGGCCTAGCATTCCCAAAGTCTTGGAATCAGATTTCTGTGCCCAGAAGAGAAACTGCCTTGGAGAGACCATCCCTAGAGCAAACCCACCAGGGATACAACACTCCTTCTCAGGGGTCTGCCTTCTTCCCCCCAAGTCTGCTCCCACAGCCACCCTGCCCTGCACTTGGGGCCAGGCAGAGTCCCACAGGGAGCACCGCTTCCGTTTCAGAGCCCAATGGCAGGGAGCAGCGGCACGAGGGGGACATAACTTTATCTCTGTAGTTGTGGGATTTCCAGCCACCAACTTTGGGTCACTCAGAACCCTGCACGGTCCTGACTGGACCATCTGTCTACAGCAGCTCTGCCAGCTCTTTCGGGGGTTGTAGCGGAAAAACGATTGTTCCATGCAGACTTGCTCAGTTTGATGCGGCGAGAAGCCTCCCACGCGGCATTGTTAGGGAGATACTGAGGTCCGAGTCAGCGGTTCAGAGGAGAGGTCTGCGGAGATATAAGTTAGAGAGTCATCCCTCTGCGAATGGTCTTCAGAGTCACAGAAGTGGGTGAGAATGCTTAAGAAAAGGGGTGATGGAGCAGGCAAGAGGGACTGGCGCTAAGCGGGACCCCAGCACTCAGAGGTCTGGTGGGTAAGGAGGACAAGGTAAGCTTTACTTGGAAGGGAGCAGCGTGCTAATACGTGTTTACTCTTGGGAAGCACTCTGCTTGGTGAGCAGTGCAGCTGAGGGGGAACCAGCAGGAGCCAGCCTGGCTCACCCTCATAAGGCTCTGAGTAGGTCTCCTCGGGTCTTGGTTTCCTCAGCTACACAAAAAGGCCCCTGTGGCAGCAGCCACTGCCTTCCTCACAAGGCGTGGTGAGAAGTGTCAAGACGGAATTAAACTCAGGCACGAAGATTTACGTTCAAAGGCCAGCCATTTTCTCAGCCTGTTCTAAGAATAGTCCAGACTTTGTATGTTCGGCCTTGGGAAATACTAATAATGCAAACGGAATCACAGTCATCATTCGTATTATTAACAAGCATTTTTGAGTAATGTTTTGAGTAAGTGCCTAATAAAGTTTAAGAAATAAAAGTAACTCATGTTTATTAAAGAAGAATTACTAGGTCTCCATTCATAAGCTTCAATATCCTGCTTAATGGATTCCATACAACATAACAGAAATCCAGTGAATGAATTATGGAGAAACAGTCCACAAAAATTATATGGTTTCCTCTTTTACTGTTGATCCCCCTCCATGAAATAACAATGAGGAGTGCAGCTTGAATAAAGCCATTTCTTGTAACAGAATGAAAGCATTAGGGTGACACTGGTTGTATTTTAGCAGACTGGCAAGAACATCAAAAGCTTCATGGTCAGAATGTGCCCCCTTGTGGACGATGTGAGTAAGAGCCGGTGCAGAGGAACCGACGTTGCACTCGGGATCCTGTGAGAGGACCCAGGGCGAGGCAACGAATAAAATGCTTGTGACCACATTTTGTAAACATCTGTGTAAGAAAGCCAGCACTTCATCAAATAAGGAAATGTGTGTAGCCGGGTGGGAAGCAGAGCCTGGGGCAATCAAGCTTGCAGTCTCAGGTTCTAGAGAACTTCAATCATTTATGATGGATTATATATGAAAAAGCCACTGAATGAATTGTAACGCGGTAAAGAAGTGTGTCGTCTCTGAACTCAGGCTGCCTGGGCGCCGAGCTCGGCTCTGTTAGCAGTTGTGAGACTTTAGGGAGTCATTTTGCTGTTCCCTAAGCTTTGGTCACCCCATCTGTAAAGCAGAATAATAACAGCGCCCTGACAGGTGTTGGTTGGAGCTGTAGGTAAGGGTTGTGGTGAGAAGCAAGTGAAATAGTGTATGGGACGTGTTTTTAGTGTAGTGACTGTTACACTAAAATAGCTATCACTCTTACCTGCCAGGGCGTGCCTGGAAAGTCAGAGAAAGACATGGGCATTTCGGGGTTTTTAAAATGGCTTCCAGATACAGGCGTTCACTGGCTACAGAGTTTGGAAGCTCTTGGCTCAGTGAACGTTGCGAGATTTAAGATCTTTGAACTTTCCTACAAGACATGCCAGAGATGGTGAATCAGCTTCCGCTTGCATCTGCCGTGTGTGTATCACCAGAGGTGTCCCGACTCACGTGGTCGGTGCGACCAGTTAGTTTCACTGCAGTTGAGGTCACGTCTGGTTGGCTGGGTGCTGTGGGGCAGGGGTCAGCTCGCTGCGAGTGACAGGTAAAGGCAGAAATGGGAAATCGAGCTGGGGCTGCGGGAAGGGAGCAGGCTCACTGGAACCCAGAAGAGCTGTGCTCTGGGAGGGCCAAGAGAACTTTCCCAGGGCGGCAGCCGTGTCCACTCCGGCAGCGATGTGGCGCCAGTGGGCAAACAGAAGAACAACAGGACAATTATAGGAAGTTTCCTGAAACTTGCTTTAAACAAACAAACAAACAAAAAAGTGTCCCTGGCTGGCGTAGCTCAGTGGATTGAGCGTGTGCTGTGAACCAAAGTGTCGCAGGTTCAATTCCCAGTCAGGGCATATGCCTGGGTTGCAGGCCATGACCCCCCAGCAACCACACGTTGATGTTTCTCTCTCTCTTTCTCCCTCCCTTCCCTCTCTAAAAAATAAATAGATAAAATCTTTTTTAAAAAAGAACACTTATTTTTTTAAAAAAAGTGTTTGTCTTTTCATTCCCTCAAATGTGCTGCCAAAACTTCAGGTATTTGCAAATGTCAAGAAGCACTAGTGAAACTGAGAATCTCGAGCTGGAAAGAGGGAGGCTGGGTGGAGTGCGCCGCGGGCCTGAGGGCCATGCACCAGGCTGGGGCTCTCCTTCAGAAGGAGCCTCAGGGGGTGGTGCTGATGGACTGCCCTGTGCATCGCTCTCCTTCACGGAGAAAGTCCACAAGCTGGGTTATTAAATGCAACATTTGTGAAATAGTTATCAATGGGGAATTTCATTTTGATTAACTACAGCTTGGAAGTTACCTGCCTTTTCCCTCTCTTTAGTCACTAGAAGGGGTAAGTTTCTCTCGCTTTCTTCTATCACAAAAGGATAGCTCAATAAGCTTTGGAAATTAGTTCATTCTGATGAATGTTATACAATGAAACAAAACCAGCTTACTGATTTTAATCATTGATACTGGGCTTCCATGACGTTCTCAGCGACCATGCCCTCCTTGCAGCTTCGCCTGGCTGGCTCCTTGGCCTGGGTCCTTCTTTTACTGTCTCCGCATGCTCTCTCCAACACCTGCCATCCCCCTCCTCACTGGCTTCCTGCAGTTCCCATCTAGACTGCTCACGCCTCTGGATAACTCACACTTCCTGTTTGTCTTTCCTTCATCTGGGTTGACAAGTCTTACTCCGGAGGAAAATCCCCAATCAATGCTATTAGAATCCATTATGTATTTGTGCTCCCAAAATCTGATCTGGGACCTCAAGGCCTCTTGCAAATTTTTTGTTCAATTTTATTGTTCCCTCACATTCCCCACGGTGTTTGGGTCAGACCTATTCCTCCCCTCTCAGTGTCTGAGGGAGGTCCTAGCAGCCCAGCTCTCTGCCTCCTCATTGGTAGGGCACCCTGAGCACCCACTCTGCCCACAGGAGTTATTTTGGAGTCAGTGACGTGTGGTCAGAAACAGCAAGGTTGGAACATTTATTTTACAAAAGCATAGAGCCCATTCTGAGCCCTGAACAGACAGAACCCAGAGAGAACAGCTGAGGACTGTGGTTAGCATTCTGTGTGAACTTGTCTGAAATGACTCCCTGACTTCTTCGTTTATCTTATTTATTGTGTGCATGGGCTGGGAGGGGTGCAGGACAACCTGGTTTTCATGACCAAATCTTGAACATGAGAAACGTGCTTTAAAGAGGTCTAACAAATGCTATTCTAGTAAATATTGGTTTTGATACTATCTGAGCCTTGAGGTACAAAATATGAAAATTCCAAACACTTATTATTCAGATCAATCGGCAAAGAGCACATCGATGCCTCGGTGGAGCTTCACAGCTCAATTAGCAAACACGGCATCTGCCCCACACTTCCCGGATGCAGCTCACATCGCCCAGGACCCCGTGCGAGCAACGCTGTGGTTAAGGATATGTCATGGCGAATCAACAAAATATGCAGTTTGATCAGCACATTCTGAGAGCAGATCATTAAAATATGCAACCAGATCCCCCAAGTGCATGAAAAATTAACTAACAAGTTTTGTATCTTGATCAGTTTAATGAGTGAGAAGTAACTAAACAAGAGTGTCAAATTGTACAGTCTGGCAAGGGGGCAGATGATTGCCTGAGAGGAGCTGGGAGGGCCAGAGCTAATATTGTTGGTTTTCAAAATACCGGTCCTTAGAATGCAGTGTCAGAGAGAGCTGATTAGTATTAAGATGTTGTCCAGCCTGTTTCCAGCAGGATGTGATGAGATGTCGAGCCTTCTGATGTAAATGAAACATTGATTCTCCCTTTCAGGCTTCACTAAGCCTTAATGGACTCAGCCATGCGCCTGGAAGCCGCTGCCAATGGCGTCATGTACATAAGTGTAGGGCTAAGGGGCAGTGGCAGCCTTCTGGAAATATCTAAACCATCTGACCTTGAAGAGCAGCTAAAAGAAAGAGAAAAAAAGAAGTTCTTTAATCAAACTGTATCAGAGATGCCCCATTCCACTTAAGAAAAAGGCAGGGCTTAATAAAACACGAAGGCCCCCCCGCTCGAAAGTTGGTGGAGAATTTGAGTAAATTAAACCCGAGTGGTTGATGATCACCGAGGAGACATTTGAATTGGATTGTCACAGAAGACTATAAGGGCCTGCTGTCACCGAGTTATTGGCAGGATGCTGATGGGAAGGTTGACAACCCACTTTTAACACAGTCACACATGCCCCCAGTGACTTGGCCCATGTATAAACGAGGACTTGGAGCACCAGTCTATTAATTCTGCTCTGCTACTTTATCTTGGCCGACCGGCTGGCATTGCAGCTGCGGGAGTGTCAGTTTCCCAGGGCATAAATTTACCCCCTTCTGTAATGAGGTGGGCCCCAGAAATATGGCAGTCCCAAATAAAAGGCAGAACGCAAATCCAAACGGGGCACATTCTGCAGACAAAGGAGCTGATCTGCCGCCTGGTGAACTCGGAGGCTGGAGCTGGCTGCCGGTTGCCCTTCTGTTAAACATGTAGTGTTGGGGCAGAGGATGTGGGAGGGAGGGTGGGAGGGAGACTTTTTTTTTTTGTCTTTCTCAATTTGATTAGACTTTTGCCAAGTGTAGCCCATGGACATACCCAGAATGACTTTCAGTCAGATGTGGTATATGAACAAACTTTTAAAAATGATTATAGTTATGATTCTATTTCCATGAATATTAGATGAAATAGAAATAGCACATCAAATTCATGATTTAACTAATAGTATTTGGTTGAGTCGGGCAAAGACAGCAACATGAGGGTAATTAAAGTAAATTTAAAGAAAAACACTACATGAGTAATAGGACATGGGATGAATGGATATGTCAAAAATCATAAAGGGATGCTCAAACGGTTGAAGTTTAGGAAAATTTGGGCTAGAATATTTTCTTTGAGTAAGAAAGTTTCATGCAGTTCAGCCTATAAAACAGTTGTGCATATCTTTTGAAAAATGTAGGAATAATGGATAGGAGTAAACCATGGAAATAATAGAAGAATCTCAAAATTTCTCACTTACCCCATTTTCATTTGCTGGATGGACTAAGGAAAGTGCTCCAGCTATAAGCCTAGGAAGAGCAAAAAGTTGAGGGTCAGCAGGTAATTTTTCCCCACACTTCATTTCAATGGCACATATCACACGGTGTTCAGTGTTGCCCTGGGGGGCAGACCCACGTCTGCATGAGGCTCCTCTTTCTTAGATCAATCAGAAAATGTGACTTTTAGCCCTGGCTGGCATAGCTCAGTGGATTGAGCGTGGGCTGGGAACCAAAGTGTCGCAGGTTCGATTCCCAGTCAGGGCACATTCCTGGGTTGCGGGCCATAAGCCCCAGCAACCGCACATTGATGTTTCTCTCTCTCTCTATCTTCCTCCCTTCCCTTCCTAAAAATAAATAAATAAAATCTTTTTAAAAAATAAAATAAAATAAAAAAAAGAAAGAAAATGTAACTTTCAAAAATTCATAACACACAGGCAAAGGGATCTGAAAGCACATTATGGGGTTAGTTTGTGGCCTTACCACACACAAAGACACAAAGTAAGAAGCTCAGACCCAGAACACACTCTTGAGGCACTAACACAGTGATCAGCTGTCATAAAATCATAAAGTACTCTTTGAATTACTGAAACTAACAGTATTAAATATTTAATGAAATTTTATTAATGTTAATAAAGTACAGCATGATCACAAGCATATACACTGTAGCTGTATGTATGACACACGTACACACCTGTGTATATTTTTAAAATAATAAGATACACCTGTGCCCCCCTAGCTACCTTAAGAAATAGAAAATGACTCATATTTTGAAGCTGCCATTGTGTTTCGCCAACAGCAACCTCATTCCCTCCCTTTCTCAGGTGCCTGTTTTACTGAATTTGAGGTTGATCATTTCTTTTTCTTTCTTTACAATCTTACTATGTGTGCATGTCCTGCTAAGCATGTATTATCTAATATTTCCTGTCCTTCACTTTTTCATTAAAAGACTCACACTATATGAATTATTTTGAACTTGCTTTTTTCATCCAATATTACAATTTTAGTATTGGCATGTCAATAAGCGTAGATTTAGTTTATTCATTTTCATTCCTGTGTACTATTCCACTGACTACATTGTAATAACTTATCCATTGTATTGTTCCTTTTTGTTATTATGAACAATAAGTGCTGGTTATGCAGATCTCCCGGTGTCCATGAGAAAGAGATTCCCTTGGTTACATACTTGAGAATGGAATTGCCAGGTCCTAGGTGTGCTCCTCTTCCACTCTATGAGACAGTGTTGCGCTGTTTTCCAGAATAGTTTTATTAATTTACACTCTCACTATTTACAATAGCAACAAAAATAATGACTGGATCTTTATTTTACACTATATATGAAAATCAACTCAAAGTGGATTAAAAACTTGAATATAAGACCTGAAACTGTGAAACCTCTAGAAGAAAACATGGAGAAAAAGCTGCTCAACATTGGTCTTGCCAATGCTTTCTTAGGTATAACACCAAACACACAGGCAATGAAAGCACAGATTAGTAAATGAGAATACATGAAATTTAAAAGCTTAAGCACAGCAAAGGAAACAACAGAATGAAAAGGCAACATGTGAAATGGGAAAAACTATTTGCAAACTGTATGTCCAATAAATGGTTAATATCCAAAATATGTAAGACACTACAACAACTCAACAACAAAAAAGGAAAAAACCCAAATAACCCAATTTGTCAAAGGACAAAGGACTTGAATAAATATTTCTCAAAAGAAGACATACAAATGGTCACCAGGCCCATGGAAAGATGTTCAACATCACTAATCATCAGAGAAATTCAAATCGAGGCCACAGTAAGATGTCACCACACATCTGTCAGGACTGCTATTCTCAAAAAAATAATAATAATAATAACACATGTTAGCAAGAATGTGGGAAAATTGGAACCCTTGTATAGTGTTGGAGAGAATGCAAAATGGTGTAGCCACTCTGAAAAACGGTCTGGAAGTCTCTCAAAAAATTCAAATAGAGCTACCACATGATCCAGCAATTCCACTTCTGGGTATACAACCTAAAGAATTGATATCAGGATGCCAAAGTAATATCTGTACTCACATTCAATGCAGCATTATTCATAACAGCCAAGAAATGTAAACAACTTAAATGTCCACTGGTGGATGAATGAATGAATAAAGGAAATGTGGTGTGTACATACAATGAAATTATTCAGCCTTCAAAAAGGAGAAAATCCCACCATGTGTGACAACATGGATGAACCTAAAGGCCACTAAACTAAGTGAAATAAGCCAGTCACAGAAAAGCAAATGCTGCATGATTTCATGTACACGAAGTACCTAAGTCAAACTCAGAGAAGCAGAGAACACAGAGAAGCGGTGGTTCCAGGGGCTCCAGGGCGGGGAGTGAGGAGTTCTTCACTGGGTACAAAGTTTCGGTCATGCAAGGTAGCGGATTGTAGAGATACATGGTACAACATAGTTCTTATCGCTAACAACACTGTGGTGTGCACTTAAAAATTTTGTTAGGAGGGGAGATCTCAGCTTCTCCCACAATCTTAATCTCTCCCATCATTTTCTGCTTCTTCCATAATCTCATTCTCTCAGATAATCCCCTGCTTCTGCCCTAATTCTCCATTCTCCCCCATAATCCCATTCTCTCTCCTACTTCTCTGCTTCTCCCATCATACTGTTCTTTCAGATACTTCCCTAGTTCTCCCACAGCTGTCCATTCTCTCCAATAATTCTTTGCTTTTCCCCAATTCCACGCTCTCCCTTAGTTCTCTGCTTCTCATAATCTCATTCTCTCCCATAACTCCCTGCTTCTCCCACTAATCCCATTCTCTCCCATAGTACTTTTCCACAAGCCTGTGTTTTCTCTTAATTTCATGAACTGTCCCGCAATTCCCCATTGTTTCCCACACTACTATAGTTTCCCACCATTCTGTGTACTGTCTCAGAATTCTTTGTTCCCTCCCACTGTCCTCTTCTCCCCTATGTCTTCCATAATTCCCTGTATTGTCCAACAGTTTTCAACTTTGTCCCACAATACCATTGCTTGCCCACAATTTCCTGTCCTATTACACAATTCTCCACTTTCTCCTCCAATCTATTGCTTTCCCACAATTCCCTAAAGTACCCCACAATTCTACTCTCTCCCTCAGTCCTTTGTCTCCCATACAATTGTTGGTTCTCTTCCAAAATCCTCTTTTTCCCCTGACAATCTCTGATCTCCCACAATTCTGTGCATTAACTCACAATTCTCTATTCTCTCCCATAATTCCATTGCTTTTCCACAATTCCCTATGTCTCCCGCAATTTCCTACGTGTCCCACAATTCCCTGTTTCATCCCACAAATGTTTATTCCCTCCCACAATCCTCTCTTCTGTCCCACAGTATACATTTTTCCCCACAATTCTCCATGCAACTGGCATCTATTGTGTAGAGGCCAGGGTTGCTGCTCAACATCCTATAGTGCACAGGACGGTCAGTCCCCACCACAAAGAAAGATCCAGCCACAAAATCTATCCCATATGTCAAGTCAATAGGGCCCACTCTAAAGGAAAGGGCTTCTGAGGGGTATAATCAATTCAAACAATGGTTATTGAGTGCTTACCACATGCCAGGCAACACACCCGCTGTTGGGCACTGTCAGCCTTCCCCACTAAATGATGGAAACTCCTGTTCATGCACATGCTAAAACAAAGTTCTACACAATTCTCAAAATCTTGGCAATAAGAGATGTTGATATTTGAGAATTAACTTTAGAATATGTAAATAATAAATTAGAGCAGAGACATGCAAACACTCCTTAAAGTGGCAAAGAGACTCCTATCCCTGACTGAAGAGAAAGAGTTAGAGGAGACCAACACCTAGAGAGAAGAGGGTGGCCTGCAGTAGAAGGGGTAGCCATCCAAGGCAGAGATGACAGTAAGATGATGAACACAGAAAAGACCACAAAAAGGGTGGTACAGGGAAGAAATAGTGAATGCACATTATTTAGACAATACAAATATATTCAATACCCAGTAAGCACCTTACAGAGGCTATGCCATGGGATCCTCATAAACTTTCTATGAGGTTGTTACTATAAAACACCTCTTTCTTGAAGGCAGACCCTAGCAGAGTCCACACGTGCACTGGCTAGAAGAGACAGGCTACCTTCACTCACACACACACACACACACACACACACACTACCCGTCTTGATGGGTATGTCCAGAAATACAAAAAACTGATGCAATTATAGTCAACTGGTATCAGTCACAACCCCCGTTCTGATTCCAGACTCACCACGTAGCTTTTTCATCATTTTGTTTCCCCTAGAAGAGATTCTCTGCAAAGAAACACTGAGCACACCAAACTGCCAAGAACTTCCAGAAGATTCAAGAGTTTTCATTATACATTTATAAACTGAAAGTCTGATTATAAGTTAACTTATCACATGGATCACCTATAGGGAAGAAACTTATTGATATGAGACAGTGAATATTCTGATACATTAACATTTTCATTAAAATTTACAAACATAATCTGTGTGTTTACATGAATAAATGGTATATGTTAGTTCTCTTGAAAAGAGGAGCTATTTCATATTAAGAATTCTTACCTCGAAAACAAAACCAAACACACAGGGCACAGAGAGGTGATGGACATGCCCATTACTTTGATTGTGGTGATGGTTTCATGAAAAGGTGCATGCATATGTCCAAACTCCTCAAATTGTATATGTTCAATATGTGCAGTTTTTGTATATCGATGATAGATTAATGCTATTTTAAAAGGTGTTTAACATGTTTTAAAAATGTACAACTTATTTACTGAATTCATTTACTGGAAAACATTAAAAAATCTAAAAACTTTTGAAATTATATTATAGTATGGATTAAAAAATTCAATATTATATAAATATTAATGCTCCTCAAACTAGTTGTAAATTTTATATTCCAGTCAAAATTTAGTTAAAGTTTACCTGGGAGTTATAGTCTGATACTGAAGATTACATGGAAATTCAAAGGATGAAAAATAGCCAGAATAATTTTGCAAAAGAAAAAGATGAGGCACCTTGCTCTACCAAATGTGGTCATTAAGACACTGATATTAGTGCAAAGACAGACTGCATGCCAAGGAGACAACACACAGAACTCAGAAAGAGAACGCCCTCCAGAAGGGAATGGTGTTGCTGGAGATGGCAGTGTAGGGCACTGGGGGAGGGAGAAACTCCTAAGGAAATCATCCTCTGACTGCTGGTTGACTATACAGGGAAAGATAAAACGGAACCCTGTGTGCCACCAAACACAACAGTTAATTCCTTGTGAATTAAGACTGAAATGTGAAATGCAAAGCTTAAAAATTTACATGAGATGGTAAAGGAGAATAACTTAATAATCTCTGTGTAGGGAAGGATTTCTTAAACAAGATGCAAAAAGCACAGAGCATGAAGAAAAGGAATTACAGTTTTGACTACCTTAAAAATCAAGATATTAAAAGACATTTAAAAGTGTTATAAAGAGAGTGAAATGCAAATCAGAAACTGGGGAATATATTTGAAATACATATACGTGGAAAAGACCTTTTATCAAAAATATAATAAAGAACTCCTATGAATTTTAAGAAAAAGATAAATAACCAAATAGAAAATAGGCAAAAGTAATGAATAGGCATTTCACAGAAGAAAATATGAATGGCAAATAAATATTGAAAGATGCTCAAACTCAAACTCATTGTTTTTCAATAAATTGTGATTTAAGACTAGAGTAAGAGATAATTCACAAGTCAAGCAATACTATCTGCTGATAATGATGTAGAACGAAGAACTCTAACCCACTGCAGGTGAGAATGTAAATCAGGACACCTACTTTGGAAAATAAATAAGCATTTTCCAGTACAGTAGAGGATTCACACAGTCTCTGACCTAACAATTCCACTTCTAAGTATATACCTGAGTATATACACTTGCACATTTGTGCCAGGAGACAAATATAAGAATGTGCAGAGCAGACTCACTGTAACAGCAAAAATGGAACAAGCAAGATTCCCAGCAACAAAGAAAGGATAAAGTGGGACCAAGGCATGGAGTGGAATACTATGCAAGTGTAAAAAGTGAATCAACTATGGATCTGTGCATGAATCACAAAAACACAAAATATTGACTGAAAAACTGTCACAAAAGAATAGATACTATAGTGTCCAGTAAATATTTCTTTAAAATAAAATCTTTAGATAAATACATAAGTTATAAAGCCATGAAGTAAAGCAAGATAATGACGGTATGCAATTCTAATAGCGCATTATTTCTGGGTGGGGAAAGGAAGGAAAACTTGGGGAGGTGCAAACATCCTGACCACAGTAAATGTTATTTCTGTAGCTGTATGATGAGCACAAGTGTTGTTTACATCAGCCCTTAAGTTGTATATATAGAAATATACATTTTATATACTCATCTGTATATATTGTAGCACTCACAATTAAAAAAGACAAAATCAATTATACATCTAACAAATATGACAAAAATTGTGAAAGTATCACTTGATTGACCAAGTAAGGGTCATTTTATGCCAGTGAGAAAAAGGAGGTGTGATTATGATATATACACTGCCATAGGTCCAATTCGTTCATTTGGGACATGAGTGCATACATGAGTATTTGACGCCTGGTACATGCTAGATATTTGATACAGTTGGTGAAAGAAGGAGGGAAGGAAGGAGAAGAAAGAGAAAGGAAGAGAGAGAAGGAAGTAGGGAGAGAGAGAAGGAGAAAAGAGAAGGGGTTGGGAAGGGAAGGAGGCTGGCTGCCCTAGATTTGTGAATAATTGATGATACACAATAAGCAGATTCTCTATTGTCTGGAAAGAGTTCAGTCTTATCCTGAATAGGAGAGCTCCATTCCCTTGCAGAATTTAGCCCATTGTGTCTTGTGTTACTAAGGGCTGCACTGACAGCTACAGTACACCACTGAGACTTGCTTGTTAAACATGAACTTCTATCACATGTTATAGGTTTTTTTTTTCTGATAGAATAATCACTACTACATATGTGAAATGACAAAAGCTCCCTGGTAGTATTTAATCTAATCCAAAAACATAAGAAGTAACACAGCCATGTAAGACGTAGAAAGAACCCAAAGAGATTTTTTTTTAAGTCAGGACGGGAAGATAAGCATTATTAAGTCTGTGACTGAACTTTGACAGAATATACCTGCTGCCATAGTTTCATGAGAATTGGTATAGTGAGTAAATAATCCAGTATGTTGATCGCACTTTAAAATTAAAAATTTAAGGTTGAATAAATATAAAATATTAGCCACAAACATATTTTCAAAGTATAAAATAGTGGACAAAAAGAACTTGAGTACAAAACACACAGCTTTTAAAAATGGAACTTCAGTGCAATCTTAGAAGTGTTTCCCATATCCTCTCTCTTCCACTTTCCAGTACCCCATGCAAAGCAATGCCTATCCTGAGTTCTTATATCATCTCATAGTTTTTGTCCATTGTGTTCATATTTGTATATATTCCTAAACACTAAATTCTTTATTTTTACAGATTTTTAAACTTCATATAAATACAATAATACTGCATTTTTTGCTGCTATGACTTGGTTTTTCACCACCAGCCCTCATTTTTTGAGGCTTGTCCATGATATATTGTACATGCCTATAGTGTATTCATTTTCATTTCTCTTTACAATCACATTGTATATGAATATCACAATGGACTTAGCAGTTTTTTCTATTGACTGATATTTAGGTTGTTTCTAGTTTTTTTGTTAGTATATCACAATGAAATTTCTTGTACGTGTTTCCTGGTTCACATATGCAGGTTTCTCTGGGACTCGTTCTAGGGGTGAGATTAGTGGGTTAGAAGGCATATATATATGAAATTTTAGTAGATAACAGTTGCTTTCTATAGAAGCTTACTAATTTGCACTCCCACCAGCATCAATTGAAAATTTCTGTGGCCCATATCGTCACCTGTCATTTTTGCCACTCTTATGAGTTAGTATTCATCAAGTCCTCTGATGTGCTGACTTACATCACAATCTTAAGTAACCGCAGATGGGATTCAGTCAGGATACAAACCCTACGCTTAGATCCATGCCCACGATTTGAAGTTAGTGGCCCATGTTGAATTGGGCCATGGCCTCATTTGGGCATTTATCAAAAGGCAGGGCTTAAAAAGAAGAATAACTCTGCTGTTTTCTCAATAAAGTGCTGATTGACAAATGTGACGAAAAAATCATGATGTTAGTAGTAGAAATGAAATATTGTATTTGGCACTGTTAGGAAATCACCCAAGTTTTGTGGGTTTCTGACTTCATAACTACAAGATATTTGGATCAAAGTATAGTTACTTTAAGTGACATATGAATTCATAATCCAAGGGAAAAAGTCTCATAAAAATAACTTAACATTATATATATCTTGCAAAAGGACCATTTAACTTGGCAAAATATTAATGAAATAAAACACATGGGTTAGATTTTCCTTATAATACACATAGGAATAAAATGTGCTCAACAAAATATGCTTTGGCTTTTGCTAAACTAGAAACATCTGAAAATAACCTAAGAGATTTCCTTAAACCATAGCATGTTTCTGGCTTTTTCCACCACTTAATTAAGTGTTGTTTTAATAATGAAGCACATTAGGTATGGGGGTTGTATCCAGCCTACAAACCATTCTTTATGGGGTAATAAAGATAAAGACAATAGTACCGACATAAAAAAATATTTAATTTCATGGGCTTACCTTCTTAGCATATGTTTCATATCAGCCTTACTAGTTATTTTCTGAAATCCTCTTTAGCTAAGAAAGTTAGCCATTGCTTTGTCCTTGAAAATTTAGGTGGAGATCTATTATGATGGCTCAAGGACAAAAGAGATAGGTAAGATGTTTCCTGGCAACTGAAATACCATTACTTATGAAGAACTGAGTTATATATGCTGGGAAAGCATAGTTGGAGTTCAGGCATATTTCAAAGCAAGTTATTGCTTTATTCCATGTCTTCACAAAGTGAACTCTTGAACCTTTAAAGCTAAGGTTGTAGAAATGATACAAACATAACCCATAAATGCCATTCTGGTACATTCTCACTGCATGTGTGGACTCATTTTCTAATATTAAGAAAAAATAGTGCATTTTACAGATAAAAACCTGTTTTCAACATCCACCACCAATAAAGGTAGTCTAGATAAATCTAACCAATCCATCTTCTCAGGACAATGCAACCTGGGCAAGACAACTTTTTTAAGGGTTTGGGGGAAAAATGTGTTTCAAAGCTTTCAGAAGACAAAAAAAAAAAAAGCATAGAATTGGTGAGCCAAGATGTGGAGGAGAATGGAAGCTGAGGGAGGTGAATCTGGCTTTTGGAGCTGTTTTTTCCCTGGTGGGACTATTTTTTTCCTGATTCAGAAAGTTACCTGAAAGTCTAAGAGGCTGAGAAATTGAGCATTACTTTTCACAGATTCACAGAGAAAAGGGAATAGGCATTAGAGTCTAGGACCTATCAGAAAAGAAAGAGGACATATACAAACCCCTGTAGAAGCCCTGAAGGTCTAGACCCTAGGAATAGAGGAGGATAAACTGGAAATAGAAAAAAGGAGGCTCAGTGTCTTTATCTCAATACCTAAAAAGGGACCAAATTGTCTACATTCAAGAGACTCAAATTGTCTACATTCAAGAGACTCTACAGACAAACCTTTAAAATTAATAATAGTATTCAACAAATCTGTGGATACAAGATCAATACACAAAAAATCTTCAAGTTTCCCTCACACTAGGAATAATAAAATAGAGAATATTATAGAAAATCATCACCAAAAAATGATAAAAAGATACAACAGCAACTAAACTGTAAAGTACCTAGGGAAAAAACCCTACAGGTATATGCATAAACTTCACACAAAAAACACGTAATTGTTTATGGAAGAGCATAAAAGAGGACTGGAATAAGTAGAAATGTTACCTTGTTCAGAAATTAAATAAATCAACATTGAAAACTATCAGTACTTCAGAGATCCAAGATGGTGGAGGAGTAAGTGGAAGTTACATTAACCCCCTCCCATGACATAGCTAGAATTACAACTAAATTGTAGAGATATCATCCAGAACAACCAACTGAACACCAGAGAGAAGCCTCATAACCATGGACAGAAGAAACCACTTCACCACAATGTGACTGGTAGGGAGTGCAGAGGAGATGGGAGACGGCTGCCTGAGCTCCCACTGGCGACAGCTGAAGTGCCAGAGGGATATTTCAGTGGCCAGAGGGTTCCCCCTGAGAATAGTGGGGTCTAAACCCCAAGCTGGGCTCCCTAGCCTACAGCACCAGAACCAGAAAGAGCCCAGATAATATCCAGCTGTGAAAAGTAGCAGGGTTTCTGTCTGCCAGGGAGAGACAGCTAGAAAGGCAGAGGGCCTTTTAAAGGTGCCAAAGCACAAAATTTCATTTGCAGCCATGTACCCTGGGTGCCAGCAAAAGGAGGGCAGAGGGGACTAGAGATATTTGAGTAGACTCTGGAGTTGGTGGCTCTGGGGAGAAAACTGAAGGAACAACCACCAGGAAATCCCTGCGCTGTCATTTCCCATACTGCA